>NC_044282.2:5788704-6127037 GCF_004027225.2 Strigops habroptila | reverse complement strand
CTTTCTTCCTATGCTCTTATAGGGGAAATAAACCTTCTCATTAGCCTTCAAATACTCTGTGTTCCAATGTTTGACACACAGTTAAAAACTCCGAAGGGAAAAGGGGAGAAGAAATAGGGAACCAATGATAGTATGTCAGTCCACGAAAGCTGTTGTTAATGTCCTACCCTTGAGTTAAGGGGAGCAGTATTCGGTTAAGGTTGACAAACTGGTGACAGTGAATACTGTGTGAAGTTCAAATGCTGCCTTCTCTCTGCTGTTATTGATGATGAGGGATTTATTGTACTGATGCAATTACTCCAGAAAACTGTGTCTTGTCTGAACATGGTCATACACCATTAATGCTTTTTCTTAAAAGGCTGTTTGTCATGTAGCTCAGGCTGCAAACCAATTATTGAGAATGATTTCTTTTTTGTATGTATGGAAAACTCCCCTTGTGAAACCTCTGCTGTGCTGCTGTGATATAGACTCTTGGCTTCTGAAACCAGCCTAATGAGGTTGAAGACCTCTGTTTGAGCTCTGGAGTATATTCTCTGATTGTCTTTTATGTGAGCACATTAGTATGACAGTTCCATGGCACCATCTAAATTAATAATGATCTATCAGCCCACATCTCTTTCAGTATCTTACAGCTAATTTCTGCAAAGTGAGATGTGAATCTGCTGCTTGCGCTCTTTGTAGAAGATTTCCAGGGATGTTGTAACTCAGGGGGATAGCAAGCATGGCACAAAACTGCTTGGTCGCAAAACAAACATAACATCAGATTGTAATTTAGGTTTTGATATTGCACCAAGCTATCTCAGTATACAGCGAACAATTTGCCTTCTAAGCTTTATGTTCAAATGCATCTTTTAGAATAAGGTTCTTTCTGACAGGTTTTATTTCTCAGGTTAGGTAGTAGTCTAGCAGTCAAACATTTAGCCAGTAGTTAAATAGTTTCTCTGGCATTCAGTAAAGATTGAATTTGATTGTTTCCTGCACATAATCGCCGTCTTTATAAATAGTCTTTTCAGATCAGAAGAAAGGTGTGGTAAGTATTCATGTAATAAACAGTTTTGCTTAGAAACTGAATCCACATCTTCCTCCTCTATTTCAGCTTTGTGTCCTTAATTTTAGCAAGTCTATCCATGCCAGTTACTGTGGTAACCTGCACTACTGGCACTGACTTTGCTTCTGCAAGCTGAACTTCTCTCTACAAGATTCTGGTCACGCCAGTGATCACAGCAAATGTCCTGTGCTAACTCTGCAGTACAGTCACAGTAATAGCACTGAGGGATTCTTCTGTTCTGTGGAAGCCTGCAGCTTTCCCTGCTGCTTACTTCTATATTCATCATCTAGACTCCCTGGAAAATCACCTATTTCCATCCTTGCCTGCCTGCACAAGTCTCATTCTGTGAGCAAGTTTACTTCCCAGTACACCACATGACTAAATCTCTATCCCTTATCTTATAAATGGCTGTAATCTAAGGGTCCTGTTTGTATGAAGAAAGTTACTGTCTACAGTACGAAGAATACAAAGAATAGTTACCAGTTGAATGGATAAGTAATAAAGATTGAACTAGATGCCACTGGGACCACTGCCCCTGAGCAATTCCAGTTTTAGCAAAGTGGTCTGAACATGCCCTACAGAGGATTTACATAGAAAGTGCTTTTTAGACAGCACTTACAGTTTTCAAGTTAATTTTGCCCATAAAGTATCTCAGTGTCCTTGGCCCTTTTAGATTTATTTGATTTCAGTGCCTAACTTATCAGTGATAAGTAATATCCATTAAAAAAAAAACACAACCATGGTGTTGTAAATATATTTAGCATATTTTCTTGACCCTTGATGAACAAATATAAATGCCTAGCTATATAATTCAGATATGTTACTTTCAGGCAGTGGAAATTGCTGTACTTTGATACTTGAGAGAGGTGAGTTGCTTTTTTGTTGAGTTTGGATTTTGGGGGAGGGTGTTGGTTTTTTGTTTGGGTTTTGGTGGTTTTGTTTTGGTTTTTTTTTCGGAACCACAATAGAAATTTTCTCCTTGTTTCTCTTCTTTTTAGCCCTGTGACTGCAGCCTCGTTGGAGCCCTGAGTACTCAGTGTGACTTAAATACAGGATGTTGCTTCTGCCGCCCTGAATTCTCTGGGGATAAATGCACTGAGTGCAGGTTGGGTTTCTGGAATTATCCACAATGTGTTGCTTGTCAGTGCTTCCTGGCAGGGACCGATCCACAGAGCTGTGATACAGAGTTGGGGAAGTGCTCATGCACTGATCATACTGGCCAATGCAGCTGCAAGGTAGGACAACCAAGGTTGCAAGCTGATCTTAAACTGCTGAGAAGTGTATTCCAAAATTCACTGACATTTGTACTTGCCTGTTCCAACAATACGTGCAGACAAATCTCGCTGGTTTTCATAGTGTATTTGCTAACTGCTGTGGGAGGACTCTAACATAAAGAAAGACTTAAGTGCTTATCAGTTGCTTTTTCACACACTAACAGTTGTCAGGATAGCATCCACTTAGGCTCTCTTCTCACTTTGTATTTCTTCCTGTTCTTACAGAACTGTTGCCAATTTAGTCCCGTTCAATACAATTCTTGTTAAGATGTTTGGCAAATTAAAAGCAAACACCTCAGTAATAACAGTATGTCACAGTGCTAGTTCTTTACAGAACATTACTTGAAGGGAGTCAATAACGATCATTTTAAGAGTAGAATTCACTGCAATAGTAAACGTTCTTCTGAGTAGACCAGATACAATTCAGGATCACTAAAGCAAAGACTTTTGGCATCATCATCTACATTCTTATTTGGAATTGTTCTTGGAAGAATGGCATACTTAGGTGGTTTGAAAATTGGCTGGATTGCTGGCCTTAAAGGGCAATAATTGGTAGTTTGACATGCAGTTGGTAGCTAGCAGAGTACCCCAGAGCCAATACCCCAGAGCCAATACCTTCATCAGTGACATAGATGGTGAAATTCACCATCAGCAGCTTTGAGAAGATAGCTGATTTGATGGAGGTAGAGGTTGACATGCTGAACAGTAGGGCTACAGTCTAGGGGGTCCTCGAAAAGCTTGATGATTGGGAAAATAGAAAGGTCATGAATTGGAGTGGAATAACCTCAAGAATCAGTACAGTTTGGAAAGAAAAAGGTAGAGTGGAAATCCTGCTGAAAAGCGTGTATGGGAATGGCAAAGTGAATATAGGCCAACAATCTACCTTTATTGTAAATAAGGCAAACTGCCTATTGAGCTGAATGCATTGATCATACTGGCCAATGCAGCTGCAGGATACAGGACATCGTGAAGAGCATGACCAGCAGAGGAAAGTCTTTATTCTTCTCTACTCACTGCTGGTAAGACAGCACTTGGAAAAGGCATCCAGTTTTAGGACCTGATTGAAGAGTGTTATTGAGAAACTGGAGGTTCCAGGGAAGGGCTACAAAGAGACTTAGAGCTCTTTGTAAGAGCTAAGTAGATCTGTAAGGATATACTTAGAGAGATGGACTTTTTTAGTCTGCAGAAAAACAGAGACTATGAGAAAATGCAATTGTAGCCTATAGCCACTTCAAAGAGTAGTCGATAGAGTCAAGTCCCTGCTGATAGTAGCAAAAGATGTGACAAAGGACAACAGCTTCAAATGGCAGCTTGGAAATTTTGGGTTGGATATTAGAAAAAAAAAAAATCACTATGCAGCACTGGAACAGATTATCCAGAAAGGTTGTGAAATCCCCATTCTTGGAAGTTTTCAAGAATTGACTAGAAAGAGGCATGGGTATCCTGATCTAGTATTAGCGATAGTCCTGCTTTAAGGAGAAGGTTTTTAAAAGTGACCTCTAGAGATTCCTTCTTTGATTTTGATTCATTCTTCTTCTTTAGGGACTGTATTGACACAAAAAGCTAGTAAAACGGATGAATTTAAATGATTGAATTGACAGGTAATTCTTTTGTTAAATAGGCACCAGTCACTTCATTTTGTATTTAAGGGATAGACTCAGTGGAGAAACTGTAGAACAAATTAGTTTGAAAGAGACCTGTGGAGGTCTGGTACATTGTTTGAAATACATTGCTGAGGCAGTACTTCCGAGGATGGGTATTTCACAACCTCTTTGTGCAAACTGCTTGACCACCTTCCCATTTTTCTGATGTATTTGAACAGAAAACATCATTCTATTTTACAAATACTGATCCATTTGATGGTGAGATCAGAAGTTAATCATAAGATTAACTGAGTTAATCACATAGACTGAGTAAAACTTGGTGTTATTTGTCCTATGTCATTCCTGAAATGTAAAAATAGAAGTATCTCAATTCTTTTAGCGTCTCCTGATACATGATGTGCTCTAACCTCTTTAACCATCTCAGTGCCCCTTTTCTGGCTTACATCCAGTATGTCACTGTCTTTCTTGTAGCTCTTATAAGCACTAAGTAGAAAGAATGGGGTTTTACAGCATATTTAAATAGAACTGTAGAAATGTTTCTTTGTTTATAATTTTAAAACTAATATAGCTACTTCTCTGTTTCTGTGAGTGCAAATTAACAGTATATATTTAACTGATGATTAACCATAAGAAACTGAAATTTACATGAAACAAAATGCAAAGCAAGTAAAATTCACAATTTATGACAGAAAATGAACAAATAATACTGAATTAAGTCAGCAGATTTTTTTTTCTTTGTCCAGAATTTAAACCTGAAGTCGAATTTAAATCCAGGGTTGTCAACTTTTTGTGTGACTTTTTTGAAAGAGTTATAAATTAAGGAAGCTAGATTTTTATAAAATCGTAATCGTTCCCATTTAAGCCTGCTGTTATAGCTGCAGAAATGAGCTTTCAAAGGCTCAGGATCCCCTTTGTCAGCCCTGACAAAAAGCAGCAAAATCTAAGCTAAATACAGTGTAGGCACATTTGCCGAGAGAGTTACATGGTTACATGTGGAAATGAGGGTTAAAAAATGGTAAATCCATGGGGATTTACTGTTTTCCTGTATAATATTCAGAAAGTTGGATTTGTTTTTTAGATTGGCTTCTTCACATTACTCTCAAGAGGTTAAAAAAAAAGGGGGGGGGGGAGGGGGGTGTTGAGGAAAAGCCAACCAGTGCTTTCATATTGGTGATTTCTTTTAAATACCTTGGTCTCAGTATGAAAATGGTTTTAAAAGGCTATGCATTAATTATTGTGTATCTGGCCCTATCTGGTATAGCTTTTTATTTGGACTAATTAAAAAATGAAAATAAAAGCATTGACATTACAACACTGAAACATTTCAGCCTTGTTAATACTGTTCAATGATGTGGAAAACAATCACAAAGAGGGTAAAGCTTTTCTCTGCAATATTTCCATTAAAATATGTTCCTCAGCAAGAACATTTAGTACTGTACCTCAAACATTCTAACTTGTCAAAGCTAATTCCTATTACACAAAAGGCTTGATTAACCCTGGCAATTTCAGAAGGACATATTTTTTCTTATCTTATCAATCAGTTATTAAGCATGTCATGCCCAAAATGCCACTTGATTTTACAACTGTCAGTTTGAAGCCAGCATCCGTTGCTCAGAGCAGTAGCTCTGAGTGGATTCAAATGGAAATGCCTCAATTACATTAATTGCATATGTTTGCATACACACACAATAAGAAACCAGAAAGCTCCTTGAATATTTCCTTACATTTACTGTTATTTTTTTCTGCAGCCAGTTACTATCAGTACTGTATGGTTTTCTTATTACTACCTCAAAACAAAACTTGTCTTCTTTTTTATTTTATATGTTTTTTAATGCTCTCTCTTTTCCAGGTTAATGTGGATGGTGTCCACTGTGACAGGTGCAAGTCTGGTACATTTGGTCTCTCTGCCAGAAACCCACTTGGCTGCAGCAATTGCTATTGCTTTGGCCTGACCACGCAGTGCAGTGAGGCAAAGGGGCTGATTCGCATGTGGGTGAGTAGGAAACTGCTGAGCCATGTAATGTGATAATTTTGTTTCCTGCTGGCATCTTTTAGTCAGGCACTGAGAGGTAGCTAGAAAATGGCCAAACATTTGAGCAATCATTTTCCTCTTTGTACTTTGAGAAGTGGAGAGAGCAGTATGTGCCATTAGACAATCAGGGTAAAGGCATTAAAAGTAAATAAGTAGGTAAGAAAAACAGTGATAGGATAACTGACATCAAGCCAAAGTAAAGCTATTAAAACCCGGGAAAGGGCAAGCTAGTCATGTGGGGCAATTACGCTTTCCAGTGCATCGTAATATAATCTCTGGTATATGATATAGTTTACCCAGGTGTATTCAAGGGTCACAGGTGCTTGTTGTCCAGCATAGATTTCCCATGATTCAAGTAGTCTGTTAATTTTCACTGTTGTTGCTTTCTTATTTGGGATTTTGTAGTTTGGGGGTTTTCGTTTGGTTGGGTTTGTTTTGGGTTTTGTTTTTTTCATAAAAAAAAAAAAAGCTTATTGAAGCTCATTTAAGTCCAAGAATGGGAGAGTATAATCCATCAGAGCAAACAAAGAGCTCTCCATCTTTTTGTAGAAGAGGGCCTTCAGACCTATGCTGGACTGACAAATTAGGTAGAGTGTATCTCTCTATTTATCCATTGTGCTTACAAACAAGCACAAACCACACATTGAGACTACTGCTTACCGTTGCTGCTGTGCCAGCTCCTCAGTTACATTTTGGAGGAGCTATTTGTGATAGAAAATGGCTAGTTCAGCCCCCGCATATGGTCAGTCATATCACTGCTGATATGACTGGAATATAGAGGGAATGTCTTCGAGTGCAAATCAGCCAAAGCCCCTGACTTGTCATGCACAAGCATCAGTTGGATAAGGATACTTTAGGCTGAAATCAAAGTGCACCTCTTTCCCTTCTCAATGGATGGAGTGATTTATCATGATCTGACGCAGTTTTTCTCATTATTTCAGTTTTGCCTATCATATGCTAGTAGGCTGGAGATGAAAGGCTGTAAAAGACTGACAAGTTATAAAATTTAATCAAGTTCCATGACAGCAACAGTTCTGGAAAATTTTGCTTTGACCTATGTGGCAGCACAAAGCTTAGAAACATAGTTTAAACCTCCTGATTATTTTGTGTCACTTGATTAATATTTATGCTTTTATCTAAACAAGTGTATGTCCACGTGTCATTTAGGTTTGGTACTGTAATCTATTTCAGAATTGATTCAGAGTTGTAAACTGAGTGAGACAGGGTTCTGCCAGCTGCGGATGGCTCTCTCAGATACTCTCAGGTGCATCAAATGGCATTAGACATGTTTAAACCAGCAAACCCTCTCCTATGTGACAATAAGGCAAGGCTGATCTGAAATTCAAATGTGTTGAGTGCTTTCTTGATGTCTAAAGTAGTAAACAGTAGAACATGGTTATGATATAAACTCTCACTCAGGGATGGCAATATTAGGAATGCTTCCTAATCAGCCCATAGAGGCTGGTGTAAATGGAGATACCGGAATATTTAAAGTACAGTACAGGGCTTGGATGATTCCTCATTACTTGATCCCTATCTTGTGAACAGCCTGTTGATGAGATGGCTGTTACAGATATGACTCTGCCTTTTTCTTTGTTTTCCTCAGTCTTTGAGAGAAAGCAATTTTGATACCAACCCTTTGCATTTGTTCACACACTTCCTGTGATATTTTCATCTGCACAGAATTACTAAGACTCTTATTAGTTTTTGATCAGAATAATTATTTCTATATAAGAGTCGATATTTCTACAGAGACTCTTTCCACAAGTCTAAGAAAGTTATAAACATCTAAGTGGCATCCTTATATTTTTCATTAAATCTGAATTTAGAGAAACGCTGGGCCCTCACTCTCTGCATAGTCTGGAGAACTCTTAGCTTGAGTATTGAGTAAAACTACCAAGGAGTTAGGCACTGTGTTCTAGAGCCCAGTGATGTATAATAAGTGTTGGTGAGAAGTTTGCTTCTTCCTAAGGTACATTTCTCACAGTCTGAAGAGAAGAGGCCTGAGACTGAAATAGTGATATGAAAATCACTTTAATAAAATTCATGGGATCAGTTGCTGATGAAACTATTTTAACCAGTGCTAGTACATTCTTTGTTAACATGAGGACAAGGCGCAAAGGGCTGGAGGGGGAAGTCGTCGTCATCACTATGTATACCTGAAGGAGCAGTAAGACTGTTTTGTGACAAATTGCTCATAATGTGGAATAAAATTAACTAGAAATATTTTTTTTTTAAGAGTTAGAATTTGTTAGAATTTAAAGAGTGACACTTCATGGGAAAAAATAGACTTGATCTTTTTCTTGATTTTTTTGAATATGCATAGGTGACCTTGAAGCCAGAGCAAATGATTTTGCCGCTGGTAGATGAAAAGCTTCAGCGCAGCACTCTTTCAGGGATTGCATTCCAGCCTCCTGAAATAGTAGCAAATATAGAAGAGGTGATGCGGGATCTACGGTCAGAACCTGTTTACTGGAGACTTCCAGAGCAGTTTGAGGGTCGAAAGGTAAACATAAAACTCCACTGAATAATTACATGGGGGTTTTTTTGGGGGGTTTTCATCTTCTATTTGTATTTTACAATGGTTTTTTCCCTTCCAATAAACATGTCATCACACAGTGGAAGGTACTTCAAAAGAAAAGAAATGCCACTCCATTATTTAAAATTACGTGCTCCATTATAATGGAAATTCATAAGTGTGTAACATAAACACTATTTTAAAATAAATATTTACAGACAGTAACATGTAATATTTTTTCACAGGATTGATCCTCTCAAAAAAATGTTATTTGAAAAATTAAGCTGTATTAATTTCATATAACTCTCATAGCTTTATCTTTCTCTCCATTTTAAATAAAAAAGTGCCAGATCTTTGTAAGTTACACAGAAGAAAATGATTGAAATAACCCTCCTTTTGGATATTTTTATATACCTCTGTGAGAGTTTATTTTGCACTTTTGCTATTTCTTGGTTTGGCTTGGGAAAGTTTAGATGTTTCTTTCTCTAAACATGAACCTTATAGAGCACTAAGGCACATCTAAAGAAATGGATAACATTTTGGTTTTGGTGTAGTACAATAACATTTTGCTGATGGGTATTTTTGAACACAGCCCTTGTCCCCATAGAGTTCCACAAGCATGTATTGCTATTTTCTACCACATGCACATTCATCAGACTGCTCACAGGTGCAGAGTGTATCTAACTCTTACATATGCCCAGGAATTTATTTTTAGCTAACTGAAATGAGATTTCTTTTTGTACTTTGTTAGCTGACCACTTATGGAGGGAAACTGAAATACGCAATCTACTTCGAAGCACGAGAAGAGACGGGTTTTACTACTTACTACCCACAAGTCATCATAAGAGGTGGGCCTCCTACCAATACAAGGATCATTGTCCGACATATGGCTGCCCCTCTGATCGGGCAGCTGACAAGGCATGAGATAGAGATGACAGAGGTAATGTTTCCATCTGCTTTTTTTCCCCAGAACTTAAGTGCCTGGTTCTTTGTAATACTGCTGTTAATCTGGTTTTGTATTGCTGTCTTTCAGCATGAATGGGGATATTATGGTGATGACCAAAGAATCAGAAACACTCTGCCCTGGGAATATTATCATGATGATCCAGGTATCAACAGGACTGTGTCCCAGGCAGATTTCACCTGGAAATATTATGGAGATGAATCAAGACCAAGTAGACCTGTATCCCGGGAAGACTTCCTGAATGTGTTGTATGATGTTCATTACATTCTTATCAAGGCTACTCATGGCAATATCATGAGGCAGAGCAGGTAACTATTTCATGCAGTGATCTGAAATAATGCAGTAGTCACAGATAACCTGATAGAGCTCTCAGCTATTCTGAGCAGTATTTTTATTCATAACATCAGCTATAAGCAGTTGCTGAGAAGAACAGGAGTTGGCATTCAGCATAGCAGAAGATGCAGGAGAGGGAAATTTTATTTACTAGAAAATTTAAATCACAGTAGGCAAATGAAGTCTTTATTTTCGGGATCCTAGAGTAGAAAACGCATGTAAGAACATGTATCCTGTAACAAACCCAAAGTGTTTTTTGTATGAATGTCTACTTTATGAAAACATGCTGCTGTAATTAAATATAGATGTTAGCATATGAAGGAATTTTCTTTTGCAAGTGGGAAATGAGAGATGATGATCAGTAGCTCTGCAGAGAAGGACCATCAAACACTGCAAAGTAAGCTTGCTTCTCTTGGTCCTGTCAATGGAAATACATTGAGAAAACAGCTCAGGAAAAAGCAATGTAAATAGCTAATTGGATTGTCTTAAAACTTTTGAACTTGAGATCTGTGGCATCCTTATTCAGCTGCACTTAGAGACAGAGTTTCCACTGGAAAATCAAGCTGCACTCATCATTTTCTATTCAGCTTATTCATTAATAAGTTAGATGTTGTAAGAAAGATAATGCTTACTAAAATTGAATGGGATATCAGACAGCAAGATGAGAGAAATGAAATACAGAAAATCTGCTGCAATCTAAAGGTCAATTATAAGATTTTACACTTTGAAATAAGTAGTCAATTGAACAGACAAGGAACCATTACTTTGTTACCTATTCTTTGAAGATGGGTCTGTTGTTTACAACGTATCACCAGGTGAACATGATTCAGTAATTATATTCTTGTTGAGAAATGCTAACATTCTAATGCATGTTTAAACAGATACAGCCTGCAAAGTTTAAAAAATTAATCTTTTACTTCCACCCAACACTAGTAAAGCCAAAGCATCAAGTTCTGGATACTGGAATTCGAGAAAAAATATTAGTGTTTAAAGGATATCAGTGAACATTATCACAGGTTGGAAAATATGACCTGTAAAAGAAGATGTAGACAACCAGATTTATTTAGAAACTAGAAGTTGTTCATAAAATGTTGTCATAAAGGGAAAGAGAAAAATCAGTTCTCTATTGCCCTGGTAGAAGTCAAAAAAGAAATGAGCTTAAACTTCAGCAGGAAAAATTCACCTTAGACATGAGAAAGAAATTCCTGGGGGTAAAAAAGTTCTGGAACAGATTACATAGACTATTCCTAAAAGTTTTTAATAATGAATTTACAATATCTTTTGCAAGCAAAATTTATTAACAAGGACACAGTAATAATTGGAGATAAACTCCAAAGGTCTTCAGAGGTCCTTTTAATGAGTCTGTCATAAAAGCGATAGGCTAAATTATTTCTAGATTTTGAGGTTACAAATAGGTCTATAAGAACATGACCTTTGGAGCTGGAGGGTGAATAGTAGGGGCAAATATCATGCAACTTTGCAGCATTGTGTGACAGAAATCATATTAATTGTTGCTGCTATTGTCTCTATTTAAAGTGTATTATTTACAGAAAAGTATTCGTCCATCTTGCAGTAACTAGATGCTAAATACTAACAACAGATGCCATAAATGTTTAAAATTGTTTTCATTTATTTTTGACATAGTCCATTTAGGATATTGTATTACAAGCCCAGGGAATTCCCATGAAATGAGTTATGAAAGTAACTCCGACATGGAAAATTTGAGAAGCATATCTATATTTTGTGTGTGCTTCTCCCTTCTCTTCCCTTTATGCACTACAGATCCTAGTCCAGCTGTGGAAGCAAAAATCAAATCCTATCTCAGGTCAGCATCATAAGCAAAGTTATAAAAACAAACCTCCATTTTCATGATTTTGTTCTGAGATGCACTGTGACTGAACTACACTTGCATTGTAATACACCACCATTTTATCAAGGCTACCTAGTAATGAAGCATAGAACAGAAGAAGACTTTTCAGTTTCATGGCAAGTTTGCAACGTGGCACTTAGAGAACCAGATTAGGTTTTTACAGCATTGCATTTCAGAATGGACATTCTGTATGACAGCAGGACTTAGCAGAGTTCAACTGGTCTTTCTTGTAACTGTTGATCTGAAGTCATGACCTTGCATATAATATCATGTTTGATTTTGGAGGTGGTTATGTTACCGTAGATTTTTATGATCTGTCTAGTTACACAGGTAACATTCCTCACATGGCATCAAAAACTTTAAGTAGAAAATAAACAGCAGGAATACATTATTATTTTTTTCAAGTTAGCACCTTGAATGATTTCGGAGGAAGTTTTGCTTAAGACCACAAAATAAATCCCCCAAAATGTTTTTAAAGGTTAGTGGGATATTAGCTTGCGTAAGAATTGAAGGCTTTTATTAAAAATAGGCTGAGACCCTCTGAAAGACAATATTTATGCTCAACTTTAAACGTAGGTTAGAGTTAAATGACTTACAATAAAGCATTTGTTTAAATAGCATGTTGTGCTTTCTGAATATGGGCTCTGTTCTAAAGTAGTAAAGCTTCTCTTTCTACCTGACTCTGCATAGCTGAAAAGCATAAAGCAAAAGAAACTGTGGATAAGAGGAGGAAAATATTATATGTGAAGTATTTTAAAATCTTTTAAAGTTTTTAATAGTGCTTTAACTTCAATTGCAGATTTTAAAAGCTGCAGGTAAGTGATAAAATATATAAATAAATAAATAAATATATATATAAATAAAATAAAAATAAGGAAAAGCATTTTAAAATGAAGTCAAAGCAGCGGCAGCAGTTGGAAACAAAAATAGCTAGTTCTAGTGTTAGCACTGTATTAGCTATATAGTTTAGCAGCAGCGCTAATGTTGTTTCTGCTTCAAAGCTGCAGCATTACTAGTGATTTAGAGGTTTCTGCTCAGAATCCAAAGCTAAACATTTTTCTCTTATATTGTTCATTTTGTTGCCCTCATTTTCACATTTGCTGCTCTAAATGGAAACATTTCTTTTATTAGATTTTGTTTTGCTTTTTAGGCAACTGGGCTGTGATAATAAATTAGTTTGAATTGGAAGTATGCTTTCAATTTGACTGTAAATTATTTCAATATCCCTGACACTGATCAGGTAGCAGTTGTTTGACTGCTGCCTATTAGACATGTTCCAGGAATCAACCAAGCCTGACCTTCCTTAAGTAACATTTTCACACTAACAACAGGTAGCTTTGTGGTCCCAGAGTATATTATTATGTAAATGCAGCTTTCTGACTGCAAATAGGTTTTCTGCAGCATACAGACCATTGCCTCAGCCTTGAAGATGATGGGGAGGCAGATTTCATTTTGTTTTTCCATTAAGTGTACCGAGATTTCAGTGTAAGTTGACATTGACAGATCTGAATGGTTTTGCTCTCTTCACTTTCAGTCTTCTGTTTTGACCTGGCTTTGTTTGCTTGGTGTTTTTTTTGTTCAGTTTCCCTGGTCCACTGAAACCCTTTGTTCAGGTAGTAAGAACAGGGTTTTAAGTTACTAGGTGATTTGGGGATTTTGCATTGACACAAGGTATCAAGAGGTATGGGTCTGCCCACCTAAGTTCAATCACAAAAGTCTCATCTACTTCAGCAGTAGGTGTTCCTACAGTCATCCTGACATTGGTGCCGATATGCCAATGTGCACAGGAGCCTCACTCAGCCACTCAGTTATCCAGGTTTGGGAGTAGATAGGCTGTGAGCATGAGGAGGAGATGAGCAGTTCTGTGAGCTCCTCTGCATTAGCACTCTTCACAGACACTTAATGAATAGACTCTAGCAGCATTACCGACATTTATTCAACTAGTTAGTCACACGTTCTTTGACATTTTCTCTTACCTTGGCATTATACTTGAAGCTTTAAAATTTACACTATTCTATCCTTCTTGTTTCTCAAAGACAGTAGAGGGTTCCAGATCATAGCTTTCATTTAAACAAACTAACAAACCCCCAAAATAAAGAAGTAAGTTAAAAGAACCACATTGTGGTGTATTAGGATTAAGTGTATTTCATTAGATATTATGTTGGGTGTCTTTGTCCATGATATATTCAACCCTATTTGGCAGGTCAGCATGCATGCTGTAAAGACAAGGAGTGGTCGGGAGGCAAGAATATTAGTATTAATGTATTAATGTAATCAAATAAATGTTTGGATGGTTAAAATGTCAGAAACTCTACCATAAAACATATCCCTTTCTGATACTAGCAGATGCTTCTGTAGTAGTATTTCTTGTTTGCTTTAAATTGCTTATGTGTCTACATTATTCCTAAGGGGAAAAAAAGAAAGAAAAAAAAAAAAAAACCAAACAAAAAACCCCCAACAAAACCCACCCCCCAAAACGTATATCTGACTACAGATCTTAAAATGCCAGGCAAAAAGGCAAATGTCCAATGTCTTTGAAGTCTGCTTTAGAGCTTGTTAGGTTGCTTTAGTTGCTGAGGATAGATTTTTATTTTATTTTTTTAAATAGTTGCCTCATTAAAAGCTCATTTAGTGAACAATTTTATTACCGTACCTCTGAGAGTCATAAATTGGAACTTCATTTAATATGTGACTTCAATTTCTTAATGAGTCCCTCCAAATGAAGAATCAGATATGAGCTTTTGTTAATAGTTTGGCTGAAAAGAAATTAAAAAAAAAGAGAGAATCGAACAGGAGAGAAAAGTTAGTTATACTGTTGCCTGGATATAGAAAATGAGACTGGAGGTAGTGGTAGCTTTCTTGTTTCCTTGGGAGAGTCAAAAATAGTGCTGTTTGTCTGCCGTTGATCAAGAAGCCTACAAACAGCCAAGTAAGACTTTTTGTTTCTGTGCCAGCTGATTGTGAACTAGCTGGGGCTGAGCTAGTGCTTGATTAATCTCATCTGAATTGCTTGCTCTTTTTTTTTTCTTTTTTTTTCAGGATTTCTGAGATCTCGATAGAAGTTGCTGAAGTAGGTGCTGTATCTGGGATGACTCCTCAGGCTTACTTGATTGAGAAATGTGACTGCCCATTGGGTTATACCGGCTTATCCTGTGAGGTACAGTACTATCCTGACTTCTGGTCTTCTGGTACCTTCTTTGGGCCATTGATTAATAAGGTGTGATAAGAGTATCAATTCATTTAACTGACAACAACTCTCCCTTAGTTTAATTACTTTTATTCTTTCTCTCTCAGCTCTCTCACAAAGATTTTAAGCACTTTTTTTTCTTTGCTTTAGGCAAATATGCAACGGAAACCACAGCAATGACTCAAATACTTAGAATACACAAAGTGAGCTTTACTGGGTTAGCACCTCTGAGGCTGAATTGGGCAGCTGACGCTGACTGATCAAGCCTTTTTGGACAGATAAGGGCATAATACTATTGCAATAGTATTACAGATTGTAAGTACAACAGATTGTGCTATGTTCTTGTGTTATGGTGAGGCCATAATACACAACACAGTTATGATATCATATCCTCCAAAAGACTGAACAATGTGCATCAATTTATCATTACTGCAATTCATAAAATCTGTAGAGAAAAATACAGGAAACCTCTATGTCAAAAAAAAAAAAATTCTATAAATTATTGATAGTTGCAAGTAAACTACAAATTAACATTTGTAATAGTGAATAATTAAAGATTGCATACTACTTGTTCCTAAAAATTTAAATATCTGTCAGTTGGGTAAAATTCAACTGAATAAAGTATAAAAAACAAATTTGAAAACAAAAAGAATTGTTATTAAAATTGTTAGCACCAAGCATTCTAAACAGAGCCATGCAGAATTTTAAAAATTCTGTTCTGTAGAGGCTTCCCAGACTTAAGTTTGCCTTGTTTAGCATTCAAATATAAATTTTAATAGCTGTATGATTGATTGAAAATTTTTCATTTTGAAAAAAAGCTAAAACAGCATTTCAATTTTGATTTCTTAAATATTTGTGTTATAATGAATAACTAAATAACAAACAAAATTTTAAAAAAGTCATTTCAAAATTTAAAAACTTGAAATAGTGCATCCTGAACATCTGGTCAAAAAAGCAGTTAAGGGTGAGACCTGTAGATTCCCCAGATCTTTCCTCTTGAAACTTCAGTAGCATGCCTTTGTGGACCAACACTAATCAGATGAAAGTTGTCTGTTTTGCTTTCATTTTACATGTTTGACTGCCCATATAGCACTGCAAAGGCATTAAAAATGTAGATGAGAACCTTTCTTTAGCACGTCTGCGCTTCATGAAAGAAGCTTCATGGAAGATGTTTCAAAGCCTTAGGAAATGTTTTACTGGCATGTTCAAACTGTCAGTTTGTTGAATGCTTGTATTTTATCCAAGTGGATCCATGAAAATACCTTGAAGAGGACCACTGAGTTCTGGCAGACATCTTTCCGTTTTACTTCACCACAATTACTGTTCTTCCAGTGCTGTTATGGGACTCACACAAGATATTGCTCAGTCCACACACAGAAGCTTGCCTCCTACCAAATTTCAATACCCCTTATGTAAGCAACGGAGCTGCTTGTAAAAAGGAGCAGAAATTCTGGAACATGGTCTAAATAGTGTATTTTGCTTTATTCTTAGAAGCAGTCAAATCACTGTGTCTTAAAATAAAATAGATCTGATACTGATAGAAACTTTTGTCTTGAACTGTTGAAGTTTGGTAAATTTCCTGGTGTTGGTCAACTAAGTGAGCTTGGTGCTCGTTCTACATGCGTTATATTTATTTTTTTACTTATGTAAATATTTTCATGCTGAAGATTGAATGTTTCAAAATTACCCAGATTTTGTAGAGAATCAGCTGACTTGTATGCTTTTGTAAAATGGATCTTATGATAGGTACCAGGGAAACTGTTTAAGATGTAATACGTTGTCTGCAGAAGTTAATATTTTTGTCTTTCCATGCTCTTGATGATGAGGCTGGCAGTCTTGCTGCGTGAAAAACACCATGTTTTCGTTTTTAAGCAGCACTAGCAATTCCAAACGCCTGTGTTGTAATTGCTAGGTGGAGGTAGCAGGGAACAACACCTTGAGTATTCTGCAAATCCCCCAGACTTTCTAAGTGTGACCTTGTAAAGGGTTCCCCCAACCTAGCAGTAGAAGAAAATTTGGAGTGAGTAAATGAAAGGGAAGATGCCCTGTTATCTGTGAGAAGTCTGCTCCCTTCAGGTGTTACATAGCATTGCATTGAAGAAACACAGTGAGTTCATAGGAAATCTGTGCAAGGAAGTGAGTTAAGTAATTTTATTTGCACACTATTTCATGAAGAGCATACACCTGAATGTGAGAAATTTATGAACTCCAGCATTTGCTCAGAAGTACCGATTTTTATTTTTTTTTTTTTTTGGAATTACTATAACAAATTGCATTTTCAAAGGAAAATATATGATAATGTAATTTGAACTTTATTTTAATTCACACCCACCAGGGGCTGGAATAAATGTCTCAGTTGCAACCTTCATACTTCATGCCTAATTGTGCGTTCTTCACATGCTCATAACTTAGTTTATTTTTAGTGTGCTTAGTGAAGGTTATGTGCATTCTGTGAAGGCTTATTTAATTTTAGCAGGAGCACAAAGCATCTGATACCCAGGCATTTTTTAAGCAAATGCTAACAGGATATAATGTATCTATTTCATGATTTATCCTGTAATTGCATTGTGAGGACTATGTGCACAGCAGTTTTTACTAGGAGTGACGTTTATATCCTTTTTTATAATTCAGTAGCAGCCACAGAAAACAGTGCTGAGAGTTTTACTAATGGCTACTTCTGAAAAACTTCCAAACTAGTAATGAAAAATGTAGTCTGCTTCATCTTTTGTCTGTGTTCTGTTTCATCTCAGAAATGCTTAGATCAAAATAGGTGAGAACAGTGTCAATAGCATATCAGAAAAAAACCAGTCAGAGATTAGATTTGCTTGAGGATATGCCACGTGTTCATACCCCATCCTAAAGCCCCTCAGAACTTGTAAAGCTGTTGTTTGTACCATGTTTGGACAAGGACTTTTGTTAGGATGGAGGGGAAGGAAAAAAATAGGAAATTATAGTAAGAAACAAAATTACTTTCATTTGAGATTGTTTATCTAAGTTGGAATTCTTCATAAACCATGAAAAAGCAGATAGACTGTTTCTGTGCTTCAGGGATCTTAATATAGTCTAAGTTAAAAGAGGAAAAGCAGAAGTGAGTTAGATTGCTTTCTTTGTGATCCTAAAGAAAATAATTGTGTTTGTGTTTTTTCCGAAACTTAGACTCCTGGAGGTCTTGGCAATGATCATAAAACTGTCAGAGTGGTGTCGTATGAATAGAATCTAGCATGTCAGCTAGGGCTTGACAAAAGAATCCTGCTTTTGATAATGAAAAGTTACTTACTCCAGATTTTATTTGATTTTGCATCCATGTTATTAGTGGGTGAAAAGCATACTATTCCCATCCTTTCCAAAAAGCAGAAGCTGTGGTCGACGGTAGGGAATGACCTCATCAGACAGCTTTCATAGGCTCCTAGCACCACTACGTGGTGGGACTTATACATGGGGCAAGTGACTCGTCTGTGTCCACTTACCCATATGGTTGGAACTATCAAAATTATTCTGTTTGTATTTGTATGCTGCCATAGTTGTGTGCTTTCTGGGAGCTATGTAAACACTTTCGTAGATTTGCATAATAAGCCTGAAATACAGATCAAGTGCTTGATTTTGCCTGTGTCAGCTTTGATAGTAATTTTTGGGTTGTTCTCAGAATTTTATTGCCAAGCTGGGGTAGAGGAGACTTAGTGATAGATAAACTTTATTGGGGGCTGATAGTCTCAAGACGTGAATTCTGTATTTTTATGTTATTTAAATTATATAGCTATAAATAATGCGACCTTGCAGC
Source organism: Strigops habroptila (assembly GCF_004027225.2). Taxonomy (NCBI): domain Eukaryota; kingdom Metazoa; phylum Chordata; class Aves; order Psittaciformes; family Psittacidae; genus Strigops; species Strigops habroptila. The sequence continues at coordinate 6,108,429 of NC_044282.2, read as the reverse complement.
CATTTCCTTGATTATCATTCAGCTTTTGCTTGTTACCCATCAGACAGTACGTAGGCAGATATTAGCTTGTCAAACCTGAAAAACTCACCAAAAGCAAAGGAAACAGAATCATTATGCTTGCTCTCTACAGTCCATGCAAAAGATTTATTTCTAAAACAAACGTTATTCTTAAGAAATGAAAGGAGTGATGCTTGATGCACTATGAGAACAGTGAGGTGTTCTGCATCTGAATGAAAGGTCTCTTAAGCTGTAATCTGAAAAGCCTGGTGCCAGTGGAGTGCTCCAGGGATTTTTCAGCAATATTTCCAATTAGGGCTGGCTCTTGTTATCTGTAAAGTACTGTATATTGTTTGTAACACAGCTGGAAGCCTGTCAGGCTCTTTTCACAACTTGTAAAAACTGGTGATTGGAAAGATGAGCTTGCAATGCTCTCCATACTCAGTCCACTCTGTAATGATCTGTTTTCTTCTGCATCCTTTTTACTGCAGTCATGCTCTCCAGGATTTTATAGGCTTCCATCTCCACCTGCGGGAAGGACACCTGCTCAGTCCTTAGGCGCCTGTGTTGTGTGTCAATGTCACGGGCACAGTACTATGTGTGACTCTGAAACATCAGTTTGTCAGGTATTGCATTCCTGAACTTATGAACTAGGTTTAACTTCATGTAAAATTCGTAAGTTGTCCTTTTTTTTTTTTTTAGAGCAGTTACACAATATTTTAATCCAATTTTGCTTAAATACCTGAATTGTCAAACTTCAAGAAGGGTCATAAAAGCAAACCATCTACCTTTAAAGTTTTCCATTCTGATTTTTTTAGAGTTCGGATTATGCAGTGCTTTTTTTCCTCAGAATTACTGTTTGTGTAAAAATAAAGGCTAGATACCTGCAAACAAAAGAGGCAGTGTACCATGTATTGTGCAATAAACACAACACTGCCCTTATAGGTAATAATACACATGACCTGATACAGTAAGATTGAATTTTAATTGATTATTTCTCCTGCTTCAGCAGCTGGAACAAAGGAGGGAAGGAAGGGTGAATTGGATAAGAAATTCTGTAGGATACATCTGGGTAGCTACAGGCCTCCATTCTTTCTCCTTGTAAACCCATATATAACTCAGCAGGCATTTGATAGATGCTTAAAGGGAGCAGTCCCACTGTGAATCATATCAGGGAGAGAGGAATTATGAATCGAAGTAAGTTTGAATCCCTGTGGCTGGGAACAAAATGTTGTCTGCTTTCTTGTAATTAGCAAATACAACTTTAATTCTGTCTCCTTCCTCTGCAGAATTGTCAGCACAATACTGCTGGTCACCACTGTGAGAGATGTGCACTGGGATTTTACGGCATTGTCCAAGGTTCTCCGGGTGACTGTAAGCCTTGTGCTTGCCCCCTACCCATTTCTAGTAACAAGTAAGTAAGCAAACTCATGGCACAAAATTACTTTTCCAGCATGCAAGAACTTTGTTTTGGGCTCACTGTGTTCTTTTTTCAGATGGCTACAGGAGAAGTGCACCATGGAAGCCATACTAAAAAGCTTCATATCTATTTTTGCTAATTGATCTTCCTCTAAAAGTTGGAAATTGCTCCCTTGTTAATTTGTGATGAATAAATTAATAAGTGCTAGAAAATGCAATACTCAACAGATAATGAATGTGTGTTATAAAGGTATTCTCACAAATGAAGCTAGAGCAGAACTCAAGTACAATATAGCCACCGGGGAGCTGTAAAAAGTCTTGTGCTCATATATTACGTTGGTATAAATGCGTTACAGTGCCTTTCTTGCTCCACTGTGGAATTTATTGATTCCTTATTTAATGTTACATGAGTTTAAGGCAATTTGTGAAAGATAGAATAATTTAAAAGCAATATAGTTATTGCAGCGTAAATTTTATTGGTTGCTTTATGCTAATGAGCTTTGCCACAATGTCTCCACACGTTCCCAACAGATAATACTTTAGCGCTTGAGATTTGTTTGTTGTTTTGCTGAGAAGCTCTTAATGATACTTGGCATCATACCATAGTATGCTCTGAAAAGGTTTGTGTTTCATGATTGTTCTCTTGAAAGGTTGGAAGTGTTCCTTAAAAACATTTTTCTGTGCTTTGTCTGACCTTTAGGGTGTTTTAGTGAGTATTTCAGCCAGTTTTGGTTTGGGGGTTTTTTGGGGTTGTTGTTTTTTTTTAATTTTCTTCTTTCTTCAGTTTATCATTCTGGTGTGGTATGAGGTTTATTTTGAAGGAGAGAATCCCTTTCTCAGATATAAGTAGCTAAACACATCATGATCTTTCATCTATGGCAAGTGTTATTAGGAAGACTTCCAAACCTCATAAATACTACACTGAGAACAACCAAAACAATTATAAAAGAGGCTTAAAGAAATACACTTTATCTCAGAAAGTTATAATGTGGTCTTAACCAAAAGTTTTTCTGAGTTGTACCCTTTTCCATGAATGTTTTCTGTGATTACTTTATTGTGTGTTCTACCTACTAAGAAAGGACATGCAAGTAGCAAAGAACAAGATTGACCAAGCTTATCATTTTTGCACATCAAGCCAGATACACTGGAAAAAACTTTTTCTGTTACTAACTGGCAGTAGGAAGTGCTGAAAATATCGTTTGATCCTATTTTTTGGGAGCGGCTTAAAAGGGGGAGGGGGGACTTAAAAACCTTTGGTTGTCCGAAAATGCAGGTGTCAGATCAGAAAGTGATCAGGACTCTTCACCTGGGTGGTTATGGCACCCTGGTACAAGAATGCAGATACATTCTCCACACTGTGCTCCAGAAATCACTTCAGTACCTTATCTAAAAGCTAACATAAAACACAGGAAGTGGATGTCACTGAAGTGCTTCACAGTTGAGAAAGGTGTGGGGCTCCAGTAGCACGTGTCCTGGGAGTGCACTCAAAATGCTGAGCTGCGTGAGGAAGGGAAGCAGAAAGCGCCAATGCCTCATGTAGCCACAAGGCTTGCATGCCTGCAGATGTTGTCAGGGCCATTTGTGTCATGTTCACATAAAAGTGGTCATGAGGACTTTTTTGTTCAAAACAATTTATAGGAGATAAGTGAATAACACCTAGTCTGAAATTAGTCAATACGCTTTATCCTAAGATAGTTATCCAGTTTCTTTGTGCTGTCAAGAGAGGAGTCAGTTCTGAGCATGTCCAGAAACAGAACTTCTTGAGTTTTACAGAGCTTAACTCAGATGTCACTAGATGTCATGGATGGGATTTCTACTTCTGTTAGCTCTAGCCATCAATACCTGTGTAGTAAATGCAGGGACAGACAACTATAGATGTTAAAACTGAAGGAAACCACCATTGGAGAGAGGGCAGGGGAGGAGATATTTAAATATATGTCAAATTATGCCTGTCTGTGCATCTCCATTTTCCACTGCTGATAGAAGATGCTTGAATTTAGCACTTAGACTACATGCCTAACTATTAGATGGATAGGCCTAGGTGGGATAGATCCATTCCATAAAGCTAAAGAATTAGGTGGAAAATGAGCATATCACACCTTGGATTTGTTTGTTGTACAGCTTAGTGAAAGCTCTTCAAGATACTATTAAGGAAAAAAGATCTAACTACTTGCAGCTGTTTTATGGTAGTCAAGTGACCATAATCTGCATAAAATGCAGATAGGTGATGAGCTATCTTATTAGCTTATTATGTCATGCTTGGCATGCTGATATTTGTGAATGGTATAGTGCAATTTTATAGACTCATGGGATGGTTTGGGTTAGAAAGGACCTTCAGGTCATCTGGTTTCAACCCCACTGCCATGGGCAGGGACACCTCACACTAGACCATGTCGCCCAAGGCCCTGTCCAACTTGGCCTTGAACACTGCCAGGGATGGAGCATTTACCACTTCTTTGGGCAAGCTGTTGCATTGCCTCACCACCCCACAGTAAAGAATTTCTTCCTTATATCTAACCTGAACTTCCCCTGTTTAAGTTTGAACTCATTCCCCTTTGTCCTATTGCTACAGTCCCTGATGAAGAGTCCCTCTCTGCAGGCTAGTAGCTGTTATTTTTATTTGTTAGATTTTACAAAACTCCACTAAGATTTTAGATACTGTCTTCATACTCCTGCACAATCAGCTTCAAAGATGATGAGTTGAAAAAAAAAAAAAAGAGTTGTTCCTAGGGGTGTGGATCTGTTTTTATAGAGTTGAAAATGTGTTGAATAATGAGTTCATGAGTAACAGATCAATTTGTTTACATATTTTTGCAAAGGTGTAATTTTATATACTCATTCAAGCACTTGATTTAATGCTTTATAAGCAAGTTAGAGTAAGATGCTGATTGTAGTGTACCAAGAAGATCTGGGCTCACCGTTAGCCACCTCTGTGCTTTTCTGGTTCTTCTTCCACAAAGAGTTAAAAGAGTTTTTACAGTATTACACTATTTAGTTGTGTTTCTTTTCCCCTACCTACCCTTTTTGTTTGTTTTAACTGTCTGTGCAGGCACTTACTATACTAATATTCCAGGAACATGCTACTTTGCACAATTCCCATAGGTATAAACTGCAGTCACAAGTTATCCATCTATGTCATGGCTTAGTAAAAATCTAATGTCCTCTATGACTCCATTCCCTCTGATATGGCCCTGCTAGTGTTTGTCTAAGTTGTGCCAGTACCACAGCAAGGCATTCACAAAATTCTGAATAGAAAGAAGGGGTTTCCCACAGATGTTTCTAAACAGATAAAATACTGCCGTTTACACTGAGCGGAGTTTACCATGGGCCCTTCTGCACATCTGAGTGAAATGATGCAATAGAGTGGAAACAGTTTTTTATTTGCTTTTGTTTTAGTTTTAGCCCTTCTTGTGTTGCGGAAGGACCTAGTGATTACCGGTGTACTGCATGCCCACCTGGATATGAAGGCCAACATTGTGAAAGGTAGGATGAATGGAAAAAGAAAAAGAGGGACAATGAAAAGTGGGGAAGACATGGAGAGCAATGTCCTTCAATACTATAAGCATGTGTTTACTGATGTTTAAATACATGCCTTCGGATAAGTTACTTCCTCTTTATATGTTGTTAAAACTCAGCCATAATAGGCAATTTTTATGTACACCCACTGTAAATTGATAATCAGTGTTAATTATAACACAGATATTGTACTAGTCTTTCTGATTTGTGGGTTTGGTTTTTTTTTCCCCTTGGGCCTCAGAAGTTAAATTGAAAAATATGAAATTTATCTAAAATTAGATCCTATGCTTATAGTGTATCTTGATGTCACTCATACCCCTTGTTGTAGTGACTGTTGTGACCTCATGAGCATTGACTGTAAAAGACACTTACATGTAAACATATTAATGATGACATTCTACATTAATAATCTAAACAGCAGTTGTCCCATCCATAGCAACGCTGTGGGATTAAGCTTATCAAAATTAGCAAGTGTCTACTATGAGATTTCACTTCTGATGCATAACACAAGTGTCCAAAGGGGGGAAAAAAAAGGTCTATAGACCAAACATTGCTGATGTAGAAACTTTTCTGTCATGGTATAATAGCAGTTTAATTGAAAACTGCTAGGGATATGGAATCACTTTTGCATACTCCTTCCATCTAGACTGTTTAATGTCCTGGTTAAAAGCTATTACCACTTTGTTGGACAGTTTGTAGTATTTCTCCCTCTATGAATGCATAGTGAATCGTGAATGGTTTTTTAACAGTTCATGAATGAATGTTCATATACATTTTGTTTCCAATCTTGCCAATTATTCATTGTCATACACTATGCCGCTCAGTTGGCCAAACCTGGTTTTGTATTTGCGATGTCTAGATGTTCTTCTGGCTACATGGGAAATCCCCAAACTCCAGGAGGCTCCTGCCAGGAATGTGAGTGTGATCAATACGGTTCCCTGCCTGTCCCCTGTGACCCTGTCACTGGACAGTGCACTTGCAAGCCTGGATTCACAGGGTGGAAGTGTGCTGGCTGTGAACATCGGCATGCGCGTGATGGCATGAAATGCATTTGTACGTATAGTAATATCATTTTGGATACTTTTTGATTGTTTGTCATACTTCAGAAATTCAACCCTGCTTATGCATCAGTCAGTTCTGTGGGTTTCTTTGAAAATAGTTCTGCCAGGTTTCTTACTACTTCAGCATTCTGGTCCTTTTTTTTCCCCTCCCACAAGCCTTGGGATGTTAAGGAAACTCTTAATACTTTTTAATATGCTGACTGAAAATTCACAACAAAGCTCTGAAGGATTTCTTTTTGTGGGTTTTTGAAGTCTGTAGTTTTGCTAACAGTTGTCATTGCAGTTGTGACAATATTTGCTCTTAGTGCATTTTTTAGTGTTGTCCTAAATGTTTAACCAGTAATTGCAATGCTCTATGCCATGAGTCAGACAGAAAGTATTTACGAAGGTTTGCTTGGTCACATTGGTTCAGCAATCACCCATTGAGAATTTAAAAGACATGAGGAATGGCAGTACAATATGTCCAGGAAGAAAGAGCTTACTTTGTTTAAAATGGAAGACTATTAGCCTAAACACTGAGTTACATTTTAGAGTACTGGTATTGTTGCCCTGCCTTCAGTTTTGATATGTCCTAAGTGTCTTGTCTTTTATTATTGTTTGGAATTTTTTTCCATGAAATTGGATAGTTTGTTTTGAGCCCACAATCTCATTTCCCATTATATTGTATGCTTATGTCTAATCAAAAAAATACTAAGGTAGCAAAACCTTTCTAGAACACTTAGTCAATCCTGACTGAAATTAGGCATTTTCTTCTCTATCTCCTCCAGCTGAGTAGGAACTAGTTTTGTTGTGATTTTTTTTTTTTTTCCCCTCTTGACACCATCATTGTTCATTTTAAAGTAGAATAGAGGTAGGGATCCAGTAAATCCACATCATATAATATTTCTTAATCTGTGCATCTTTGAATATATTGGCAGGGCACAATGAACTGGTTTTAATGTTTTACCTAACTTTTATTTGTTATAGGAATTTAAGTGGAGCTGTTTAATTTGTGGGGGGAGGGACTATGTGAGGGACATGTAACATCAAGACAATTAGATACCAGAAAAGGTACAGATCTCCAATATTAAACTCAGGTAGTACTTTGCTGAAATAAATACACTTTGGGTTTCATTTCATGACCTGTAATCATGGGTTAAATCCTTAAGCATTACAGCTACAAAATTTTAAAATAAGGACTATTATCCAGAGTGGTATCTGAATGAAAATGACTTGGTTTTTTCAGCATCCTGAATACCTGTAACATTATTTCCAGTACTACCCAACATTTTCAATCTCAGGCACCACTTAGTATGCTTTTTATGGTCATTTACCTTATCAGTATCGTTGGATATCCAAGATAACAGAGCTTCTTCAGACAAAACAGCTTAAGTGCAAGTTATCATTTGTAATGGTGTTCCAACTTGTTAATCAGACTATTTCATTGTGCGGATAATAAGGTTAAAAATCCTCATTATGAATCGGAAAAGCTGTGTGCAGGCAAATCAAATTTTCCACATTTTTGCTTTAAAAGATGTGGTTCACTATAATCTCTGATTTAACTGCAACATACTCATGTGCCAGTGTCAGAATGTATCTACACTACCTGTAGTGGCACATTTACTTTAACTTGATAATCAATTTTCACCATAAAGACAGTCCTTTGCATGTGCAAAGATATTTCACTGTTAGGAATTTTTCTTTGACTCAATCTTGAGGGGGGAGGGAGGGGGAGGGAGGAGGAAAGGACCTTCAGCCATGCTGCAGTCAACAAACTTGCATCTTTATAAATTTAAATATTCAGTATTGGTAATAGGAGAAAATGATGTAATCAGATTCCTTTAATACCATGTTTTGGACACTTAAATATTGTACTCTGAGTAGACTGGTGCTTACAATGAGGGGGATTTTTTCACTGCTGCCACTCAGTTTTGCAGGAGAATACGGGAGCTCCTAGCCACTAATTCTGGCACAATCAAGGATTTCCCTTTAAAATAGGGAGCAGCTCCATGATGTCAGCCCTTCCAAATTCAGAACTAAGTACAGATGCTGATTCCATCAGAGGCAGATCTTGAAGAATCTGTGAAAAGAAGCATCTCCAACACAGTTCCTTAATTCAGCAGGAGCTGGAAGCTTCTTATCACAAGCCTTCACAGAGTGAAATGGAAAGAAAGATACTGTGTAACACCAGATCTGTGAAGTCCTGGACTAGCTTCTGCTATGTTCTGAGTTTAACAGAGGTTGTGAGCCCTTATGGCATAGCCATAAGAATTAAACTTAGCTCTGTGCTGGACAACTGGTCTCACACCAAATAATAAAAAAAAGCTTTCTTATGCCCCCCAAAACAGAACCCCAGAAGAGAGCTGAAAGCTTTAACTTCCTTGCCGCCTTTGTCTGTATGAGCTTAATAAGGGATGGACACCCCTACTTGGCCTAGAAGCTGATAAGCTATCAGTTGTTCTTCCCATTTTTGATGCATGAGGTCTTGTTGAGTTTAGACCCACACTCTAATGTCTTTCACCCAACTCAAGCACTATGTAAACCTAACTAGTACTGGTATGTATCAGAACCAGCAAATGAGGCTTTCTAAATAACAAAAATCAGAAATAAACCTGAGTTTGTACTTTAGACCATGATCTGGATCTGAATTTTTCCAGGTTTGGAGACATCTTGATCACACAAGCTCCCTGAACAAGCAGCAATGGCAAGGAAGTTAAAGCTTTCAGCTCTCTTCTGGGGTTCTGTTTTGGGGGGCGTAAGAAAGGTGTTTTTTTTTTATTATTTGGTGTGAGACCAGTGCCAAAATGGGAAAAATGGGGTAACAGCCAACAGATTAAACATAGAATCATGGAATAGTTAGGGTTGGAAAGGACGTTAAGATCATCTAGTTCCAACTCTCCTGCCATCAGCAGGGACACCTCGCACTAAACCATGTTGCCCAAGGCTCTGTCCAACCTGGCCAGGGGTGGAGTATTCGCAGCTTCCTTGGGCAACTCATTCCAGTGCCTCACCACCCTCACAGTAAAGAACTCCTTCCTTATATCTAATACAAACTTCCTCTATTTAAGTTTGAACCCATTCCCTCTTGTCCTACCACTACAGTCCCTAATGAAGTCCCAGCATCCTTGTAGGCCCCCTTCAGATACTGGAAGGCTGCTATGAGGTCTCCACGCAGCATTCTCTTCTCCAGGCTGAACAGCCCCAACTCTCTCAGCCTGTCTTCGTATGGGAGGTGCTCCAGCCCCCTTATCATCCTCGTGGCCCTCCTCTGGACTTGCTCCAACAGCTCCATGTCCTTTTTATGTTGAGGACACCAGAACTGTACACAGTACTCCAAGTGAGGTCTCACAAGAGCAGAGTAGAGGGGCAGGATCTCCTCCTTTGACCTGCTGGTCACGCTTCTTTTGATGCAGCCCAGGATATGGTTGGCTTTCTGGGCTGCAAGCACACACTGCAGGCTCATGTTAAGCTTCTCATCAACCAACACCCCCAAGTCCTTCTCTGCAGGGCTGCTCTGAATCTCTTCTCCGCCCAACCTGTAGCTGTGCCTGGGATTGCCCTGATCCAGGTGTAGGACTTGGTTTGGTTGAACTTCATAAGGTTGGCATTGGCCCACCTCACGCGCGTGTCCAGGTCCCTCTGGATGGCATCCCTTCCCTCCAGCGTATCAACTGAACCACACAGCTTGGTGTCCTCGGCAAACTTGCTGAGGGCGCACTCAATCCCACTGTCCATGTTGCTGACAAAGATGTTGAACAAGATCGGTCCCAACACCAATCCCTGAGGGACACCACTCATTACTGGTCTCCAATTGGACATTGAGCTGTTGACCACAACTCTTTGTGTGCAGCCATCCAGCCAGTTCTTTATCCAGTGAGTGGTCCATCTGTCAAATCCATGCCTCTCCGATTTAGAGACAACGATGTTGTGCGGGACAGTGTCGAACACTTTGCACAAGTCCAGGTAGATGACGTCTACTGCTTTGCCCCTATCCATCAGTTCTGTAGCCCCATCATAGAAGGCCACCAAATTGGTCAGGCAGGATTTCCCCTTAGTGAAGCCATGTTGGCTGTCACCAACCACCTCATTGTTTTTCATGTGCCTTAGCATGTTTTCCAGGAGAAACTGCTCCAAGATTTTGCCAGGCACAGAGGTGAGACTGACTGGTCTGTAGTTCCCTGGGTCTTCCATTTTCCCCTTCTTGAAAATGGGGGTTATATTGCCCTTTTTCCAGTCATCGGGAACTTCACCTGACTGCCATGATTTTTCAAATATGATGGACAGTGGCCTAGAAACTTCATTCACCAGCGCCTTCAGGACCTGTGGATGGATTTCATCAGGTCCCATGGACTTGTGCACATTCAGGTTCTTAAGATGATCTCAAACCTGACCCTCTCCTAGGGTGGGCCTAAGGTGTTCATTCTCAGAGTCTCTGCATCTGCCTTCCAAGACTTGGGCAGTGTGGTCAGAGCATTTGCCAGTGACGACTGAGGCAAAGAAGCTGTTGAGATCCTCAGCCTTCTCCAAATCCAGTGCGGTCAGTTCTCCTGATAGCTTCCAGAGAGGGCTCATGTTGTCCCTAAGCTTCTCTTTTATTTGCTACGTACCTATAGAAGCCTTTCCATTATCTTTCACATCCCTTGCCAGATTTAATTCTAGCTGGGCCTTAGCTTTCCTAACCTGGTCCCTAGCTTCCCGGACAACGTTCCTGTATTCTTCCTAGGCCGCCTGTCCTCGCTTCCACCTTTTATAAGCTTCTTTTCTCCCTCTAAGTTTTCTCAGCAGCTCCTTATCCATCCATGGAGGTCTCCTGGCCCTGCTGCTGCATTTCCTTCTAGTCAGGATGCAACACTCCTGAGCTTGGAGCAGGTGATCCTTGAATATCGACCAGCAGTCTTGGGCCCCCCTGCCCTCTAGGGCTATATCCCATGGAACCTTAGTAAGCAGGTTCCTGAAGAGGCCAAAGTCTGCTTTCTTGAAGTTTAGGGCAGTGAGCTTCCTGCGTGCCCTTCTCACTGTCCTGAGGATCTCAAACTCAACCATCTCATGATTGCTACAGCCAAGGCTGCCCTGGAGTGTCACATTCCTAACCAGCCCTTCCTGGTTGGTGAGCACAAGGTCAAGCATGGCACCTCTCCTTGTTGGCTCCTCTATTACTTACAAGTGGAAGTTGTCTTCCACACAATCGAGGAACCTCCTGGATTGCTTGTGCCGGGCTGTACTGTCCCTCCAGCAGGTATCGGGATGGTTGAAGTCCCCCATGAAGACAAGGGCCTGCAAGCCTAGCAATAGGTCAACACTGTTGTGAAGCAACAGGAAACTAATGCTGAAGAGTCACTGGCTTTCACAGGATACCACCTCATATCAGAGATTGCATAGTTGCCCTTAGGCCAATAATTACCTAGTCATAACACAGTATCCTGAATCTTAACAGCAATAAATATATTAAAGCAAAATTGTGTTAGATAATCACACAATTGGAGGAACACATGTGGCTCAGATACGTGATTCCTTTATTATACATTATGTCCTTCTTGTAAGATGGAAGAAGTGGTTAGATATCCATATAGTCTTTTATTACTTGTGTAATTATTTAAAAAAAGTATTTCTTCAGCATGCATACTTTGGAGATGCTTCTCACAAGAGGTAAGTCAAAATCCTCGCAGGACTTATTGTTCATGGGAAGGTGTGGTGTAAATGGAAAATGCAGTAATTTGCATGAATTGCTTGCTGGACTATTGTAGTATTGACTGCATGATTTGCCTCTTACATGCTTGGACTGCTGTAATGATCTGAATTTAGTGCTGCATTTGTTGATTTAGACACAAATTTATCCTGGCAGTTTTATAGATAGACACAGAAGTGTTTAGTCTTGCAAAATATAATCATGCTCTTGAAATATTTCCCGTAGCTACAGTACATTTCAGACTGTATATTAGAGAAGCTTAGTTCTGTCCCATCTACTGAACTGTAGTCCTTACTTAATGTAGTTCCTCTTTCCAACCTGATTATCGTGGAAGATGTGTTAATTTATACTGAATGCTCACTTACCAATTGTGTACTCACTAAGAATACTTCGTCTCTTCAGAAGCTGTTCATTTTTTTCTTACTGGTGTGAACTGAGTTCGTCTTTGACACATAGCAAATTTTTAGCCACTGTGACGATTTTGAGTGTGAATAGATTTAGTTTGTTTCCTAAGTGAAATAATGTATCAGAAAAAAAACAACCAAACAAAAACAAACAAGCAAACAAAAAAACCTTTTCAGGCCCAAGATCACTTATTTGCATCCTTCAAAATGTCAGGTCTACCTACCTTCCTGACCAGCTACAGAACAGGTGTTTATTATATAAAATGTTCAGTTAGCTGTAAAACTTGCTTTTCCTGTAAGTCTCTTGGAATTCTAAAAGAAAACACACAGATGACAAGAGCTGGGATGGCAATAAGCTTTCTTTAATTTCATGTAGAAACATAACTCAGAATGTATCATGCTCACAGTTAACAACTCCAGAGAAGTTCCCGTGCAGTTCAGCTTATGTAACAAAATAGTGTGAAACAGGAGGAAGAAGTCTGCAAATGGAAGCAACGAAAATGCAAAAGAAAGTCTTAAAATAACAGCATCTAGCTTTCTGTACCCACCTCTGACTGTACTAATCCAGCATATATCTTGTCTCCTTTTCAATCATCACATGAGTTTCATGGTGTATTAAACTAGTATTCATTATTCTTTTCTCTGTATTTGACTCAACTCCTCGTTATACGGATCAGCCAACCTACAGAATAAGAACGTTTAGATAGCTGTGAAAAATTTTAAGAGGAGAAAAGATTTAATCTACATGAAAAATAGATTTCAGGGAAAAAAATTCTTCTCTGTTGAAAATTACTTCTCTTTTTCTACAGAAGCACACACATTGTTTAGTGGCTTTTTTAGCCATTGAACAGCCTAGGAGTGTAGCTGAAATAAATAATTACATATTTGTAAAATTTTAGGTACAACCCTTCATGTCTCAACATCACCAGTGAATTCATTGTTTCACAGTTTGTGCCATCTCCTGAGATATTGTTTAGGTTTGCCAGTTCTCTTTAGCATCTTTATGCAGGGAAACAAAGGCATTCCCACACCTCTGTTCCAAAGGACAAAGAATTTTCCTATCTGCAGCATAAATGATACAAAACTTTAAGGTTACGAGAGTTTCTCGTGATAGTTAATAGACATCAAGGAGGGGGCGGGCGGGGGGGTGCAAACTCCTTTTGGTGTATGCAGCATGCACCAGTATTTTTCATGCTAAAGAGTATTTGCAAGAAAGGAAGCATACATGAAAAACTTACACAGTGCTTAGTGAAAGGAGGTAGGGAAAAGCATTTCTTAAAAGAAAACTATCATTATTTTTACCTGGACTCTTTCTGCTGTCTGCATTAGAAGATTAACATGCTTGGCCATGCTGTTATATGACTATAAAGTATGTAAATTGTAAGATTTCTTTAGTATTTTCTTATGTTCAAATCCACAACCATACTACACTTCATAAAGTGCTCCTTAGATTTTCTGCATTACCTGTCCACTTTTCTAAAACTTCATCCAAATTGCTTGTCTAATTCAGGATTTTGTATTAGCTAGTCCATAATGGACAATGTTAACTGTTTCCTCTTTTTGTGAGGTAAGACTACCAATTTTACTCTTCATATTTTATATTAAACTGTCACATTACCAAGTCTTAGGCAATAAGTCCTGTTCCCTAATTGTTGTTTCCATTTTTTCTCACACTGTGCTTTTGGGGTAAACTGCCTGAAATTAGCGTTACCACTCACAGAATTTTATGTGTGCCATATAATTTCTAACTCAAACATATGTCTTAAACATTTAGCAGGAATAAATAAGCTTTGCTGTTCTTCCCGCCAGCTTGTGATGATGAATGCACAGGACTCCTTCTCAATGACCTGGATCGACTAAACCAGATGATCCTGAGTGTTAATCTTAGTGGTCCACTGCCTGCTCCGTATAAAATGTTGCATGGTTTTGAGAACATGACACAGGAATTAAAGGTATGATCACAGTATTTACATACACAAATAACAGGATTTCAGTACAACCGTATCATAGAATACCAGTTTGGAAGGGGACCTCAAGGACCATCTGATCCAAACTTTATTGACAAAAGCACTGTATAGACAAAATATCCCAGTACCCTGTCCAGTGAAATTTTAAAAGTGTCCATCACTGGGGAGTCCACCACTTCCCTGGGAAGATTATTCCAATGACTGATTGTTCTCATTGTGAAAAATTTTCCTCTTGTGTCCTGTTGGAATCTCCCTGGGAGTAACTTGTACTTATTACCCTCGTCTCTTCCATGTGACTCCTTGTAAAAAGGGAGTCTCCATCTTCTTTGTAGACACCCTTTAAATACTAGAACATGGTGATGAGGTCTGCCGTAAGCCCTCTTCTCAAGGATGAAAGTTCCTCAGGCTTTCCTCATATGGCTTCCCATTCCGTGGATCATCTTTGTGGTCCATCTCTGGACCCTCTCCATCCTGTCCACATCTTTTTCGTATAGTGAGGACCAAAACTGAATAGAGGATTCTGGGTGTGGCCTGACAAGCACTGAGTATAGTGGGATAATGATTTTATCTCTGCTGGTGATGCCCTTGCTGATGTAACCCAGCATCCTGTTGGTTTGCTGCAGCTGCACACTGTTCACTCATATTGAGCTTGTTGTCCACCAGGACCTCCAGGTCCCTTTCCACAGAGCTGCTCCCCAGCCAGGTAAATCTCAGCCTGTGCTGCACTCCTGGATTATGTTTTCCCCGTTGCAAGACCTTACACTTGTCCATGTTGAACTTCGTAAGGCCCTTGTTACCCCACTCTTCCAGCCTACCCAGGTCTTCCTGCAGGGTGGCTCTCCCTTCCAAAGTGACCACTTTCCCCCTCAGTTTGGTATCATCAGCAAACTTGGTCAGGGTACACTTGATCTCATCTTCCAGATCACTTATGAAGACACTAAATAGCATTGGGCCCAATATCAATCCCTGGGGGACCCCACTAATGACAGGTCACCAGTTTGAAAAGGAGCTATTTACCACCATCCTCTGGGTGCAACCAGTCAGCCAGTTCCCCACCCACCACACAGGCCACTTGTCTAGACTGTAACGTGTCAGTTTCTCTAAGAGAAGGCTGTGGGAAACAGTATCAAAAGCCTTGGAGAAATCCTATAGACAATGTCCACTGTTCACCCCACATCAACCGAGAAGGTTCTTTTGTCATAGAAGGCGATAAGGTTTGTCAAGCATGATTTGCCACTGGTGGATCTGTGCTGGCTTTTCCCAATCACGTACTTCATTTGAGTTGTGACAGACCCAGGAGGTTTCATTCCATAATTTTCCGAGGGACTGAGGTAAGATTGATAGGCCTATAATTTCCTGGATCCTCCTTTGAGCCCTTCTTGTAGATGGGAGTGACATTAGCTTTCTTGAGTGTTCTAGTACATTCCCTGATCTCCAGTACACCTCAAGGATTATGGAGAGTGGCCTTACAATAACACTGTCCAGTTCTCTAACACCCTCAGGTGGATATTGTCAGGGCCCATCAATCTGCAGGAGTCAAGCTCCGGCAATAGTTCATACACCAACTCTTCCTTCACTGATGGTGGGTCTGTGTTTGCATCAGCCTGGATTTTTGTTCCCAAGGCTTGGGGTGCAGCAGTGCTGGTAAAAACTGAGGTGAAGAATGTGTTGAGAACCTCTGCTTTGTCAGTGTTGTTGATGACTAATCACCTCTCCCATTTGACAGCAGGCCAACCTTTTCCTTCTATTTCTGCTTGTTGTTTATGTACCTGAAGAATCCTTTCTTGTAGTTTTTGACATCTCTGGCTTATTTCAATTTGAGTTGAACTTTTGCTTTTCTAACTGCATCTCTGCATACCCTGGCAATGCCCCTTTAGTTCTCAATGGGTGTTTGTCGGTTTTTCCATCTCTGGTACACTTCACTTTTGGTTTTAAGCAGGCTCAGAAGTTCACAATTTATCCAAGGGGGTGTCTTGCTCCATCTGCTTCCATTACCTTTAAAGTGGATGAACTGGTTTTGTGCTTCCAAGAGAGTGTTCTTAAAAATCTCCCAGTACTCACTAGCTCCTTTATCCTCCATGAAAGCTTCACATGAAATCCCTCCCAGCTGAGCTCTAAGGAAGCTGAAGTTTGTTCTTCTAAAATCTAAAACCTTTGTCTTAGTACTAACCTTCAGCATGCTCAGCAGGATCCCAAACTCTACCATATCGTGATCACTGCAGCCAAGGCTATCACTAACCTAGATATTACAAAGCAGGTTTTCTTGGTTTGTGACTAGAAAGTCCAGCAGTGCCTCATTCCTGGTACTTGAATCTGTTCAAACATTCAGCCATAAATAGGTTCAGGGAAGAATTAAAATTCAAGATCTAATTACTTCAGACTTGCTTTGGTTGTTACGTAGTTATTACTGTTATTCATTTCATCTTATTTTAATAATGAAAACTTGCAGCAGTAATTCACATACATATGTGCAAGGAATTACACTGCAGGCACAGAAAAAGTGATGTTGCATACAAATAAAATGGTGTTCATGCTGGTGATCCATAAAGTGGTTGTATGTTTTATATACTATATGTTCCCTACCACACTTAATAGGTTCTTCACTAAACTATGTAAAGCTGTCAAGATTCCTGGCAAAAGTATGTTGGATGGATGCAACAAAAGAGATGATGGCAAAAGGGAGTTGCATACTGTAATGAATGGGAAATTTTTGGTGCTTCTCTGCAATATTTGGAAGCACTGAGATCCATTAAGTACAGATTTTCACTCTCCCTCCTCTTCCCCAACAGCATTTGCTTTCACCTCAGAAAGCTCCAGAGAGATTTCTTCAGCTAGCACAAGAAAATCTGGATACCCTGGTGACAGAAATGGATGAACTACTGACAAGAGTAAGTCTATGATCACGTTGGGGTCTGTAGGTTTGGTTAAGGCTGCATAATGACAGAAATCTTCTGCATATGAATTAAACATGAATGAATAGATGAATTATAAGATGCTTCTCAGTCTCAGTGTTCGAAATGGCAGCAAGTCCTCCAACAACCTTTTTTTGTGGGCCAATACATTGAGATATATTTTCTGCAAAACTTTATAATAATTTCAGCAAACTTTCTAATGCTCATACAAAGCACCCAAAAATGAGCACATTTGGAAAAGCTGACACTAAAGGAAAGAGAATTCTTGATAATAGCATTTAAGGGCTTTTCCGTGGCTTCAACTACAGGTTAAAACAGCTACAAACCTAATGGCAATAAAAGCATGGGGTTACCACACATTTTCTCACATGTCTGGAGTTGTTTTGTTGGTTTTTTTGAGTGGCTGAGGTTTTCAGAAGCTGAACTGCCTGGTTTCCTTCCTTTTTTTTCTGAACATTAGTACTGTCTCTGGTAAGGTTACCTGCTTTCTGCAGCAGCAACATACTCTCATTGTATTCCCTTTCAAACCTCCTAAGTCTGACTGCCTTGACATCTCAGCCTGTTTCTTTTTTAATATTGCCTGTTGCAATACAAGTAGCCTGGCTTCACTCACAGTTACTTGGTGCCCAAGCATCTCAAGCACATTATAGGAAAAATTTTGCTGTTTTGCAGTTTCATTTTCCATTTTGGGTTATCTGTTGTGTTGGCATATTTCTCCAGGAGCTGTAGATCAAATGGTAGCCTAGCCTGAGCCACTTGTTTTAAAGAAATTTTATGGCAAGGCAATGGTATTCCTGGTATAACTCATTACAAGTCAATGAATGAGTTGAAATGAGGACAGTATCTAAAGGAAAAATTCAAATATATGCACAAAGTGTGTGAGTTTAGTTAAATATGTGTTCTATATTTCATTTGCAAGGGTAGTGAGAGTCTTCTTGATTTCAATCGATGTGCTATTTACTCTTTTTATTAGGAAAGTTTTATTTCAATATAGACCTTATTTAGATCGGTAAAAGACATTGTCTAAGAAAATAATATAAATTGTGCCACCTAGTGGAGAAAAAAATAGGGAAGTGGACCAGCCACAATAAAAATACAGCTGTCCAAAACATATGAAGGACAAGCAAAAATCATATTCAGGAGTTGTGCTTTCCTGCGCTGAAACAGCCAAATAAGCAAGATATGGATTACTTTACTGACGAATATACGCCTAAGAGAATTTACCTAAACCCCATACAGTTTTAGCATCATGTCTTAAAACTGTTCATATTTTACAGAACTAAAATTCTCAGAGAAACTGGTTTGTTTGTGTGCATTATATGCAATTTTGAAAAAACTATTAAGTCATGGGCAGTGGTTAAGAAAGTGTGTTTGCATATGTATGCACGTATGTGTATGTTTACACACACACGCAGCATAGGTATTTATCTATATATACTCTCATTGTGAGTGTAAAGAAAATTTGGTTTTTCACTTCTGGTTTGTTTGGGGTTTTTTTTAATTTTATTTTTTTATTTTTTTTTCTTCCAGAAATAACTACGGTAGTTTTATGTCTAGGTGGATTTTTAACTTATGACAGCCTTAAAAAGCAGGGAAGATTATTTTTCTTGTATTAAGATTTTTCAACTTTAGGCTAAGACAGGTGAGGTTTTTTTATCCTTTGCATAGTTTCTCCTTTTAGTATCCTTTTCCAATTGCCACCACCACCACCAAAAATTAAATAAATTGACATGTCCTAAAATAACGTTGCAAATTCTGACCTTCTGTAGACTAGTCTTGGAAGGAAAAGTATTGAAGGTGTGATTTTAGAGGAGGTAGTGTGGTGGCCAGATTATCATTGCTTCTCTTTCTGCAGTTTTCTGTTGTTGCAATGAGTCAGTAGCCTTATGATCTCCAGTTATCCTTACAAAGAGTTGTTAACTGGATTGCAGTTGGGTTTTTTAATTTGAGGACTGGCAACTGATGGCAAGTCCTACCCTTCTCTTTCTGTGTTTGTAAATAGAAATAATGTCCCAAAAAGAAGAGTGGGACCTGAAGTAGTGTGTTCAAGTCTCATTTCCAAATGAAGATATAGCTAATAACCACATAATGGCTAACACTTGGAGTGCATGGTACAACCATAGATAGCAAAGTTTTTTCCTGTATCATCTGATTTGCAGGCTCACTACATTTTTGAAGTGAAACCAGTAGTAATGACAAAAAAGGTTGATGAGGATTGGTGAGGAGTCTATTTCCATGAAAAAATAAAAAAATTCTACCCATTTTAAGATTAAATGTAGAAGACAATAGTATTTAGTCAGTACAAAACCTTTGAGGTTTTTGATTTCTTATGGGTGGTGTCTTTTCAACCAGTGATCTCTTACATCAGTGCAGCACTCCTTTTTCTTTTTTTTTCCATCATATTCTTTTCTTCATTCACTTGGCCATACAGAAGGACCTCACATCTTTCTCACACTCATTATGTTTACATGTTTGCATGCACATTCCCACATCTATGATCCTAGGCAGAATTCAGACTCTTCAGTTCCTCTCAGTTGACTATTTTTAGTCAAAAGCCCCTCTTCACTTGTAATTAGGTACCTTCAAGAAAGACACAGATCAGAATCACACCTCTTGATTGAAAAGCTTCTTTTGATTTTGTAAACTTTTTCATTTTTCTCATACCACTGAATTTCTCAGTCTCAAAAATTTCTGGAAGTAGTAGCAGAGGCAACTTATTTTGCAATAGTTTGAAGCATTTGGAGGGAGAGCCAAGAACTTCCATCTGTAGAATGAGGTCTGTGTTTACTGCTCCTTCTGTGGTCTGCAGCTCAAGAGCTGGAGAAGTTCCTTTAGGGCTTCCCTCCAGATGCCATCCAGAGGAGTTTCTTATGGCTTGATTAAGACTTCAGACTAACACGCAAACAAAACCAAAACAAAAACACGTGTGCAATTTCTAATACTTGCTAATAGCTTAAGTTGCTAAGTGGCTAATAGTCTTCAGACTGGGACAAGGGCTTCCCTGGAACCTTCATCAGTAAGTACAATCTGTGAACATCATCAAAGCAGGCTCACTGATCTCAGATAATTTCTTTACTAGATTTCCACTGTAGGGGTCTCCTTTATGCCAGAAAGTCTTATTTGTGTATCATTCCAAATCCTTACTCTGGGTCCAGTCTGCCTGACCCTTAGTGCTCCCACAGGAAAAAGTTTGTTATGCCTGTTTAAACTGTTAGGAGACGCTGAAGATTGACCTTATAGAAATGGCAAAAATGTAATAAAATGAATATACAGAAAATGAATAGGACTTTATTAACAAATGGAAATATTTAATTAGCCATGAAATCACTAGGTACACTGTGAAGGATGTTTCCATTTAATTTGGTTTATGAAGTTAAAGCTAGACCAGATAATGAAGCAAAAGGATATTTTTCAGCAAAGCAAATTATGGCAAAATACAGAAAGCCTTCAGTTGAGCTGAATGGGATTTAAGTACTAAAAAGATCTGTCACTGAGAGGATGTGAAAACTGTTCAATCACAGATAAATGTGCACGAAAACATAGTGCATGGCATTCAGTCATAAATATTGAGAGGTTAAAGTGGCCAATTGGAATTAACATGAACATGGAAAAGTAATCAAAAGCAAGAAAAGTATATGTAAGTTAAAAATCACCATTTGTAGTAAAAGACTTAAAAATATTATAGAATATAACAAAAGTGAATGTGAAAATTCCAAGCAAACAAAACCCAAAGAATAAAAGGCTGATTGTGGAGGATTTGACAATAAGTATTAAAGTAGTTCTCAATTACATGAAGAATGAAATGACATCAGGAACGCCAAGCTGAGTTAGAGCAGTGGTTCATCAAGACCATTCTGTATTTTTTTCCTTTTTCCTATCTCAATTGCTTCTTATAGCTCACTGTGATAATATTTTCATTCTGTGTCCAGGCAGGTAAAGGGGTTTTGTAGATCTTAGAGGATGTAACCAATAGCATGATTAAAAATGTAATTTTGTGAAAAGAGTGTTCTTCTACTGATACAGGGATGAAATAGAACCAACTCTCCCCAGTCAGTATGAGTTCCTAATTCTTCCTGTATAATTCTATTTACCTGAACCATTTTCATATAAATTATTTTCAGAGCAACTACTCTGAAGTAGACCAGAACTGCAACTGGTATGAGAATGGTAGGGATTTCATTTCAGAAACCCAGCTGTCCTGATGTATCTGGAGGGCTCCCACTTAGAAGCTAATCAGGCAAAAAGAAATGTGTTAAAGTAATACTATTTCTCTTTGACTATTATTGAAAAGTGGGGGGGGGTGAGGAGGGTGGGTTGTAACTGAGAAAACAGTTTGTACAGCTCATGTCAGTGAAAACCTAAGCTCATTTTGAGTTATTGACCTTCTAGCCATTTCCAAGAGACTGGAAAGCTCATAACACCTTGATTTAAGACGTTTCTTGGGAATGCAATTCCCAAAGAGAAAAATGAGGTTTTTTGCTTTACAGATACGGTTTGACAAGCTTTGTTGCTTGAAATGGTCAGCTTCTTTTTAATAAAAATGGGTTCATTTTGTAAATAGGGGCCTTGAGAGCTAAGTAAAATGTATTAAGGTGATTCCTTTCTTCAGCACGTTTTTCAGGTCTGCAGCAGATGTCTGTCTTCATGCTGCTGCTGCTGCTATTCAATATAATTATAAAGCATTTAGTTACACAAAGCTAAAATGTTACTGGGCACCCCAATATGTTATAAACAAACAAATTCAAGCATTAGAGCTGAAAAAAACAACTTTTTTTTCCTTGGGTTAATTAATATATTGATTTAAAATTCTTCTTGCTAGTTGTTGTGAACTGTCTCTGAGAACACCTCTGAGGAGGAAGCAAAGAGGTCATGATATCTGCTGCACTTTGTCAATTGAAAAGTGCACGGTTGTGAAACTATGGGAAATATTCCCTGAAGAATCTATTAAAAGGTTCCAAACAATGTTTCTTTAAGCAAATTCAGTAAATAGTTTCATCCTGTCTCTCTTTGTGTGCTGTTGCACACAACTAGGGTTTCTAAGAACCTAAAATAAAGCCTTCCAATTTCCATTTAAAGGAAAAGGTAATAAAATTTAATTGTGTACTTGAACAGAGCATGTCATTTCCCATGCATCTGATCAATAATTCATTGATTGCTTTTTGCCTGCGGGAAGTTTTGTACATAGATTCAGCCAGTAGGAATATCATATAGTGCATCCTTGTCCTGTTTATTAATTATAGTTTTCCTAAATTTGGATCACTAGGCCACCAAGGTGACAGCAGATGGTGAGCAAACCAGGCAGGATGCTGAGAGGACTAACGACAGAGCAAAATCTCTTGGACAGTTCGTCAGAGGCATTCTCCAAGCTGCTGAAGGTACTGGAAAAAGAAAAATGTGCCATTTATTTCTCAAGAAAACTGAAGGATGGTAAGGAATAGGGTCTGGGAGACAGTGAGGAAGAGTTTATTCACTGAGAAATGTCATGTGCTTTAAATGTTGAGTGAGGAAAATATGGTCAACTATCTTCAGACTTTTTCCAATCTACAGATGCAGTTTATGTAAACAGTGTACTGATATTTATGCAAAAAGACTAGCAGAATACTGAGCATGTTCCTTCAGGATTTTTGCAGTTATTTGGAGAAAAGCTCTTATGATTAAGTAACTAACAGGGCTTAGCTTTTGTTTATTTTTAAAGCAGTTAAAACCGTGTATTGGTAAAAGAGCTTGATGTAATTTTAGCACTTGGTACATTAACGCTTCATCTTAATTCTCCAAAATGACTTCAGAAATACATTACTACTTACTGTTAATGAACATCTGCTGCTTGGAATTTGCATGTGACTCCTAACCCTACCTAAGTAGTGGCAGGAAGCCAACTCTCTCTCTTCCACAATGCAGTAAAGACAAGCAAAAGTATTGTAGATGGCTTCGAGTAGCAAGACCTATATATTGCATGAAGCTATTACCTAAGATAATGGCTTAAAAGTATGAAAATGATTGGCAATCACAGGCAATTTTTTTACTTGAAAAATACTGATCTCTTCTTTCTTCCTCAGAAATCCCACCACAGTACTGATTTCAGTAGCTGTGCTTCTGAAGGCCCATTTCATTGAAAGAGAAAGCTTCCACTTTTGTCTGAGTGCTGTAAAATACATTTTATATTGCCTTTCTTGTAACACATCCCCATACATGCCCTGTAGCTGAACTGAACAGCAATTTAGGATATCTTTAGGATGTGCAACTTTGACATGAAATAAATGTGGGAAAAGCAACAAGAAAAAGTAAGCAAGTTTTCAAGATTATTTCTTTTTTTTTTTTTTTTTAGCAAAAGACCAGGTTCCTCATATTTCAGGATGAATTTGGAATGACAAGGGAATGACTTGGAATAAACCAAGATTTTGCTCCACAAAGTTAATACCCCAAAAAAAGTGTCCTCCAGTAGGTTTAGCAATAGGAAGTACAGAGTTAGAAGACATTGAGGGGGTGAAATAAATTTATACAACATCGTAGAAGTAGACAAAAGACTTTAAAATCAATGTGTTTGCCTAATGGCCAAGTTAACATTTTAAGAATAGATGAAATGCAGGAGCACAGGACTGAAAGATACCTTCTGGGTTGCTGCATCCACTCCCCTGCTATCACAAGCATTCTAACCTTCATCTTCAAAGTAGTTTCCACAAATATACACAATCTGAACAGGAGGCAGTTTCAGACCTCCTCATAACTAAAGTCCTCATTTCTAGCTAAACATATTTAGTTTATCATCATGTGTTCTTTTGGCAACCTTATTCTTTAGTTGAAACAGATTATTTTTCCTCTCCTTAGTGCTTCCACTCCTTCCCCCACCCCAACTATGTTCATAGAGAGTAATCATATTCCACTTCAGCCCCTTATTTTTTTGACTAAAACACCTCAAAGCATATTTTCTCAAGTCTCCTGATCACCTTCCTATAATTTCCTTTTCCCTCTTTAAAATTCGGTTCTTCTTTCCTGAGCAGAGATAACAAGCACTGAAATGAGGTTACTTCAGTGTCTTGCACTTGAGTAGCAGTAAAACCTACCTGTGCCAGCTCTCTGAATACGTTCTTGGATAGCATTTCTTGTTTTTTCACAGCTGTTTTTCACAGGGTGCCATTGGACATTCTTATTATAGCTATATTCTTCTCACTAATACCTTATGTCTAACTGGAAAACCCATTGTTTGCAGCTGAAATTTGTATTGTTATTTAGTTCACAACTTAATATTTTCTACTACTGAATCTCATTCCAGTCCGATTACTTCAGTTTTTGAAGGTCACCCAGTTTGTTCTGCATAGCATTCCAGTCTTTCTCTACTATGACTGTCTTACAACTTTTCCTCCTAAGCGTATTTTATCATTAAACTTCCTTTTTTTTTTTCCCCCAGAATTATGATTTGCTATTAAACTGTATAGTCTGACATGTACTACCTTTAAGGAAAACAAAACAAAACAAAACAAAAAACTAAACAAAACAAAAACAAACAAACAGACAAACCCCACATTCATTTATTCCACATCTTGTTTTCCAGTTACTTCCAAAGCAAGTTTTCAAGCTGTAGTGGAATTCCCATTTCTTCAAAACAGGCAGTATATTTGCTTGTTGTCAGTCAAACGGTCTTCCTTCTGGATTTGTAATGTCATGCACCAAATCTTTCAAGTTTCTAAAATGGCAGTTCTTTGGCCATTCTAGCTTGAGTTCTTCAAAATGTTTTTCCTCTGGTTGTGATAATTTCTGTATCCTTATTTCTGATTAACATCCTCAGTTGTCTTCTTGTTCAAGATCACCGCCTTTCAAAAACTGAGGATAAACTGTCACCTTATGTTGGAGCCATTCCTAGATTATTTTAAACTTTGATGGCATTTTAACTGCATATTGGCCCTATAGCTTCTTTGCCTCTGCTCTTTTTGACCTATGAGATGTTGCTAGATTGTTCCTTAAAGACGTTATGTCCACTCATGATGTTCTGATTGAGATGACCAACCAGCTGGCAGGTATTCTTTAGGCCCGTTCCTCGTCCCCCATTCCTACTTTATTACAGACTTCTGAAAATTATAGTACTTTAGATCTCTAGGAGTTCAGGCCTATATCTGTGACCCTGAGCTCCCTAGTACTTGTTGCCGGTAGGCAATAACTTTGGAATGAAATGCCATGAAAGGACCTATTTCTTTCCATTGACTGAAGGTAATAGTTGAGAATGGCAGTGTGCAGAAATACAGGATTGTAGGTCTGACGGAAGCCTCCCTAAATGTCAGGGAATCAAGGAATTCTTCAAACCAGAAAAACCCCTTATTACAAGTGAGAAGTTTGTAGTGATTTGTTGTAATGACTGTACTCTGACCATTTATCCATTTCTACTGAGCTGATTGCTGACTTTCTGGACTTCTGAGTACCCATAGCTAGTTCTCCTTCTTAACTATGGAATTTCCCCAGCTTTGCACTTCCTTGTGTTTGTCTGCGTCAGTGCATCCAAATCTTTTACTACCACTGAACTCTGAAAGTTTGCAGTATACTAAGACTAGAAAGTAAAGATTGTTATGAGAAGAGGAGGATGAAGGAGAAAGATGGAGAAAGATGAAGCTACGTATAAATTTTTTGAACTTCATAAAATAGCTGAGATAACATATCCATTTTCTCTTCTAAGGTAAATATTCAGGGAGATTAAATTACCGTTTATTTAGTCCAGATTAAAAAAATAATAATATAAGACTATTCCTGGCCTGAAGTAAATTAGCAATGATACATAGCATAATGCACAGAAGCGATCTGTGATCCATTTAAACAAAGTGTAGTATTTTTCCAGTTCTCATTTCCCCACACATAACCACTCTTGAGCAAAGATCCGAATCTCAATTCTCACCAGTAAATTGAAGACATCATTGGATTAGAATTTTCTTCATAATTTGCTGTAAACCTACACAATATGTAAATGAAATAGTAATTTATTTGAAGTTTGGAAGGCAGATTTTGATTTCTACAAGATTTAATTTCAAGTATTCAGAAGTACCTGTGTGACCAGAATCTGTGCTATTTTGGAGAAATCAGTTACTTGGGAGCCCTGTGCCTAAGGAAATGCAGCAGACCTTTTTAAAATTGAAGATGAAACTGATTGTTGTAAATGACCTAGTTGCTTCTGAAAGTATATATTCTAATATGTTGTGGTGTGCTGTGGCAGAAAGATTTTAGTCAGTCTTTGAATATGATATCATAGGTATGGCTTTGTCAGGAATAATTCAGCTATTCCAAATATGTAATACATTTATAGTGTACCATCATATATTCCAACCTTCATACCCTTATTTTCCATTTCTTGGCATCTATTTCTAGACACATGAGGGGTTTTAGACATCTGTGGGTGTCTTTCACTCCTCTTCTCTCTCTTCCTTTTTCCGAAATTTCCCGGTCATTTATTCTTCCCAGCGCTGTTAAGTCTGAGTGCTGAAAATGACATATTTTATAATTCTCCAGAAGTACTTTAAATCTAATTTTTATTGCTCATACTGCCTGCTCTGGTACTGCAAAGTACCAGATTATCTTCTGCTGTTATGCGGTGCAAATTCTTAATTTCAGAGGGAGGAGGAGGGGAGCAATATATTTCTTACACTGGATATAAAGATTTTTTCGTTTTAATTATTGTGCTTAAAAGTGAGCTATAATAAAAGGTTTGATGAAATGTAAAACATTTCCTCATTTGTTACTGATCATTGGATTAACCATCCTGTATATTTCACAGCAGGAATAACCAGTGCAAGTTGCATTCCACTTGCTGATAGTTGGTGGGCAGATGCTTAAAGCCTTCCTTGTTGTTTTTATTCACTAACTCCCTACATAAATATTTTTTCCCCCCTGCAGCTGCAAACGAAGACGCTATAAAACTGAACGAGACACTAAGAACCCAAGACAAGACCTTGGAGAAGAGTCTTCCAGAACTGCAGAGTGAGGCTGACAGAATGATCGCAGAGTTGAGAAGTAGAGGGCTGAATATGCAAGAAAGAATAGCTCAAGATGAGTTAAAGTGAGTAGAGACCTCAGTCTTCAACCTCCCGGTGATAATATCTGACTCTTGTAAATGTTATTTTTTCCAACCAAGTTTTCAATCTGGGGCTTACAGAAATAGAAATGAAAGCAGAGCCTAATACTTCATATCTGTTAAATGTAGCATTTGCATTTTTGGAAATGCTTCCTTATGTGGAAAGCAATCACTAGGAAATTACTTCTCTGCTGCACAGGTGCCAGCAACATTTCTAATCAAATATTAAGCAATTTGTCTCAGTTTATGTTTAGCTTCTGCTTCAGACCTGATGAATGGCTTTTGTACTAAAATGCTTGTCTAGAAGCAGGTTTTTTTCTGCAAAACTAATTGGTCTAATAAAAAAAAATTATCTGTCTGCGAAGTTTTTCTAGTAGCATAGACATTCAAAAGGATGTATTTTGCCATATAAAGAATAGTGTAGATCAGAATATTCCAACTCTGTGGCACAGTCAGAAGCTCAGGGTTTGGTTATTTAGTGATCTGTAAAAATAAAAACTATGTATCTATATATAATTATATTGGCAGCTCTTTATAAAGCATTTTTCAAGATGCTGAAAAATTACCTGATCCAGAAAAATACTTGGCTTGAAGTTAAAATTCTGTTAGTCTGTTACTTCTGTGTCAGTCAGACCAGGCATATTTCTAGAGCTAGGCTTCGCTTAGCATTTCGCCAAAGCAAACAACTAGCAGGTAAGCCAGCAGAGCAGCTACGTGGTCCACTGAAGTTGTGATGTCTCTGAAAACTGTCTGTGATAGAGGTATTCAGGCCTGAAAATGTCAGTTATCAGGTGCGCGCATACTGTAAGGAGACATAAATAGGATACAAAATTAGCTAAGAATTCCAAGCACTATAGAATCAGACTTGCCCTGCCTATCTTACACTTTATAAACTGGATCATTTTCTGAAAATTCTACTAGTACAGTATTTCTTCCCATCATTCTGAAGGTTCTGCTTTCTGTTCTCTTGAGAAAGGATATATTGCAAACTTATTTTTCAGCAATGTTTTATTGCTTTTTCTTCTGATTCCATTGAGCCTCTTCTGTGCCTTCTCTACTCGTACATATAATTAAACCAGGGAAAAGTAAGTAAGGAAAAATTCAGCCAAACCTGTGAAAGTGCTGCCTCCAATCATAGGGGAAACTGGGAGGAGGCCAATTTGTTCTTAGTCATCAAATGCTACAACCAACATGAAACTGTCAGACCAGCATGAAATGCAGAAGGGTTCTGCAAGAAAAAACCTTCTCCTCCCTCTTACACTTCTTCTCAAAATATGCAAAGTGAGTATTTTCATTTCCTGATAAAAGAATATATTTTATGCTAAGGAATATATGTACATGCTGATTTGAGACGCCATTTGGAGTACTGTGTGCAGTTCTGTTGTCCTCAACATAAGAAGGACATGGAGCTGTTGGAGCAAGTCCGGAGAAGGGCCACAAGGATGATCAGGGGGTTGGAGCACCTCCCATACGAAGACAGGCTGAGAGAGTTGGGGCTGTTCAGCCTGGAGAAGAGAAGGCTGCGTGGAGACCTCATAGCAGCCTTCCAGTATCTGAAGGGGGCCTACAAGGATGCTGGAGAGGGGCTATTCGTCAGGGACTGTAGTGATAGGACAAGGGGTAATGGCTTCAAACTTAAATAGGGGAGACTTAGGTTAAATATAAGGAAGGAATTCTTTACTTTGAGGGTGGTGAGGCACTGGAACAGGTTGCCCAAAGAAGTGGTAAATGCTCCCTCTCTGGCAGTGTTCAAGGCCAGGTTGGATGGGGCCTTGAGCAACCTGGTCTAGTGTGAGGCATCCCTGCCTATGGCAGGGGGCTTGTAACTAGATGATCTTAAGGTCCTTTCCAACCCTAACTAGTCTATGATTCTATGATTCATTCTATGATTTTATGATTTCATCAAAGTTGTATGGTTTATCTTAAGTATAAGATTACCTCTTTATAGGTAGTCATTGATATCCAAGAAATATTAGCAATGAACTCAATGGAAGGAAAATTAGTCACCGTGGCTTAGAGAGCAGGAAGGAAAGGGCCTTAGATAATGTTTTCTGAAAATCTTTTACAAAATACTGTGTATTAAAGAAAAATATCTTAAAACTGCTTAAATAATGTAGTAAGATAGTGAATAGGATCTGTTCTGCACAGAAAAAGGGTGAAAAAAATTAATCATTTTTAAAACTCTGCGAGTGGATGCATATGTGTGAATTACTGTGCTCACATGTGTTCTTACAGAATTATTTAGCAATACTTTTGAGTATCTCTGCAAGTCTCATGATCACTTTGAAGTAGTTAATCATGTCTAACTCTTTGTTGAGATGTCTTTTGGTGGTGATTGTATTCTGCTTTCAGAATTTTGTCCGAGAACAGAATGACCACAATTAGTGGATCCTTCTTACCTCTCCTATGTTTTAAACGAATTCTCAAAAGTTAAATTAAGAAGATAAATGAAGTAAAATCTTCTTGCTTTCATAGATGGCAAAACTTCTTCTACATGTGCAGCTTTTTCCATCATTTATTTTCTTTCAGACTTTTCAAATTAAGTCTGCAATCCGATTGCCTTAATGTACTGAAATGGCACATCAGTCAATAATTTCTCTCTAAAAAGAGCATGTTAAAAATACACCAGTTTCTGTCCTGAACCGCCCTGATTTTCATACTTAAGAAATAAATCTTTCAATATTTTATAACATTCCTACACATTTTCTCAGATGCCACTGAGTTGCTATCAAGAGATGCTGTGAGCCAGAATTCTATCTTTCTATTTAGTATGCCGAAGAGCTTTAATTTTGTGTGACTTTTTGTTCCATAAATTTGTCTGATGGCTTTTGAGCCACTGTGAACTTCTATCATCCAGTTTCCTGTATGAATGAATTGCATAACTCAGCCACACAGTTTTTTAAGATATACCTGCTGTGTTTTGACATTGCTTCCTGATATTTTCATTTCTGTATTTTCATTTTTGAAAGACATTGGATAGTTGATCACCTTATCCATTCCATTCCATTCATGCTATTACAGTCCTCATTTCTTCTCAAGACAGGACAATTTTAACATATTTATACTCTCATATATATACAGTTTATTTTTTAAGAATAACTTTTTCATCAGTTTCTAATCTTTCTTTCATTCCCTTGTACTCTTTTTGAGGATCCAGATCATATAGCATTCCAGGTGTTAGGCCAGACCTGTGATTGTTTCTTCTAACACTTCAAGAATTTTGTATAGTTTGTCCTTTTTCTAGGAAGGTACCCAGTGAAAGTAGCACAGCTGAAATGTACAAAATTTCAAGAAATGTGGTTCATTCCAGTCACATAGAAATTCTGGTACATAAAGCAACGGATTACATGGAGCAGATTTATTGCCTTGTACTTCATTAGACAGAGCAGAGGGAAAAATGTACAACAGGTCGATATGGAAATGCTATCTTTAGAGCACCCCTGAGGAGTTTTGAGGTAGACTGCTGGACAGGTAGGCAGTTTGGACTGTGCTATGAGGCAAGGTCATAAAAAGGAAACCCATCTTTCTACTGTTCCTTCAGTATTGCAGAACCATAAGGGTGTCAAAATTTGCCAGAATTACAGGACAGTAGCTGCTAATACAGAAAATAATGGAATAGGTACGGGAGAAGTTCTGAATGCCTTTCCACACTTCTTTTGTGACAGGATATCAATACTGGGGTTTATTTTTTTAAATATTTAAATATTTAAATATTTTTTTATGTATATTTTGTCCTCAGAAGTTGCAATATTTTTTCCATCAAAACCAAAGGCAGGGCAGGTGACTTAAAAAAACCCAACACATCTCAGAAAATCACAAAGCTAAGGTAACAATTTGGCTTTCCTTGGCTCCAGGTCAGATCCTTCATCTAAATTATGCCCAGTGGCAGCATACAATTTCCATTTATGCATTTTCTTTTTAGAAGGTTTTTAATGGAACTGACTATAGGCAGGCCAAACTGCAGTGTTTTTCAGAAAACACAGTCCTTGTTTTCCTCACAGCTTCTTCAGACACCTTGTCATAATGAGACCAGAAGAAAAACTTAATCTGTTCTAGGTGGAAGTATGACAGACTTCTTCTGTAGGTATCTTACAGATTCCTGTTTACTTAGGATTTTTCTTTAAAGCATCATTTTGGAAGTGCCTTTTTTTTTTCCCTCTTTCTCTTTTGTCCCTTTTTTTTTTTTTCTCCTTTTTTAAAACTGGGTGCACCAACTTTCTGGTGATCAAGAAATATTTCATCCCCTGGCAAAAGTAGGGACTTGTGAACTTCCTATTTTTCTGTTGCTAAAGTCTTATGAAAACTATCCCAGAATTTATTTTAGATAAACCAAATTCTTTGGCTACTGGAAGTCATAAATCCAAGGATTTGGGGGGTTGGTTTATTTCACAGGAAAGTATTTATGGTATTTATGATTTTTGGCTGTCCAAAGCAGTTTGTCTGCTGCAACACAACTTGAAATCAGGCATATCTACACATTCCCCTCAGTTAAAGGTAGAAAACCACTTTGTGTCATATGTCACATTAACGTGAATGAAGGAAATCTTTTTGACAAGTTGAAATGTTTTAGAAAACCTCATTTTAGTAGCCAGATCTCACAAATGGCAACTTACCAAGAAAAATTAAAAAACCAAAAAAACCCCCCAAAAAAGTAACAGTTTTCAAAGGAGACTTTTTGAATATGTTCTACTTCGTAAATAGGACCTTAGTGACACTTAAAAACCTCTTTAGGAAAACGCTTAAGAACAACTGTTGTTTCACTTTATTAAGCATGTGTTCTCTTGAATGTTACTTCAAGATTTAATTTAGAAGTCCATTTCATTTGCATGTTATTAAGAATATTCAGATTATTTGGTGTAGGGAATATGAACTCAGTGCTTTTGTGGGTGGTGATGTGTTGCAGGAATGCAGAAGATCTTTTGGACAAGGTGAAGAGCTTATTTGGTGAGCCCAGTGAAAAAAATGAGGTTCTCAAAAATGAGGTCCGGGACAAGCTAGCAAACTACCACACCAAAGTAGATGATGCTCGAGATCTGCTAAGAGAAGCTAGACGTAAAATTTGGGAGGCTGATCGTTTATCTGCGGTCAACAAAAAAAATATGACTGTGGTAGAGGTGAGTGCCAACAAGTTGTATCCATGATTACTTGGAGTCTGATCAAAGTTGGAAATTTTGCATTATTAAATCTTGAAACAAAAATATAAGTAAAACAAAAATATTATTAAAATGTAACTATATGTGATGTAATTAAAAGGAAATGTACTCCTCGGAATGAAGGAATGCCTTGACTTTTAAAAGTAGAATTACTCCACAGCTGTACTAAAATAATATCCTCTGCTTTTAAACACTGAGTGGAGGGTGCATTGGATTTATTATTCTGGGGAAAATTAAATTCATCTCAGTATAAATAGTCATGTAAAATTCAAATCCTGTCCTCAAGATTTAAATAGGAGTTCAGTTAAAATCTTTGCTGTCATATATTTGCTCGTAGAAAACTTCCATCTTCATCTTCCTCCACAACCCCTGGGAAGAAGACTGAAGGGGGGGGTATGTGGATATTACAGACTAATAAATCAAACTCTATGCTCTGTAGTTAGTAGCTGTTATAAATTATCTCCCTCATAGCAGAGGGGTCTGCTTGTGATTTAATTCAAATTGCAGAGACTTAAAGAGCATATTATACTGTACATTAACAAGCATTTAACCAAGACATAAAGAGCAAAGTCAACCTAATGAAGATAAATGTTTCAACTCTTTGTATCTCAATGAACTTTTGCCTCATGCACAGTGATGAGGTTAGAGTTCGGAGACCTCAGTTCTCAGCAGAGATTTGTGGGCTTGATTGAATTAACGAAATACAGTGCTGTAAAGAATTCAGGTGATCTCTGTTCTGTGCATTTTCTTCCCAAATGTGGATGGATAAATGTCAGAGAAATTACCTGCTTTCTCAGTTTTTAAAATATTCTCTACGTCACAAATATCAGAGTGCCTGCACGCATCCATTCCAGCAGTCCTGCCTACCTAGTTGTTTCAAGGGCTTTTTTGCTTTATTTTGACCCTGTTTTGACCAAAAAGCCATCAGAGCACTCTGAACGCTAAAATGCCATGGTCTCCTGTCAAACTAATCTGTGGTACTCAATGGATCTTGCACAGGAAATTGCCAGTTTCTTATTCAGAAATCCATTCTCACTACACAAAACATGCAGTATTTTCACTAATTAGAAAATCAAGAATCAGAAGTTTGCTCCAAACCATCATCTTTTATTTTTATATTCAGTAGTTAGTGAAACACCAGTGGAGATAAACAGGAAAGCAGCAAAAAATTTTGCCTTGATAGCCAGAGAAGGTAATTGTGAAAATGAGGAACTTGCACATCTCCATAAAGATTAGGATTTCTAACTTCTTTCTGATTCATTTAGCAGTAGTGCTACAGTCAGTTGCCTCTGTTAGAGAGCAACAAAAAAACTACCATGTTAGGAGGTGGATACAGAGCTGGGGACCAGAGGACAAAGGAAAAATACATTGTATGTGCTTTATTGTTGTCACTGTCTTTGCTCTGAAAGCTCAGAGAATGCCGGAAGTGGTATTGTGGCATGGTGACAAAATGCAGTCTTCTGTTGGGATGCTAGTATTTGAACTGACATCCCATTCTAGTAAATAACTCATCTTTCTGTTTGTGTGCATACACTGTAGAAGAAAAAGCAAGCTGTAGAAGATGGCAGACAAGACGTTGAAAAGAGCCTGCAGGAAGGGAACGATGTCCTTAATGAAGCCAACAAACTTGCAAATGAAATCAGCTTAGCTATAGAGGTGAGTGTTTTATCATCCTTATCTAAGAATTAGTACAGCAAAGCATCATTATGGAAGCAAAATAGGTTAATTAAAGTAACACCTGATTTTTCTTTTACTTTATCGATGTTAGAATATTTGATTTGGAAGAAATCATTTTTCCATTGCTGTATGACTGAAAAGCTAATCTGGTATGTAAAAACGATTAACTTTGAGGTTCAAGTGATTCATTGGGTTACATAAAGAGTTAGCTCATAATTTTTCATGGACTTTGCGTTCTTTTATAAATATGGTCTTCTGATCGTGGTTCTGACTTTATCTTTAGAATTGCAGTTACAGCAGACCTATTCACAAACTCACTGCAACTACTAGATGTAGATTTATCTGCACAAAAATGGTGTGTGCATATCAGAAGGAAACTTCAGAAATAATCTGTTGCCTGTGGCAACAATTTTAAGTCTAGATAGGTCAGGGAGAGAAGAGGATTGTGCTCATTTTTCGTAATCTGGAGATGGACTTTTTACAATGGCATGTAGTGACAAGAGAAGGGGGGATGGGTTGAAACTGAAAGAGGGTAGATTTAAATTAGATATTAGGAAAAAATTCTTCAACACGAGGGTGGTGAGGCACTGACACGGGTTGCCCAGAGTTGTGGTTGCCCAATCCCTGGAATTGTTCAAGGCCAGGATGGGTGGGGCTTTGAGCAACTTGGTCTAGTTGCAAGGAGGTTGGAGCTAGATGATCCTGAAGCTCCCTTCCAACCCAAATCGTTCTATGATTCTGTGATAACATTTTTGAAAATTGTACCTTAAAGGTTTTACTGATCAGTATCTTGGCTACAACAACAAAAACAAAAACAAAACAGAAAAAAAAAAGAAAATCTTGAAATGTCACTGCTTCTGGAAATACTTCCAGAACTTCTGGAAATACTTGCATTGAAGATTGTTATAATGAATGGAAAAATGCCTTGTGGAGAATTGTGAAAGGAAACACGTTGAGACAGCTTACTGGAACGGGAAAGGCAGGTCTTCCAAAAAGTATAGTTCTTACTAAGATACTAAGGAAAAATACGGTGATGTCACTCAAACTGTCCTGAAACATGAAAATTCTGTCATTGGTTAGTTATTATTGTGGAGCACAATGACAGTTTAGTATAAGTACGTATGCATCTACATTTAGGAAAAAAATCCGAATTAGAGTTTATAAGCTTTTCAACTGTGCAGTTCCTTAATTGTAAAATAAAATATGCTCAAGAGAGGCAAGTAGCTCTTGGAATATTGTTTTGTCTCCCCTCTGCTCTCCAGTCCAACCATTTCTTTATTCTTTACATATTAGTTCCCTGAAGTCTTACTGCGTGGGTAAGTTATGAGATAATACCTCAAAAGGAAAAAAAAATAAAATATATATGTGTATATATAAAGGGCTACAGAGTGCTTGCATTCAGCCGATTGAAGGCCTTTCTTTTGCCATTTGCAGTATGTAGAAGGCGTTGCAGATAAGATACAGTCAATGTCTGATCAGCTAAATGATAAAATAAACGATTTATCACAAGAAATTCAAGATAGAATGCTTCCAGAAAAGGTGTTGCAAGCTGAGAACCATGCAGCCCAGCTGAATGAATCATCTGCAATACTGGATGGGTAAGGCAGCTGTCCATCAGTAATGATAAAATCATGAAGCAAGTTTGTTAAATTGCTCAACAAAAACTGAAGGGTGTTCTTAGACTTTGACATCTGTCACTGGGACTATACAAATAACCAGTGTTCTATACAAGTATACAACTATCCAGTTGGTTAATTTGTGTATGTATCACTTGTAAACTGTTTCATATATCTTGTGATGCTTGTAGGCTGCATGAACTGCAAACAATGCCCTCAGATGCACCCATAACACAGTTTAACTTAACATATACTTACTGCTATGTTGATATGAAAGAAATTGAACTTCATCTTACAGAGCCCATTATACGTTTTCATAAACATTTGTTAAAAACGAGCAGTATTTTTATTCTTAAGATGACCATTTAGTAAGAGACCCTTATCATGGTGCTAATTTTTTTTACTGTCAGAAATCCCCCATAGTGGCAGACCGTAACCCCTCTAGTGACTTCAAACACTCTCCCAAAATGAATAGGTGTCATGAGCCAAAATGCTTAAACCTAAGTACAGAAACTTCAGTTTCTGTTTACCACTATCACATTCCTGAATACAAGTGAGAATTGCAATGCCCTTGGTTTATATGACCACAGAAATGGTCTTTATATGACTTTCAGGAATAATGATGCTTTTTAATTAATCATGAATATAGGTTCCTGGAAAGAATAGAAGAAAAGAAGGGTTTTGGTTTGTTTAGGGTTTGTTGGGGCTTGGGGGGGTGTCTTTTGTTTTATTGCGTTTTTTTCATGTAAGAAAGCAAGCCGTAAATAGTAAGTGTAATTTACAACAGTAATACTCAGAAATAGATCATGGATGTTCTGTCTTTTGGAATCTGTCCCTAGTATAGCTTAAGAGTTTTATTTTCTCAAAAGCATAACATGAATAAAAAAATTGAGATTTTTTTTTTTTATTTATTTTTTTTTTAACATCAATGATATGCTCCTTTTTTGCTGCTCGCATCTTTTAGATCTACCTGAAGGCTTCAGTATCCCAAAAACTTGTGGGCAGATGCTTAACACACTTTTTTTCTTGCCAGAATCTATAATTTTGAGGAAAAAGCACAGAATTATCTCTGATAAAGTGTCTGATACTTGCAAAATTACTGGCTTCATGTACAGCGTAGTCGTACTACTATAGCTATTCAGTCTACTTTATGTTTTGAGAAGTACGTAAAATAATGATAGCTGTGGTTTCCTGAGTAAAAAGGATTTGAAAGGCACTGTTTCTGTAAAACTGTAACTTTTGTAAATGGTATGTGCAGGGTCTGATTAGAACTTGTCAGTTTTCTGGTGCGCTTGTGGCCTAAAATAGGTGACTTGTGTCACATCCAACCACAGTCCTGAATTTGGATATAAATATCTAAATACGTGGAAAGTTGGCATGGAGGAACTAAGCAGCAGAGAAAATGTAGACAAAAAACAGTATTTTGCCTTCTTAACGAAATGTTGGCAATACATATTTTGAGGTAGAGGTTTTTAACTATGCTAAATAGATTTTTTTATGAGTGCATGCAATTGCTTCTTTCTTAATGCAAGTTGACAAGCTGGCCTTAAAGACCTTAGGATAGTGTTTAAAGTCACATTCACTGTGGTATAACAGTACTGTGTATACATCTATCTGATCTAGACGTCAGCCTGAATTTCTTAAGATACACAATAAAAAATGCAAAAGCAAGGTCGTTCTAAAAGCAAATTGTTCAAAATCAAAATTTCTAATGTGGTCAGATAGATGCATAACTTCAAAAGACAAAGAAATTCCAAGGTCTGATGTAATCCTCCATCAGGATAAAGCTGACTTCATGCACTGACATCAAACAGTCATACTTTACAGGAATATGCAGTCTCTATCTGTCGTAGGAATTCAAAAAGTAATCTATCTTCACAACTGGCACTTTCAGTTAATACTAAATTTGCTGAAAAATAAAATTTCTTCTTACATGAGAAATTGAGGGAGAGTTCTTTCTTTCCAACCACTTCCTAAGGCTTCAAATAGTATACTGGTTGATAGTGAGGACATTCTCTGAAGACTTACAACATGGAACAGTTCATGAATTTAACCTAGGAAAAATTATTTTTCCTGTATACAAGGAGGTATTAGTATAGGCTTCTCCCTTATGGTTAATCACCTGCTCATGAGTAAACATTACTGGCATTTGGCAAATTTAGTTTGGTTCCCTCCTAGCCAGAATGTATATAAACCATATTTGTAAGTAGCGCTTGAGCTACTAGTTAGATAGCTATTCTGGGCTGTGCATTTCTCAAACAGAGCATCACAAAAACTTGCTGTAGCCTAGTGAGCTCCATCTGAACTTGAGGAAGAAGCTATGCTTTTCCAGGAGTGTCGCAGAGGCAGTTCATTCATGCTGTTTCTGCAGTAGCCTAAAGGGAATCTCTCTACCTCTATTAACTACGTGTGGAGTCCAGGGAATATGCCTTCCAACCCCTTTGTCTTTCCTATTGTATTTTGTAGAAATCATTAAATACTCATTGAAGCAAGGATTAGAGCCCAGCTGTCCCAGTTCCTCAGAGAATAGATTAATTACCAGGTTAGAGAATTAATTTCTCTTTCTTCCACACAGACTGTCTCAATGACTAAATATTTTATACAAGCTGGAACGGGTCCAGCAGGAGTAATCCCTGCCTCCTTTATATTTGTATACACCTTGATGGCTAGAGCATTTCCAGAGAGGCAAAAATCTAAGTTCAAATCCATTCTTGTCCAATTCAAGTGGGAATTGTAGCCCATTTACCCATTAGTCAGGAAAAGCATCATAGGCATCAGGCATAATGTATACTGAGCTAGATGTCTTCAGGCTAATTCTGTAGGTACAGTACTCCTTTGTAGAAAATATTTGGATATATCATGCAGAGAAAATGCAAGAAAAGTGATTTCTCCAGCCTGCTGGCTAGAAATTCCCCTGGAAGGGGTTTAGCTGAGCTCCAGCCTGCGCACCAGGGAATATTAGTTTTTGTAATCTAATTATTATTTTTTAGAATTTATTGTTTCCTATAAATACAACATCCAATTCAATATAAAGCATTATTGTATATGTTCTTCATTTTGGTCAGCAAAATTAACATTTAGGATTTAGATAATGAGATCTCCTCCAAACCTGGCATTTCTGTGTTTGGCAGCCAGACCAAGAAATTAGGTGTTCAGAGAGTCTATTTTAAAGTGTGCCTGTGATGATCCCCCCATGCTCATCCACTGCAAAATTCATCGAGCTCATAGAACCTCTTTTAGCTAACATTGCTTTTTTATGTCTTTCTACACAGATAAAATATGAATTCCATTAAACGCATGATGCCAGAACTCCTGAAATCTCAAGAGAAGCATTTCTCTCTAAAGAAATGCTTTAGAAATAGCCTTAGAAATACAGACTGTTGGGTTTGAAAAAGTAGGATACTATGTTTTGTTGAGCTCTGACAGCAGGTTTAATGTTGTGTTTACTTTTCCCATCCCAACAGAATCCTTGCTGAAGCCAAAAACCTCTCTTTCAATGCCACACTCGCTTTCAATGCATATACTAACATCAAGGATTACATAGATGAAGCCGAAAAAGTTGCCAAGGAAGCGAAGACTCTTGCAAATGAAGCTATGCAAGTGGTAAGAAAAATAAATAAATTGTGGAAAAAGGCTTAGATTTTCTGTGGAACTGTTTTGCCATCTTATGAGTTTATATAGAGACTCCTGCCACCATAGATTCTTGTATTGAGATCAGAAAGCTATGCCCCTGCAAGAGCTACATGTACCTTCAGACTACATCCCCATTTGTTCCTAACTCCTGCTCCTTACTTTTCTTTCCTCTTTTGTTTACTATTCTTCCTCCCTCTGTCTTGCACATTTCAGTTCCTGTCTGTGTCTCAAGCCAACAGCTTTGAGTCAGGAGCGTAGGTCATTTGATACTCAGTAAAAGCTAGTTTATACTTAAGGAATGTTTTGCACACATTAAAGAACTCAATACCTTAATTAACTCTTCACCCTCAAGTTCCATGAAAATGCTCAGGGACACTGCTCATAGGATAAACTGTGTGCATTCTAGAAATGGAGAATTGTAGGAGAGGAGAGGGAAATCTTAGTCATAGGAACCATACAGCTTCTTTTGTGAACTCTGCTGGTTTTCAAAGAGAAATCTTATTCTCAGTATGAGGTACTGCATGCAAATTTTTGGAGGAAGCGGAGAGAACTTCTGCAAATAGGATTGTAAGGTAAAGACAGCCTGAACAGTAACGAGGAACTTGGCTCCTTAATGTGGATACTGTGAGCAGAAAACATTCTGAGCATAGCCAGAATTACTTTTTATGTCAAATATCAAAGGAATTAATGGCTAATTTGTAGAAGCTGGTCAGAGAGCAGCTGACATGCATTTCACAGGCACACAGACACACAAGGAAATGACAGTATAATATGAAATTGCCAGACTCTATATTTGATGCAGAAACAGATGAATAAAAGCACCTTGTAGTTACAGCACTTGTGCGTGAATAAACGTAGGTTGCAGAGAGCTGATTCAGTCAAATGGGTTATGAGAATAGCAAAAGCAATCACATGCTGTAAAGGTCTGTATTTAAGAGAGGGATAAAGTGATCTAGCCACTGCACAAAAAAAAATAATATTTTTAGGCTGTTTACATTGTCAACTTCTATTTCAAGAACACTAATTACTATATTTCTCTCTTGATGAAAAAATTTCACCTCACACATTAGTATGCTCTGTAAATACTTATTTGTTTCACTGGAACTCCTAATTACAGTGCAGAAGTAAATAAGGAGCTGTGGATTTTTTTTCTTCTCATTAGGATATAATACAGATAGTCATCTTTTGCTCCTTGGTGACTTGCAGTGAGTGAGGCAGGCAGCTGTTTCAGGGATTGAATAGTAAAAAAAGACACATAGAGCAGTCAAGAAACAAAGCAAGCAATTACAATATGGCTACAAAAGAGTATATATCAGATGGTGAGCTGGCTGATAATACCATGGAAAGTAGACAAATAATTTGAAAGGGATGGAGGTGAAAATGGATAGTATGATGGAAATAGAGGCAAGTGAAGAGCAAAGAAAGAGACTAAGATATTATTAAGGCGAGGTTTTAAGCATCTTCATTGCATGTTTTCATTAGCAGGAGCTTGGTTTTTGTTATAAACTGTATATGTGTAGCAGGAATCTAGTTGATGAAGAAAAAGGAGGGAGCTGCTGCTTTTTAAATGTAATTGGCATGTTAGAGAGTAGAAGCAATCAGTGGTTTGCCATCAAATTGTTGCAGAGCAAGGTAGATTTTTTTAATTTGGTAAATGATCATGTGACAATTTTGGGCCAGCTTTAAAAAAATGGCTTAATTGTGAAGTTCAGTCATCATTTCATTATTCTATTTTTTTGTTTTTATGCAAAGACTGTGGTATGTTTGCTTGTTGTAAGTGAAGAGCTTAACTGCTAACCAGGTAGACCAGGCTCCTCTTTCTGCAGGCCCCAAGGAATCTACATTTAGCTGAGCTTCAGCATGAGAGTGAGAGTGCAGCCTCACTCGGGGCTGGCTGGAGCATGGTGGTTCAAGCACTCTCCTAGAAGGCAACATTTGTGGATTTGAGCTCCCTCAGACTCAGAAGCCCCTAGGTGCTGTGTCCCTTCTTTTCTGAGAAAGTGCTTTTTGGGACCCAGTGTAGAAGACAGAGACCATGTGTTTTGCCTTCCTTTTGGAAGATAGAGCCATGTGTTTTTCTTTATGAGAGCAGTTTTGGGTGCCAGACTTCTGTAAGACAAGACTCGGATCTCCAGATGCTGGCAGATAATGGAGAGAAGTGCTGTAGCTCACATGCATCCCCGAGCCTAGCCGTTTGCATTGACCAGTTATAATGTTGGGGTAGGGGGAGTGAAGGTTTCCCAACAGCAGCAAGCTGGTGCATGAACTAGAGATGGTAGGGGCAGGACTGAGTTTTAGATTCCACCCTGCATGTCACTGGAGTGAATAATTTACAAGAATCTTAGTGATATATCGGGGGTGGGGGGGTTGATTTTTTAGTTTGTAATGGGAAAATTATTTTGTTTTCAAAGTAAGCTAATGTTGCTAAAAGCAAGAACAAAAAGATGCTTAAAATCCATTGTAATTACAGAAAGCCTGATAAATGACTGGAAAAAATGTATTAAAAATAAGACAGAAAAATTCCTCCTGAGCTTTTTATGATGGATTTGCTCTCCCCTTTAAAAGCAAAATAAATTTATCACAGATGAGAAATGTCTAGCATTCAAGCAGCTTCAACATCCCATTACCTAGTCAAGGCAGTAACTGACTGAAG
This sequence comes from Strigops habroptila, assembly GCF_004027225.2. Lineage (NCBI taxonomy): Eukaryota > Metazoa > Chordata > Aves > Psittaciformes > Psittacidae > Strigops > Strigops habroptila. The sequence continues at coordinate 6,066,708 of NC_044282.2, read as the reverse complement.
AGAGGAGTCATGTTAACAGGTCCAGCTTTAAGTGCCTGATCCTTTACAATACATCTTGAAAAAATGTGATTATTCTTAGGCTTTTTAGAGGGGCTTATAGGCTAGTAACTGGAACCACGGGGGACATGTTAGGTGTTTAGAGTCCTAACTCCTTCTTCGCTTTTGAGTTTCTTTGTAGCGGTACCCCAACAGTTATGTTTGGTGTCTAGGTTTCCTTATGTGGTAATGGCATAAAGCTGCCTAGCGATCCTCCCTGTGAGGTTGTCCTGAGGTGCAAATCATTTGTCACGTTTTGGTTCAGAATGCTCATCCATCTTCAGGACTAGTAAAAATTAAAGTAGCCCTAACTCTTGCATAGGCGAAAACTTCTCAGAATATAAGTGTGTGTGGGGAAAAAAAAAATTAAGGATAAGGCAGAACTATTTTTAACTGATGTGAATTAGCACTTAGGTCTGTAAAATACCTTCTATGTCTGTAAGTTCAAGTACGTGATCCTCAAAACTGTAGCAGTGCATTTACATTCCTGCTTGGAGCTGTACCTGTGCATGTGACCAAAACCACCAATATGTCAGCAGGTTTGGACAACATGATGCCTACTTCATGTTTACATCCATACATGAATCCTCAGGAAAAATTCCTTAACGCAAAGTCCCAGCAATTCTCAGCCTGATGTGTTCAGACTATGCTCAGCATGTGCCGTCGGGGGCGTCTTCACAATGCTGATGTTATTGAAACTTGCAGATGTAGAACGTTTCCCTGTTAATGTGGTAGGTCAGTGATTCACACAGTCATCCCTGGGAGATCTGGAGGGATCTCTTCCATCTCAGGAGAATGCCATAACCCACCAGGCTATGGGCTGAACTGAAATCTTTCTACCACTCCTGCAGAAGCTGGGCTGTTTGCCAAAAACAGACTTCAAGGTTCATTGAAATACCAGGAAAAGGAAGGCAGAGGGGATATTCTTCCTAAATTCTTTCCTTACCCAAAGTTGTTAATTATCAGTTCATAGAGTTTTCTGTAATTTGTTAGATGCTTTTCTTTTGCTGTTAAACTTTGCTAAAATTTTTGCAAATCCATTCCATGGATAGGAAAAACCAGACCATTAAGGATGATGTATGGTTTCATTGGCAGCATTTTGCATTTTAATATTATTGTGGCATTCATGCCTCTAAACCACGATTGAGATTGCATTCTTTGGTTACATAATGAAATCTGCCACAAGATGCTGCTTGTAAGCAGTCAAGCTGCACAGAGTTGGGAGGGAAGGGAGTGTGAAGGAAGTCACAGGGAGAGGAAGATCCTTTCTCCAGGTTATGGACACTCTGGAAGAGGCAGAAGTAGAACAAATTAGATTACTGGGATCCTGCGATTTTTCAATTTATCTTGAATCACGAATTTTTATTTTTTTATTTTATATTTTTTTTTTTTACAGCGGGTGTCCTAATTTAGAAAATAATATCAGAGACCCTTGGCTGTCAGCCTTATTAAATCATAAAGGGGTTCATCATGATCTGGGCTTGCCACAAGCACAAAATCTCACCTCACACAAAGCCAGAATATGTTTGGTTTTTTCATTATTGACTTCATCATGACTCGTCTTCTCATGAGCCACAAGAAAAGCTAGCAAAATAAGTATGTTTTACATCAGATGTTTTGATTAATCCTCCCTTTCAGAATTATTTTAAAATAAATATATAGCTTTTAATCAGTACACGTGTATTTGTCTCTGAAGGGGGTCTTCTAGTACTAACTTTATGTTGAAATCTGTTTCTGACTAATTGTCAGTACATGCCCCATTATTGTCCCTGATTTGATCAACTTCTTAGTTTTGTATTGTAAATCTGGCTTTCCAACATCATTTTATTGCGTATAAACTGCCCGTCAACCATTCCTAGTTATTTAATAATAATGATCTTTATTTCTGAAGTCCATGGTCACAGAGTGATCATACCCTGGGTTCTGTTGCTAATGGGAAAAGAATTATAAAAGTGTTATCTGATTTGACAGGCGCATCTGCCACAAAATCTGGCCATTCTCCCTTCAGGAGCATTCTTTTGGTCAATTGGATGGCCTCTTTATTTTTTTTTCCTTTTTCCGCTGTGTTTATGTGTATTTTTCTATTACCAATGCTACTTGTGTTACATGATAAAGAAAATCTATAAGAAACTAATTATGTTCATCTTTCAAATGTATAGTTTTTGTTGATGTTGAAAGGATTGTGTGTACACAGTTAATATTTCAGGTGAGCTTGGAAATATGGCAGTCTTACTGGCGTTACTTCTTAAAATCACCTAGCCTGTGATGAAAGTTAAACATACATCCTGTATGAATACAAGCAATCTTTAATAACGATATCCCTGTGACATGGTAACATATGCCATAAGATATCTTGTAACAAAAATTTGGTTCTGAATTTTGAAAGTACCCAAAACATTCCCTCAAACAAAAAGTAATGGGCACATCCAATATATGGGCTTCACAGTATAGCTGAAAAACAACAAAGATTCAGTGGTATGCAAAATATCACCTCTGGGCTTGCACATTATATAAATAATGAATAGCAATAATAACTGTGTCATTTAATTGACACACAGTTAATTTTTTTAGTATATGAATCTGCCCTGGAAAATGAAAGGTAGCTGCTGCTTAATTACATACCAGTTACAAGGCTATGACCCATGACTAATATAGAATGTTATCTGGCTGTCAGGAGTATTCTCAAAGAAATGTACTCAGTATGATGTGTGACCTGAGTTCAGTCTTGTAAAATGAACAGTAAGTGGTTCAAAACCTAGAGCATTTCCTACCAACTGAAAATATTAATCTAATTTAGAAATATCATTCTATCTATGAATCCCTGCATTGAAGATAAAGATGGATGTTTTTCAAAAGAAAGACATTTAGGTAGCGTGATGTGATGAAGGATGGTTATTTAGTAGTAACGCTTTTTCAGATTAACTGCAGTTTGCTCTTCTTCTTAAACTCTTTTCTTTCATTTCTTTTATATCGTATTTTCTTTACTGACCTAACAATTACAATTCTTGAATTTAACCACAAATGAATCTCTGTTGTCGGTGTTAGAATCTGGATCATCAAATCCAGTCTGGCTTCTAAAGGTACTGTAGCTGCTGTTAGGGAGGAATACTGTGTTACATGATGTTGTGTCCATAGCTGGAGGGGAAAACCCATGTTGAAGTTGAAATATCTTTCTTTGTTTTGGACCTAGAGTCAAAGTTTTGCTCCTAGAGTCAGACTTGTTTCTTTAACACTGTGAACATTTTCTCTTTTTATTAAAGTCATCACTGGTATTACAAAGGAGATCTGGCTTCCCTTAAAAATAAAAGGCTATTAATTGGAGATATTTTCTTTTTTTTGGTGTGTGTTTTGTAGACCAGTATAATGACAATGGGATATAATTCAAAGGACGCTGACATTCACTTAAAATTTAGATGACTTTTCAGTTAGATCATCTTCATATATCTTTTATGACTTCAGACTTTCCTGCATGTATGACATTGCTTGTTTGCCTACAGACATCTGGTCCTCAAGGATCATTGAAGGAAGGCGCCAAGAGCTCTCTTCAGAAAAGCGTCAGGGTCCTTAATGAAGCCAAGATGTTAGAAAATGATGTTAAAGGTATGTGCAGTAAATGGCATTCAGGCCCATTAAATAGCAGAAAAACGTTATGAGACTGCTATGCTTCCAGTATGAAGGTGCCGTATCAGTAGGAAAGAAGTATAATTCATCATCTGATATGCAATTGAACAATGTATCAGTGAAAAAGATTCTCCTGGTTTGGTCCAGGCGTTATGTAGGGATGCTGTTCCCCTCTGTTTCTTGGACAGGAAGGCTGAGGATGGTGGCGCCTTGGTCTTGTCTTGCTAAGTACCATAAGGGCAAGAGTCAGTGGGGAGGAGAGGGGGATGGAAATACTGGTTCTGATTTACTGAATGCTCTAGCAGAAAATTAGTACAAAACCCAGCAGGGCATTAAATTTTTATCCTTGTCAATACCAAAGCACTCTTTGCAATTCCAGTCAGAGATACCACATCTCTTCAGAATGCCTAGGGCATTGTGCCAGAAAGGGAAGCATGGGGAGGTAGAATTAAGATGTTTGCCAAACAGGAGGGAATTGCTAAGCATTTTCTTTAAAAAAAAAAAAAAAAAAAAAAAAAAAAAATGTAAATCTAAAAACATGTTTCTAGAGAAAAATTATTATTTTCACACACACAAAAAATATTTCTTTGTTCCTAAAGCATGAATAAATGTCTAAATGCAGCTCAAATAATGAAGTTTGTAAATTCCAAACCAAATGCTTTGGTTTCCTGGTGAAAATAAAGTATCTTTAATTTCTATTCAGTATTTTCCACTGGGGGGAAAAAAACCCAATGTGTTTGATGAGATGTAGAAATGTAGAAGCTGATAATTCAGGTCAGACTGTGCTTATAATGTCTTTAATACTTTCTCATCAACTAATGAGAGTATTGGTGAGTGCCATAGTGTGAGAAGGTAGGGCAGTAGTCAGTATAGACATATATGAAGTGTTTCATGCACACATGAGTAACCAGCTGTGGAAATGCAGGTTGAGGAGCGATCTTGTCTAGAAAGAGGCTAAAGAGAAGCATGGCTTGTGCTGGGTCGGGGTGGAAAAGGGATATATCACAGAGGAATGCAGGAATAGGAGCACAATTTTCCAAAACACATGAAACAATCCTTCTACTCTGTTCAGGGTTTTTAGTGCTTTAGCTAAGTTACTGGCTACAGTCCTGGGCACTGAACATGAGGGCTGAGGTGGTTTGCAGAGAGTCACAAAGACATCACGAAGACTGATTGGAGATCTAGTGGAGGAGAGATGAGGAGGAAGATTGAAATAATTTAAATTTGTAAACTGAAAAAGAGACACTTTAATATTCTTCAGTTATGTCAAGGTTTTTCCAAAGAAGATGGTACTAAAATATCTCAAATGCACAGATACAGATTATATATTAGGAAAAATCTTCCTTATAATTAAAATACAGAAGTACTGAAATTGATTCCTGAGGAGATTAGGTAGATTCGACCTTTGAAAATCTTTGAAAACAGCTTAGACAGACACCAGTGAGGAATGACTGTTGGTCAGAAGGAGAAAAATTATCTTTGGACAAACATCTGTTCTATGATTCAATGATCTTCTGATCATTGCAACCAAAAGCAGTTTATTTCTTGCATTTTTATCCAGACAGATTGTTTTATAGGTCCTCTAAGAAAACACTTATTGCAGCACTAATGAAGCATCTGTTTAACAGTACTCAACACTTCTTTCTCCACGGCACTCAGAAAGGAATTGAAAAAAATAATTCATTTCAACGAAACCTGAGGGGAAATAAGCATGATACAATTATCTGTTTTCAAGTAGACTAACAGTGAGTTTCACACATCTGCCTTTGTGAAAAATGTTAAATGTTACTGCTTTAATTGCTTTGGTTTTGCATATAATGAAGAAAGCAGCTTAGGAGCATACAGTGTTTGTGCCACTGATAAAGTCTGAGAGGAGGATCAATTAACTGACTACTCTGTACAACTATTTTGAAAGTATTTTCATCCAAATACCAAGTAATACTTGGATTAGTCTAGACAGAATAAGTCCAAGTTGAAAACTTTGTGGTTTATTTCAAATGAGGACACTGTAATTCACTTCCTTTTGTAGTTTGAAATTTTGTTATGTATATTTTTAGAAGCTTGTGTCTGGTCACTGTAGCTTTTGTTAAAAAATAAAAAATTCTTTTGGGGGGAAAAAAAAAAAGTTTCATGCATCAGAACTAGAAAAGCCACACATGGTAAATATTCAAACTTGAGGTTTAAACTGCTTGTCACAGAGATGATGCCTGAAGCTTCCCTGTCATGCTAGAGTAGTTAAAATACTTTTTATTAGAAACCAGAAACATTTTTATAACAGAGCCCAGTCTTTCAGGTTTTAACATAGAGAATTTTCGTGGCCTCTTGGGAGATGCATTGCAAAAAGTATACAGCATGAAGGATGAGATCCATGCAGCATAGAATCATCTTTTGGCTATGACTACACTTTAATTTAGTTTTGGAAGCTCTAGGATTTCCAATTGCAAAACTAGTTAAAAAGTAAACATAATGTTTAATAATGTCATAAAGCATAAAGTTTCATAAGGTCATTAATTACTTTTCATTGTCATACACTGTTTGACAGTTAAAAACATCATTATTTTCTTGTAGCAGCTCTCAGAAAAAAAACGTGCCTGCAGTTACTAGTAAATCTTGAATGTATTTTTTAGGGTGTTCTTTATAGCAACTCTTTACTGCCAGATTCAGTACAGATTTAGGGCTGGAGGGGAATATTTCAGTATATATGTTACAGAAAATCACAAAGCTATGAGGGGAGGGCAGTGTGCAATTTAAGTAGCATGGCTGAAGTAGAATGAATAAGGATGCCATTAGTGCCCCTTCCTGGAGTGCAAACTGCTGTGGTGAGCCATCACTAGTGTATAGGAAACACTGAAATGGCAGCACTGCTTCTTCCCTGCCACAATGTTCCTCTGAGCAGACTGGACACCACAGAGTGGAGTCCACAGTTTTATGTGCTCCCCAGGCAGTTACAGTCGAGTAATCATATGTTCCACATAATACGATGCCCTATTTTCAAGGACAAAATAAAATAGTAGCTGTACTTGGATATATGTGAATTTCATGTGCCCACGAGACTGTCCAATTTAGAGAGGAAAAACTCTGAGTTAAGATGTATTACAGCCTCAGCAAGACATTACTTCAGTGATTTTTGAAAAAAGTATGTTATCCCCTGATTTTATGCTATTTAAGTTCATACCAATTTCATATTTCAGAAGTGAAGGTCTAAACAATCTACAGATTCATAAAGCAATCCTAATGCAAGCAGGGAGCAGTGCTTAAAATGACATATTTGATCTTTGTCTATGCTCCTACACCATACTGAAAGGTAATGAGATGGAGCTTTCTTAATGCTCTCTGATAGGTCTTAGATTTAGAGTGCTTCATACAGACAAACACTCTGCTCTTTTCACAGTACACCTTTTTGCATATAATAAAACATGGCCATGCTCCACAGTTTGACCCACAGAGATCAGTTAATGATGTGCCCAGAATACAGATGCAGAAGAATAAAAACCAAAGAGATTTCTTAGTTTTCTTTTTTTTTCACCATCCTGCTTTTGCCCAAAGTGGTGACATTATTAGTATTATGAACATAATCCCTTCTGGATGTCTTGGTGTTTTGATGATAGAAAGTGGGAGCTGAGTGTCTAATAGAAAGGTATTTTCTTATGATTATTATTAAGCCACCCTGTTCAGTCTCAACTGGAAGTGCAGGATGGATGATGGGTGCTCTACAAAAATGTGGCAGACAGAAGTAATCATTAGTTTAAAATTTCTCTCTCTGCACTACCGGTAGTAAATTAGTTAGAGGAATGAAGACCCATAAGCCACACCACTAATGTAACACTCCGGGTTGGTCTGTGATGGAGGTGAGACTGTTTTCTTGCCACATTATGACATTCCACTGATTTGTGGCCAATTACCCAAGTTATAAAATGGTTATTAATCACAGAATTGTTTTATATTACCACCAAAAACTGCTGAAACAGTCCTTACAAAGCAAAGATTCTGACAGAAGCTATTAAAATGGAGATTTAGTCATTTCTCTCTCTGTGGGGCTAGGAGTTAACCCTGGTGGGAGAAGGAAAATCTATATGTAGTGCTCTGGCTAAGAAGGAGTTTAGACATTTTGGCTACAAATGAGTGAATGCCGCTGCCTGCCAGCTTCATTCTCTCTGCGCCTTGAGGGATTTTCAACTTGCCAGGAGCAATTTTTCTTCCTTATAATTTTGAATTTACTGTTTTAAAAATATTCTTGCCCAATGCAGGTTTGAGATTATATACAGACTTTGTCAAAACTGATCAATGAAAAGCGAAAATAAGATGTATAAACTCATCTTGAGCTGGAGACTGCTGTCAGGTGGCTACAGAAATTCAGCTCATGTCATTTCTTTTGCTTAAGATTTGACAACTTGAGGGGGACTTGTCTTGACTGAAAACACATGAATATTTTTAGCTAAAACATTTTCCAGCTGATAGGCACAGCTAAATCCCCTGTTTGAGTATTCTCTTCTGCTTTGTATTTTTGCTGACCTGGCGTATTGCATTCACCAAATTATTGCAGTCAGTGCGGTAAGCAGTCCTTTTAAAAAGTTAATCATCATTAGCTGCTTTTCTCTACCTACATCTTTTCCGCTTGTTTGTTCCTAATGTCAGTTTCTAAGTCTTGCTAGTTTTAGGGGAAGAAAATTTAGCTTGTGACCCATCTTCCTCTTCACAGGACGTGAGGAACAAGAATGAGACTGTGGGGAGCAAGAATGATATTTGGAAGAAGCAAAACAAAGATAACAGAAAGGGATGTGTGTAACTGCCAGTTCATTCGTGCAGTATCCAGTCAATAAAAACAGCTGCATATATTGCTTCTTGATAGATTTCACCTTTATTCTGATTTTGGGGTACATGCATTGGGTAGCATAGTCTTGTCTTCTTGGACAGTTTCACATGGAAAACTGCATTTGGTCATGCTATCAGAAAACATTGGGTTCCACTAGTATTGCAACAGTGGCATATCATCAGTAATTAACCACTGCCACCTATGTATGTGATCTGTAAAGACTTGTACAAACTTGTCTCTTGTAAAATAGATCACTACATACAAACGGTAAGTATATAAATGGTAATTAAGTTCTCAAGTTCAAGATGAAATATATGAGTGTAGGCGTTTTTTGGGGTTTTTTTTTTTTACTCCAGTTTATTCATTCAGAGGAAAAAGGGAAGATGCTTTATTCTGTAATGCTGTGTTTAATTATGGAAATGTAAACAGAAATCGAAAATCTTTCTTTGCGTTAACCAAGCCAGAAAACCTAAAGGCCCATACCTACAGAGTCCTTCATGATACTGCCTACTCTTTAGGGTTTAGTTTCAGTGATGAATGAATAGTTTTGCTGATTTGAACAGTAAAGAGTGCATTGATTGGCATCCTGTGCCATCTCTGTGAGAGCTAATCAAGTCAAAACAGGATTGAGATAAATTTCTCAGGATACTCCTCAACCTACACTACAGAGTGAATTGACAATGCCTGGCGTCTTTCAGTGCAGGCCCACTAACCTCTTCCAAGTCAGATAAGCTATGTAGTTTGGAAAAACTTACATTGTAGCTGCCTGCATTTTATCTAGCTTCTATGATTAACTGGAGGATATCAGGCCTTCAAATCATAGCTCCAGCATTTTTCATAAATGATAATAATTAAAGGACGGGGAAAAGCTGACAGGAAGTCAGTTCAGTTTGTGATTCATACACAGAATTAGCTCAGTGATTAGTGAAGAGGCCATCTGGATTACAGTATGGGAAGTTACTTCAAAATATAACTTCAGGTTAATATCACTGTGCAAAATGAACAATTTCCTTGAAATGTTGATGTGGGCCTCAGTATCGTTTAACATCTCTCTGTGTAAGAGTTTCCCTCGGAGCATTTATTTATGGTCTTACAAATTTTTTTTTCTTTTAAGCAGTTAAAATATATTTAAGGAGTTAAAAGAAAAAAATACTGAACAGGTGGTCTCAGTATTTAACTTCAGGAGTTCTAGGGAAACTTCCCTTATTAAAATCCATAAAAATCCGTTTCTGCTATGGTTACAAAGTTGAAAACAGAAGTCTGGAAACATGATTCTTTAGAAATATAACCAGAGGATAATTAGCATACTGTTGGATCTGGCAGATTAAAGAGGAGAAAAAGAGATAATTTAAGAGTATGCAACAAACTTAGCACACGACCAGTGGAAATGAATCAAATATCTCAGAAATATTAAAACACTTTATAAACACTAACATCCCAAAAGGCACCAGAGACACCAAGGAAATATCAAGCAGACCATAATTTCAGAATTAAAGGAAGAAATTAAAACAGTTTTGTTGGTATTATTACTTAACAGTAAATGAACTCAGATAGTCTCAGGGCATTTAAAACCAGAATCTCGCGATTTCATCCTGGTTTAACATCACATTACCTATCAGCAGCTCATTCCGCAGTAGAGACAAAACCTGTCATTTAAAAATAAATCTGGTTTTGAGGTGAAGAGTGATCTTATAATTTATATGATTCTTCCCAACATTATTCTAGTGCCAAGTGTGCCTTTTGCAGTTCACACAAATGTCCTGTTCCTCTGCTGGACATTTTGCAGAATCAAGGCTTTCTTCCAGGCACTCCTGCAGTCCTGTGTGTTGCTCTGTTTTAAAAAGCAGAGAGGCTACTTTACTTTTTTAGAATTTGTGGAACTTAAACCACAATCCCTCATTTTAGTCTATTGTTCTGGTTATTCTCTCACAAAAGGGTTACAGCCCTGATGCTGTTGGAGATGCTGGAGTACCAATGATACATCTAATTATTGTACCTTATAAAAAACAGATGCTTTTTGGGTTGGATAAGTATGTGACTATAATTTCACCGAGAAACCTCACCTCCATATGTTTTTCTATCCCAGCATCCACTTGGATAAGTATCCAAAAACTAGGTGTTTATTTTCAATAACTTGTCACGTATCTGAAGATCACAGCCATACTTTGTATCCTGAAATCCTTTTCTACAAATTATTCTCATCTTCCTACTATCAAACACAGTGATGTTGAATTAGTGTCCCAGTAGGGCATGCCTTTAAGGTAAGAAATTACCAGCTGTCTGTTCTGAAGAGTTCCATGTTGATATGAAGAAATGATGAAAAATGCCCCCTAAGATAGTAGTTTAAGCATTAATTACTATTTTCTGTGTCAAACTTTTCTTCTAAATTTTGAAATAATGTCTGTTTAAGTAGCCATAAAGCTGGAATCTCACTTTTGAAAGTTTGAAAAATAATTGCTATGCTGGATACTCTAAAAAAAAAAAAAAGAAAATAACCATCATAACTTTTATTCTAAGCAACTGCTTAAGCATAGGAACTTACCTGTAAGGGGTAACACCAGTTTCATCTGTAATGTACCGAATATGACACACCTGTGCCTTTGATTTGTGCTAGTTCTTCGATTTGAATAAATTCTTTGCTTTGCTTTACTAGACAGGCTTTAAAAAAAAAATAAATTTTAAACTATGTTTATTTCATATTAACTTGTTGTTAGGGTATTCTCCTCATATTGATGATCAGTACTAGGGTGATCTTATGTGCTTCCTCAGATGTTATGTCAACATGGTTATTTTTGAGAAAATCCAAGACGATTGGGTCTGGCCACTTTAATTGCAATAGTGAGCTGACCTAATGGATCTTTTTAATACTATGTTCAACTCCTTCAACCCAGACAACCATCTTAAGAAGGAAATTTCAGTAGTGCTTAATTTAGGAATCAAAGCTATGACTAAACATCATACTTGTTGAATCTTCCAGAGGGTCATTGTGTGAATTTGCATAAATCATATGTGATTGTCATTTTTTTTTTTCTTCTGTACACCTTAGGAAAGCCCTTGATAAATATACAACAGTACAAGGAACGCAAGCATTTAGATATCACAGAAGTAGGGAACTTAAAGAAACAAGATTACCAGTGAACCCTAGAACCAGTTTTATTGTACTTCCTTATTTACATGGTATAATATCTTAATGATTAATGGCTTGCTCATTATTATGCATTTTAAATTATGTGCAAACAAGGGATGGTGGCAACAAACAGTTAAACATTCTGTACTATTGCACTTTTTATAGAAAAGGGGAATAATCTGAAGAGCATGCAGAACAAGCTGAAAGATGCTGATGAGAACAATTCCATTCTCCTGAAAACTTTGAATGAAACCTTAGGAAAGCTGTCAGCCATTCCTAACGGTAAGCTGGAAAAGTGCTGCAACACTTGACTCATCCCCGCTCTTTTGTTTCATTTTCCATCACTTAAAATCTGTCTGATTAATCTCTGCCTTTCTCCATGCTGTGTTCACCTTGACCATTGGCTGCTGTAGTAAGATGAAGATGAGCAATGCAAGAGAGAGAACTGAACTGGAAGCAGTTACATGGTATCAGTTTGTATTCTGGTATGGTAAAAGGTACCATGCTTTTGCAGTTTGCAGAAGGTTTCAGAAAGAAAAGAATTATGATATCAGGAATTCTGATACAATCTGAGACAGTCTTTTCTTCAAAAGTTAAAAGTCTTTTTATGAAACTACTATTTAATGAACCATTTCATTAATTTAGCCAGTATAATTTAACCCAAGAAGAATACAGACTTACTGGTTCACAGAAAAAGCAGGATGAGATTTGCTGGGTTCTGTCTTACCTGTCTACCACACTCGCATTCATTTATGCTGCAGTATAGTTTCCAGTCACTGTTTGGTGTGGTATATCTCTTTTAGATATACTATAGATTGCTTAGAACTGGAACAAGCTTTCCTCAATGAATTCTGAAATTCTGTGCACATTCGTAATTCTATATAGCTCAAAAAAAATTTTCAAAAATCTGTAATAGTCATTAAAATTGCAAAGTCATGGGGTGATTGCTGCTTTGTGTTGTGATAGCAAGAGACAGGGAACTACAGCGTAGTTTCATTATAATGGACAGTGATAAACTGAATGTTTCTGTTTGTTAGAAAATAAAATGTTTTTTATCAATGTAATCTGCTACAACTTTTCTCTCCAAGGAGCACTTTATAAACTGAAGATACACCTGAAGAAAAGTCTCTAAAGAAAATCTATATTCTATCTGATTTGTGATGGTCTGGAAGGCTCAGACTGTAAAAACTTGGCGTGAAAAACACTTTACTATTCATCTTGCACATTTTTGTGGCCTTAAGATTCTAGATAACTGAGAAGTTTTGTGTTAGATCTAGTGATCCGTGAAATCGGGCACTCAAAAAATTTGTTTTAATGCAGTATGGTCATTTTATGCCACTTCCGGGGGTTTGGCCACAGGTACTGACATGACCGTTTCTCTTCTTGTGCAAAGATAGATGTCTCTGTCAAACAAAACAGACCTTTAAGGCCCGTTGACCTTTAGGACACAGAATACTAACTATGAAACAAGTAAAAGAAATAAGAAATATGCAACCATTAGCAATGTAAGTAACTGTTGTCAGCGTAGAGTTACAGGATGCTAGCTCTTGGGACAAGGACACTCATAAAAACAAGCAGCTGTGTATTAGAATTAAATTCAGAGCAAATAAATGGCATGGATAAGAAAAGGTAGTAAATTAGTTGTCCAAAAGGGAAATAACCAATGAGAACGGGGGAGGAAATGACATAAATACAGTTTGTGTGACCAAAGAGAAATAACACAGTAACTCCAACTTTCACTCTTCCAGAAAGATGCATGATCTCTAATAATGGCCTCAAATAGAGATACTTAGGTATGATACAAGAAGGAAGTGAAAAGAGGCAATCAGAGCTCTTTGTTCTTCCAGTTGGCAGCACTGATGACATCAATGGTTTATTAAACACTCACTTGTATTTTTGAGGCACTGTTGTATTTTGGGTGCTTCTCAGAGCCAACATTTCCGAAATGAGGGTGGAGTTGTTTGGAGCATAGGTATAACATATCTTTACTCAAGGAAGTAAAAAGGGTCCTGGAACTCTTCGATGTGCAGGACAAGCCCACCAGTTCTCCATGGCCTTTGGAAGCGTTACATGCTCACAAGGCCAAAGGTTTGATCACATCAGATGTTCCACAGAAGGACAAGGACCTGCCTAGAAGACCATTTGGAAACCTATGCTCATATGATTGACGTAAGGATACCTTGGAGTACACGAGTGGAAAGCAACTCCAAGAACAGTTTCACAGGAAGCAGGTGGCAAAGCAGGTTCCTGCAGGTCCCACAACTCCACTGTGGTGGTAGAGTGGGAGTTCATATGGGTCCCCTTCCAAACTGGAGTGTCCATCATGACAACATTTTCTGCTTGCCCGCTTGGTCCCATCTGTGGGAATTCTGAAAATTTGGCAGCTCCCTAGCCCAGCACAATCCATGCTGCTGGCTTATCATGTGATGTAATCCCAGCATGGCAACAGCACCTGAGCTGTATGACAAGTTTTAAAGCAATGTGATTTACTAACGCAGGATCCGAATAAATACCTACTTGAATACTTAGCTGTGCGTTTTATCATTTAGCAATAGCAGAATCAAAAACATTCCAGTTTTGAATGTTTTCACCCCGAAGACTAAACATTCATGTTCATTTTGCAGGCAGAAAGGTGGGGCAGTATTAGATTAATTGGTTTGCTCAAGGTCACTGAGGGTGTCTTTGGGTGTATATGGTTAACTCAGTCAGTGGACCCTTCGTCATCTTATTCACAAAATGATTTGTCACAACTTCAGCTGAAACACATGGAATTAGATTTCTGTACTTTATACATCAGAACATTGAAAGTTCTATTTCTATTCTAAGTATCAAATATTGTACCTGAAAATTGATCAGAGGTTAACCAGTGAGTCAACAGCAACAAAAAAAATTGCAAAATAAATTACCTCAGAATTATTTGTCCTTTACATACAACTGGGGCAGGAGCTTTTTCTTCTTTTCTGATGCATTTGGTATCTCAAAAAAACCTGTAAGGGCCAGATTCTGCAATCCGCACTTACAACTAGTAATGACATACTACACGTGAAGTAGAAGCTCTTAAAGAACTACACAACACAATATAAAATGGTAGAATTTTGATCCAACTGTATTCTTAAAATGTGTGAATGAAACCTCTGTACTCTAGGCAATCATTTCATTATCCTTTTCTACCTACAGATACAGCTGTAAAGGTACAGGCAGCCAAAGATAAAGCCAAGCAAGCCAACGATACTGTAAATGACATCCTGGCCCAGGTTAAAGACCTCAACCAGAACCTCCTGGGCTTGAGAAACAACTACAGTAAACTTGCAGACGATGTGGCAAAAACAAATGCTGCTGTGAAGGATCCTATTGAGAACAGTAAGGTCTTTTTTGGGTTATTTGATGGTGTTTTTCAATTTGTGGTTTTCTTTTCACATCTCAAAATGAAACAGAGACACTCTAGAGTTTTACTTGCATAGCGTTACTACAGTATGCTGGGATAAAAGGAATGTCTGTGAGTTCTATTTTCTGGACTTTATATATAAAAAGAATTTTAAATCTTAAGGACTGCTGCTAGTAGTGGGGAAAAAAGCTCATGTCAGCAGGATGAACATTTAGTTGATAGATTTGTTCGGCAGACTACTTTTTAAAGTATTTAGGAGGTGAATAATCAAAGATTCTGACTGGCAATTCACCCATTGATTCAAGCAAAATTCTGTGCACTAAACCTGTTTTCAGTCAGTCAAATAATGAGTTCTAGGAGAGATGCATGACTTCTTCCATATCCGTTACTATTTTTGGTAGAACACTGAAGAGAAGAGGAAAGAGAAAAAGGAAATTCTGGGAATGGTATTTTTATGGCTTTGGGTTTTTTTGTGTGGGTTTTGTTTTTTGGGGGTTTTTTTGGGTTTGGTTTGGTGTTGTTTTTTTTTTATGGTGAATTCTGTTACCAAATGCGAACAATTGCTTTAGCATTTTCACTTTGGTTATGATGGATAAAACTGAATTCTAAATTACAACACATTTTATGGTGATATAGGAGTGTACAGCCAGGGCTTACAACGAAAACAGAGTGTCTTTAGAAAATTACTGAAGGATTAATTTCTCAGCTAACCTGGGCTTCCCAGATTGTTGTCAGCTTGATGAAGCTGGGCACCTAAAAACATCCAGTTTAGGAGGTTGTCATTCTCATTCTATGGACAAATATCCTCTTCAGATTATAGCTGTATCAGTGAAAGAAGTTAATCCTAATAGCTATTTGTCACTGCCTGCCTATTGCAAACTCCTGATCCCTCATCAACTGAAATGCATGTGTGAGCCCCAGGTATAATCCCCATCAGGCAGACTGATCCATACTAGTTTAGATAATATGAAAAGTAGTTATTGATTGAAATAGCATGGTTAGATTATGGCAGATAATGGAACAAGCAGAACTGTGAGGTAACGGCCTCTGGCAGGGTAGTGATAAACACTGAGAAATCGCCTAAAAGCAATAATTTCTTGGCACTGCTGAATTTAGACTAGGCCATCTGTCCCAGCCCAAGTATTCTAAGACTGTGTGTATCTTAGTATTTTAGTTGAGATTAGGAGCAATAATTTAGAAGTAAATCTCCTGATTGTTCCTAGTCACGATTATTTCATTTACATTAGGAGTGGTCTTAACGCTTACAAATTCTTTCATGTCAGATAAAGCTTATAAATCTTAACTGGAAGATGTTCTCCAGAAGTATACTTTTACCACTCTCAAACTGCTAACAGATACTCAGATTACAGAATGAGATTAAAGTGAATGCAGAAAAAAACACTCCAAATGTATATAGTGAGTATGTTGAGCCTCATGACTACATGCTGAAGTAAACATAGCCTTTCTTGTATGCCAAATTTCAGGCCCTGAATTTTTATTATGTAGATGTGCAATACATAAAAGGTAATATGTTTTTGCTAGACTATTCCTGTCCCTTAATTTACTTTACATTTCACTTTAGGGCTTCAAAACATTTTCTTACGTTATCTTCTGTTTTTTCTCTTTTCTTTGTCTCCATATCTTGCCTACAGAAATCAGTACGTACATTTTCTTTCCTGCTGCTTTCATTGTGCCTTTTCCAGTAAACGATGATAACCTCCTTACCACCAAAGCTTCTGCATGGTGCTCTATATTTTACATTCATTGAAATAGTTAAATAGTTGCTTTTTGAAGACTCTGAGATAAAGTGACTTGGTAACTAGTTTCACTAGAGCATCTTGAAGGTTTGGTATGAGTACCTGGGTGACTATTCAAAAACTAGATATGCAGACTTTCTTGCTTTATATAAGCATCATTATTACTATTAATTTTCATTCTCAATATACATTCTTCTCGGAAGTGCAGGTTTGTCCCTTTCAGTGTCATCCACACAAACCCATGCCCTCATGCTAGCCAAGTGCTGTAATCCTAAAATCTGCTGATGGATTGTCAAAGAGAGGACATTGTTCACTGGTTGTATCTTGAGAGGAAAATGAGTAATTTGAAATTTAAAGAAAAAGAGAGAAAAAATGTCCTTGTGAAATTATTAAGTTCACCTGGAAAAAAAAGAAAATATTTGCAGTTTACTGCCACTGGGTTTTAATCTGCTTTCAGTACCTATACAGAATTTTAAACTTGTGATCAGAATAAAGCATTTTTCTAGTTGTGGCCATTATAGTGAATTCAAGAATTAACTTCAAATTAATTCTAACCCTGTTTCAGAAATTACTAATGGAAACTAACCAATTTTCATTAATCCAATATTTTTCTTCAAAATTGGATTTTTTTTTTTTAAAGTATTGCATTCATAAATGTATTTTGCTACAAGAAATGTTTTCCATTAGTATCATCCTGACTTGAAGCTTAGTTACCACTTCAAAATCCTGCTTTAACACCTGCATTTGCTACTGTTGCCACTTTAACTTGATTCTAAATATTCTTAAATTATCTTAGTCTGTTCAGGTAGCTTCCTGGTCTCTGTGTACCTCATAGTAGTATATACAGTCACCTGAGTATTGTGTATGCAGAAGTTTCTTGTATTTTGCTTATCACAGTGTATAATTACTCTCTGACGCTACTCTCTAAAACTCTGTCTTGTTCTTTCTTACGAAGTTGCTGATGCAGATTCCAGTATTAAAACCCTAGAAAAGGAAGCAGATCGCCTGCTAGATAAAATCAAGCCAATTAAAGAACTTCAGGATAACTTAGGGAAAAACATTTCTCAGATAAAAGAGCTGATAAACCAAGCTCGGAAGCAAGCCAATTCGGTAAGCCTTCTTTCTCAGTAAGATGCCCTTTTGAGTATTGATGGGATTTCATTTTCCACTTCCCTATTTCTTTTCCATAGGGTGAATCTGTTCTAATTCTAAACATCTGTAAAGAGAGCAAATAATGGAGTATAATTTCTCTAGATAAAAAGAAAATATTCTGATGATTTTCACTCTCTCTTGTTTCTTCATTTAAACATGTCTTTGATAAATGGAAAACATCCATAGGAATGTATCTGGAGAGGTTATTATTGAAGAAGTATTGTGGATGATAGTACAGCAGAAGAATCACATCATCATTGATTTTTTGTGAAAATGACAGTGTATTTTTTTTGCCTCAGCACTGATATTAAGTCCCTGATTTCGTTTCATAGACCTTATATTACCTGAGAATGACACCATCTCAAACTCGCTGAAATTGCTGAGTGTATTTGATTTTCCTGTATTCTTGACTTTCATTGTCCAGTAGCAGTTCTGAGGACTTAAACTTGAGTTAAGAATATATTTCTAGTCCTTTTAATGAGTTTGGAGTCCATCTCCCTGACTCAGTAATACTGTAAACTCAAGGATCAACTGGTTAATACTAAGGTTATTCAGCTTGCAACCTAATGTAGCAAAGGAAAAAAATTCTTGAAGATGGTACTTAAGAAAACTCCTGAAAAAATGGTTGAAAAAAAAAATCTACAGAATAATAGGATCCTAGAAAAGAAGTGTATTCCATATATTCAATGAAATTTGCATGTGACAGGCTACGCTGATTATATGGTTTTGCTATATTCATCTTCTCTCTGTCTGAAGGCTTTGAAGTACTTAACTGCTCAGTGTTTCTGAGAGAGGGAAATTGTGAGTTTGGTCATATAATGGATCTCCTTTTTGACAAAGTTTGCCCTAAGCATAAGGTTATACCAGTATGTACATCTACTGTAATACATAACTATGTCGAGCTGGAATTGAAATACCATTATACTGTAATTATGCCTATGCTGGCATTATGAAAGCAAACAGTACACTGTTTTTATCTGTGCTCAGAGCCTGAGGAAACTAGCACGCATATCCAGATGCATATGTCACTCTGCTATGAAAATGAAAGTTATTGAATATCAACTCCATTAGGGGTTATGTAAAAGCAGTGATAGACACAATTGTTGGTTTAAAAGTAATTGTTAAAAGGTGTCTTAAATTGGCATAATCAAAGATATTACAAGGAAAACTAGGTCATCCGGTCTACCCGATAGCAACGTGCTGTGATTCCTTTAGGAGTGTTGCCTGTTTTGCTGGCTGCACATTCTGCTTACAGGCTACCTCTACTGCTAGACTTCCAGTGCTGCTTGCACTAGGCCAGTATATCTTCTAGCTATTTTCTAATCCATACTGTTCGTCCTTTCAAATCTGAATGCCAGAAAGAGCTTTTATTTCCTTTTTACAAACAAACACAGAAAGAAAATTGCATTCCTGCCTCCTGTGCATAACCAAGCAACTCTCTGATGCATATAACACAGAAATGGGAATGAAGGGAAAAAAGTATGGTATTCTTATAATTATTTGGAAACATCTAAAGTTATTTCGGAAATAATAAGCAGTAAACTGAATTCTTTCTACTATGGTTGTTTTTGAAGATCAAAGTGTCCGTGTCCTCTGGAGGCAATTGTATTCGCACATACAGACCAGAAATAAAGAAGGGAACATACAACACTGTCATTGTCAATGTGAAGACTTTAGTTGCTGACAATCTGCTTTTTTACCTTGGAAGTGCCAAGTTTGTAAGTTTGTCTCCTGCTTTTCATCTCAGGGTTGCTGGATCAAATCAGACTACTGACAAATACAGAAGATGAGAAAGGCTTTTATTTATTTATTTATTTGTTTATTTATCCTAGAGGCTTCAAAGCAGTAGTAGAGAGCCTAAGATAACCTAGTCATTTACTGTCTTTGGTATTAATATGGGGACTTCCAAAATATGACCAGCAAATATTTTTTTTAATATTTTTTATTTTACCTAGATAGGAAATGGGAGACTTGTAAATGGACTACATTAGAGCTCTAAAATTCACAGCGCAACCAGGGTAATTCTGGGGCTGGTTGTGAGTTTTCCCTTGGGAATGAAGTAGCTAATCATCTTGCGTATGTCAAAGCTGCTATTTATTGTAATTTTAAGTCAAGACTAAACTTTCAAGCATAATAATCATGAATGATTCAGTTTCCCATGAGCCCTATAGCAGACCAACTTCTAGAATAATCAATAATAATGCAGTAAATTGGAAAAGTATTCTAGTTCTAACATTTTGAACTATGTATTTTATTTATGTAATATGAAATGAAGAGACTAGATGGCATTGTGTATTAGCCTAGTATCCTGACATCTTTCTGCCATCTAATGGATGTTTTACAAACAATGTTACTCTGAGTTAAATCTGTCTCTTGATGGCTCAATATTTACATTTCTGTAAATCTAGCAGCCATTTTCTGCATGTCACTGACAGAAGCAATTTGCCATCTTTGGCTTAAGATTCCTTGTTTGAGCCAATGAAAGCAGGAAAAATAGACTCTCATTTTACAGTACTATGAGAATTAATGTTCATACTTTACTATTAATATATGGGTTTCTGATGCCTCATTAGACCTTATGAAATGTGAAGAGTTCTGAAAAACTTACTTTAACTAAAGTATGAGATTGTTTCTGTTTTCATATTTTACATGTAGACTGATTTCTTGGCCATAGAGATGCGCAAAGGCAAGGTGAGCTTTCTGTGGGATGTGGGATCTGGTGTTGGACGGGTAGAGTATCCAGATCTGACCATTGATGATGGGTTTTGGTACCGGATTGAAGCCTCTAGGCAAGTATATATTTCACTTCCATGATGTAGTTCCTAAAGAAAAAATGGCTACATTTAACAAGTTCTGCTTCTAATCCACTGTCCTCAAGTTGGTATACCTCAAGTTTACATGGAAAGGTTTGCTATGTTTGAAGCATTGACTTTTTTAAAAAAAGATGATTTTGTAAATATGAGAAATTCTATTCTGGTTTAATGAAAGCTTTTGAACCTACATCCAATCATTCCAAAAGTGTATACACTACAATTACTATTGAAATTTGAGTTATTCTGTGACAAGAACTTTTTTTCTTCACATAGTTCCCCTCTAGCATCAACAAGCTATGACTGCTTATATTCCCTTCTGTTTACCTTCACCTAGGTTCCTTTTAAAATCAATTACAGGGTTTGGCACTCAAAGATATTATTTTCTCCTTGAATTTCAAAGAGGGGCAGCTTTTCTGAATTTCTGGTCTTAATACAGTAGTGCAAATGAATTGTGTGTCATACACCAGTATCTTGATTCTTACTCGAAATGCCATTTCCATGGGCAGAATGTCTCTTAAAACCAGAGATATTTAAAAAGATACAGTTTATGAAAACTCAAGGATGAAATATTCTGGAAAGTTAAGCTATACTTTGTAATTTGAGCTCAGCTGTTGAGTGCTTTTGACCTTTAAAAATATAAATACCTTAATATTCAAATTCCACATTTGTTAGTTGAAGCTTATATTTTCCATTCAAATAGCAAACACATGACACGATGTAATAATTACAGGGTACAGATTGCATAACTTTATATCCTTTATCTTCTTCTGAAGAGATCTTAGTAATTTAGAAAACATCATCTATATTGCAATTTGATTTGAAGCTGAGTAATTCCTCCTGCATCGTTACAGTTAATTTCACATAGTATTAAATATAGAACTCATAACATAATCAGAAAATGAAAGAAAGAAGGAGAAAGAAAACAAAGCACTCTAATTGCGGTTACATCCATAGCTCTCAGAGGAGAAAATGGCATCCAGTTTAAATAACTTAGTGAAATCACAGAAATCAGCCTTTCAGAGCAGAGAATTAAAATAAAATTATGGCACCATCTCTAGAGGCTGGCTTAGTGAAACTTCATTTTGCTAGGAAAACATAAACTGGGGTAGGATACGAATTGTTGAAATTTTTACCAGTTCATATTATGCATACAAAAACAGCTTCACAACACAATAATGCCAGACTTTCATTTACAAGAAAGCTGCTTCAGCAGAATATAGAGCCAGGACGTGGTATAAAAATTCACACAACCTACAAAAGCACATCGCCTATTAAGCTGGTTGCTCTGGATATATAGGGTGTCCATGCCATTAGTTTTGCACAAACTGTTGTATCAGCAATTTAGAACAATTACAGCTGCACAAATCTGAAGTACAGAGCAGTGTTTAGGAGAATTACATTGCAGACACATTAGTTGGATTTGTGGGATAAAGACGAAGAGCTTGAGACTGATTTTGCATTCTCAAGGCAGACTTCATAAATCACACAGACTACAGAAGAATGTTCAACTTTGAACATTTTAGTCCATTTGATAACTCCTCGCTGCCCTAATAAGCTGTTGGAGAGTTTTACTCATTTCATTCCCTCACTTTTTTTCACCAAATTTCTGCTCAGTTCCAGCCACAGACTTTTTCAGCAACCTGACAGAGCTGCCTCAACAGCCGGAGCAGGGCATCCACTTAGAATGGGGACATAGGATGAAATTCTGGTCTTTCTGAATCTTGCCGTTTATTTCAGTGGTGACAGGCATTGACACACAATGATACAGCAGGTTTAAAGGTTGATAGCAGTTCTTAGTCAAGGATCCCAAAGGGCCTTAAAAAGAAGAGCTGTGGTGTCACAGAGGTTGTGAAATTCTCGAGGTCACTCGTCATACTGAATGAAATCTAAATATAACAAAGTTGACTATTGAGTAATGATCAAACATGTTCAGTTAATGTTTGTACCAAAGTTTCCAGTGTTTTAAGACTAAAGGGATTATTACTGCATCTGTTTTTCAGGGACATTTTTAATTTTCACCATCTTTTTATTTAAAGCATATTAATACTTTGAATTTTATTGTAAGTGCAGAGGTTATCATGAAAATATTTTTTGTTATGGTATTGAAGTAAAATTTGTATATTCCTATAGGAATTCCCTATACTTTGATGATACACAAATGTAAAAAATGTCACTTACAGAGTTACTTACCTGCTTACAGAGGCAAATCTGATTGGCATCAAGAACTGCAATCAATCAAAGTATCAATTAGCAAAGGAAAATTTGGCATAACAGTATGTGACAAAATGATTTAAAGCAGGTTTGCAACATGCAAACAATGCCAATTTTGTGAAATAGTCAAATGGATGACAGAATATTTTTGAGACTCGCTAGACCAATGAAACAATGTCACTTGATTTCAGCAGGCCTCAGTTAGGAGCAGGACCTGATTACTTGTGATTTTAATCAAGTGTGATTTAATTATTACAATTGTTTTAATTGTTAATGACAGACTTTAAGCAGCACCCTTCCTTTGAGGACAGAGGATGCTTGAATCACAGGTTCACAGTAAACACATCCAGCTCAACTCAGCAAGAATTCAGTCTTAAACTACTGTGGCAAATCTAAGCCATACTTTCCACTGAATATTTTCTGTGCCCTCGAGGGGTCAAGGAGCAGAGGTTCCTGAATGGTATTTTGAAATCTAATGTTGATGACTTACAAAAGTACTGTGTAAATTTAAAAATCTAATTGGGTAGTCAGCAAAATACTGCATGTAATCTGAAAAATAGGTAGTCACTCTTGATAGGTGTACACTCTTTGTAAACTGTTACGGAAAAAGAAAGTAAGGTTTATTTAAAATGGTGTATTTCTGCATTAAGTATCAAGCATATAAGTTAGAAAGTTCCATTTAATATTGGTATCCATGCTGAGAGTTTCATTGCTGGTTACGGTTGCCAGAACAGGCATGATAAGTATTTCCAAATTAACATGGCAATGGTCATGGGAAATCCAGCATCATATTAAAAAAAATTAGATAAAGCAGCAACTTCTAAAGTTACCCATAAATCCACAGTATGTGATCTCCCTCTTCCTATCTCATCTCCCAGTCACTCCTCTACCACATTATGGAACATACAAGATACTTGGTAAGCTTTGTATAGAAAGCTACTATCCATACTGGTGTAAGCTAAAGTAATATTAAGAGAATTGCAAAACATTCAAAATTATTTGAGTTTCCTCTGAAATACCTTTCCATATACCTGCAAGATTAGGAGGAATCATCTCTCTGCACATTCTGTTCCTTCTATTGTAAAAATACGTCTGCAAACTCTTTCCATGCCAGTTACTATATTAGTATAACCTAAGGAGTAGAAAACAAGCTGCTACCATTAACAAATGGCCAATTCTATTGTTGTTGTTACCATCGATATTTGATGCGATTTACAGTGGATAATGAGGTAACATCCTTAAACACACCAAGGTTTGGGCCTGTTTGATAAGCAGCCAGAGAACTCCACTGCAGAAAATGCAAGCCCTGTGTGTCACAGTAAAGGAAATTGAAGAATTATCACATGATCATTCATTTCAGTTCAAGTATAATTTAACAAACCTTATGAAATTCAGAAATGTAACGTGGAACCTTGCCCACATCATTTGTTACATCAAGAAACAATTACTTAACACTAATTTCATCACAAAAATTTTAAAAATACACTTCTTTGTTTTTGTCAGAGAAAGTTCCACTTCATCTTTATAGTGAATTTCGTTCAAAAAGGACACTGAGATGACAAAAAACCTGGTTCTGAGATCATGTCTTTAACTTATCCACGCATAAGAATCTATTCATTTGTATCAAAAGGGAACATAATCGAATCAGTAATAGATGCCTCTATTATAAGATGCCATCTAAAATTGATGTTTCCTATGTTTGGTTTAACTACTGACTCTGTATGCTTAAATTATTTTGTTAAAATCTCTAGGACTGGGAAAAATGGCACAATATCAGTGAGAGCTCTGGATGGTCCTAAAGCCAGCATTGTGCCAGCCACTTTCAGTGCTGTCTCTCCACCTGGATATACCATTCTGGATGTGGATGCTAATGCCATGCTGTTTGTTGGTGGTTTAACTGAAAAAATAAAGGTAATGTCTTGTCTGGTGCTAGTGTATTAACTGGCTGTTTACGTGAACAATTTTTGTTGTTGCTTACAGTAGAAATAGCAAACTTTAGTACACTGGGATCGTTGTAGCAAGGCTTTGGTAGCAAATAGTACGCGTGCACTCTTCAAACACTATTGGGATTTGCCTACATAGGTAGGTGCACAGACCTGAAGTTTCTCTGTCCATGCTATTAACTTCTAATCACAAGCCTGGTGGCTGACTGTATTGGTGCAGCATTTAGACCAAACAACAAGTAATTCCTACTTTCATTTTATGGTCCAACTTTCTAGTTTTTAGAAAGTTCAGCTTTCTGGCTTGGGAATATGTGGATAGACATATTCCTTTCTTACGGAGAATAGCATGGGTGTACATTTTGAGAGAATCAAAGACAAAATCAGGGATACAAGAAGAACAGACAATGTAGATTCCATTTGCTTGAAATCAGTGTCTTGAAGACCAGCTTTAGCTTCAAAGATATCCATTTGTTTTGGAGCACTGTCAGGTAACTTCATTTTAGAACTTGATCACGGTTTCTGCACACACAGAAAAGCAATCCTGAGCAGACTTGCACAACTACCAGCTAACTTAAGTGAGATATCTGGCTTTGAAAAGCATTCACAGGAACAGGAAATAATTTTATAAGATTTTGGGCTAGGAAATTGTAAGTCAGTCCGTATTAGCAGAACTCAGATCTACTCTTTATCTGAAATGAATCCACAAAAAAACACTAACATTTTCAGGTGTTGAAAATGAATCTTGATATTTCTTGTTGAACTTCAAGGGTGTAAATAACTGCCATGCATTTTCTTTTATGTAATTTGATATCATATGAGAAGTAGGCAAAGAAGTGAATTGAAGAATTTGTTGAAGGATTGCATATTAGAAAAAAACAGCCTTTCTGTCAACTTTTCTACATTCTTAAAGCCTTAAACAGAGGTTCTGGTTTACTCTTTACCTTTCTGCTTTCTAGCTAGAGGCAACTAAAGGTATTTGCTTTCTTCTGTTAGCCCTAAACAAAAAACTTCAAAACATATTTCTAAAATAAATGAATCATCAGTTGCTAAAAGTGGGTCTGTACCGCAGAGATTAGTGACACACACTTACAAAAAACAGAACGGCCTCATTGGCTTTCTGCACTCTGTCCCTTTGATCCCCTTTTTCAAAGGGAATGGAAATAAACCAGGGAGAGGTGTTTTATCTCCACTGAATTTACTTCTCAGCTTTCTTTCGTTCTTGGGTTTTTGCTAAATAGATAAATTTTAATTTCTATTGTTGTTTTCACCAGTATCAAATCTAATTGCATTGGCATTATGTCCTGTTATTTACTTGCTGTAATAACTCACACAGTGGAATAAACACTCCGCTCAGCTGAATCAGGACTATTCAGTGTTTGCAGTGCTGTGTAGCTGCAATAACCAAAGGCCCAAATAAAATGAGTCCATAGAGGCCATAGGGCATCTGTGCATCTGCCCACCTCACTAAAATGCTTAACTGTCAGAGTCTGACTGCAGGCTTGGGAACACAGACTGGCTCAGGTAACAATCATAAGTGCCAGAATTTATGATTAGACAAGTAATTTTATTGTTCTGCATTCAGAAGGGCACCTGAGAAGCTGATTTATACAATATTTAAATTTTGTTGACTCAGTTAAGACCCTAGAAAATGTGTGGTCAGGTGGGTTTTAGCTTGTTGTCTTTGGGTGATGCCCCAAAAAGTCATGAGCCTTCAACCTCAAATGCCAGCCTAAACCCAAACCTTACTTTAATTTTATTTTAGATTTGACTTTTGAATTATCAGAAGACAGCTGGGGCAAGTACTGGACCAGTAATACCATTTGTATGTACACAGCTCTAGAACATCAAACCTTCCAGACCAGAGCTTTCATCTGAATTCTACTTCCAAAAAAGTTATTGTGTTTACATTAGGAATTCAGAGAATCAAAGATGATAAAGAAATTCAGCAAGAGCTGTTCTGTGCCACAGCGTAAAGTAGTCTTGTGCCTAGTCCACATTTCTGCAGCAAAGCTGTCACATTAGACTAATAAAAATGCATGTTTTACTTGACGTCATCTCTAGGTTTAAGTGTTATAAATATTCTACTGTTAAGAGCTCTTAGTATTACAGTTTAATGTAGAAAAAGTGAGACAAAGGTGTGAAGAGAGATCATATGTGCTCTGAGTAACCAGGCCCCAAAGCTGGTACCTACTGCTCCAATAAAAGATGGTACCACTCCTAACAAAGGTCATCTCACTTAAATTGGACTGTCAGAGGAAAAATTATTTTGAATTTTCAAGTATTATATCTACTTCTATTTCTTCATGTTCAGTAGTATTTATTTGGGGTATTTATTTAATATTTAAACACTAACAGTATTTGAATAATATGTGTTCAAGAAGCATTACTTCACAATGAAGCTTCATGAAGTGCATATTAAGGAAAAAGTTAGAGATTTAGCAGAATCTCTAGAGGGAAATGGTTCAAGGGCTTTTGATGTTTCAGGGTAGACAAAAGGACCTGGACCACAGTAATGTTTAGATCTGAACCCTTTCCTGAATGTTTTTCTTTTTTGCTTTAGTTAGATATAGTGAGGCAGAGGTGGGTAGTGAGTACAATTCAGAATGTAAGACAGCTGTAGGACTGAGTATGAGGTGCAGTGCTGAACTGGAACAGGAATTGTGGATGCTGCGAAAGTCTAATGCCAGAACAGCTGTTTTCAGCCTCAGTAGGAGTTGTATAGGTATTTTCTGGAGAATTCTCCATTTTTTCAGGAAAACCTTCCCGATTTTTTTTTTTTCCCCCTCCAGTTTAATAAAGGGCAGCCACAGGAAGTCAGTGTATTGTACATTTGATGTGACTCGTATATTTGTAATTCAAAATTTTAAACACTATTGGATTTGCTTTGTCCATATGCAGTCTGCAAATTAAAAGATAAATGATAACTTTACATATTGGGGAACTTTTGTCATCATGTGGTACAATTGTCAGGCTCAGAAAATTAAGACCTTTACTGAGACTTTTCTAAAACCATGAAGCTCTCTGGATATTTATCAAGGTCACTGATATTTTTTTGTAATCTTTGTCTCAGAATTCTGCTTTTTCATATTATTGGGGTTTGGAGTGGTTTAGATTTGTCCTCAGATTTTGTCCACATCCCTTTTTGCATGCATCTTTGCTGTGTATTCAAAATAAGGCTCATTTTCAGTTTTTAAAAACATCTTTCATCTGACTTGAGCAGAAGACTATGGTACTTAGATGTCATGAATTTCTCAGAAGTGACATTAAGTTCATACTTGTTGCTAATTAAAACCTTCCCAATTACCCTGGGAAATATCACTGGCGCATTAAGTCTTTTGAATCATACTTTTCCTTGAATATTTTCAAGTTGCATTTCTCCATGGTCTCTTGCAAGATCTTAATATTTGTAATTGCTGTATGGAAAACAGCAGGTGTTTGTCTATCTCAAATAGCTAAGTGTATAGATTTTTAATCAGCTCATATTGATGAAGTGAAATTTAAATGAAACTAGGTATTTTTAGAAGGATAATTTTGAGATGAGTACTCTGTGTACTGTCAAATATTACTACCTTGATGATGGCACCATGTTATGATCTAATGAGCACTACCCCATGTGCGTGACCCTAGCTTAATGAGTTTTGATGGGATATGAATTTTAATGGCTTTGCCATCTGTACTTTTTTCTGCATCAAAAGTGCAGCATGAACTTTACAGGTGTAACCATTTAAGTTCAAAGTTGGTCTTTTAGCCTGGATTATCTGCTAGATTTCCAGGCTTTTAAGCATTAAGGACAGTAGAAACACTTGTTGTATTGTGGGCAAGAATCCTCATAGTGCTTTCTATGACGTCTTAAACTAAAACCCAGATACACTTTGAACAAGTGGGAGTGGACAACTCTCTGTGTAGCCATGAACACTGACAGTGACATGGAAGCCAGGGCACCTCCTTGTTCTCCAGGAATCATTCTGCCTAGGCCTTTCCCAGAGTCCAAATATAAATGGGTTTTCCGTTTTGATTGAGAGAAAGCTTAGCTCACATTTTTGCTCACAGTTCCCATGTAGAAGGGCTTTTCAGATTAAATATTACTCTTGATATATAAAATAATAAGCATCTTTTAGTATTCATGATTTTCATACCAGTTATACTTTCAGACACAGTAGATCACTTCAAATTGAATGCTAAGAGGTCTGTGTTTTCTGTTACAGAAGTCAGATGCTGTAAGAGTCACCACCTTCACTGGCTGCATGGGTGAAACCTTTCTAGACAGCAAGCCCATAGGACTGTGGAATTTCAGGGATATCGAAGGTGACTGCAAAGGATGTGCCGTCAGGTAAGTAGAGCACTGTCTGTTTAAAAAGCTTCAAAAGCTGAGGGCCCTTATACAGAAGCACTACCTGATAATACAGCATAGTCCTGCAAATTTTCACGTAAAGAAGACAGGCTTGGGTCTCTCAGATCCTTGTTTGTAGCTTTCACAGTGACCCACTACATGAAAGCAGCACTGTTCTCTTAGATGCTCCTGGTTTTTACTGAATTCGGCAGTATCAGCATACGATACAGAGCTCAAGCTGCATTAAGTAAAATAATTGTAGACCCAGTCACGGAAATTCAGAGTAGGCAACTTTTCAAACTAGCAGCCTAGTTTGACAGCCTGCTAAGGCTTAGCCCTTTGAAAGTGATGGAAATTCCAGTTGTGAACTGAAACAATTTTGGAAATACCCAAGGATTTCCTTGACTACAGGCCCTTAACACTTAGGTGGAAATTTAAGGAGTGTGATGGTGGATAGATGTATGCATTTCAGTTCCAATCAAGTCCTAACGGAAGTGCCTAGACCTTTATGTCCATCTCTGCCTAAATTTGATTTTCTCATTTCTCAGTGATAGTGTAGATCTGCTTGCTTGGAGTGGGGGGTATGTGAGGGGGAGATTAAAAAAAGAAAAGAAAAGAAAAGAATACTGGATTTGAGATTTGTAGAAAACTATCAAAATTTCCTTTTACATCAACCAATTGTTCCAGTACCAGAGTCCTGTTCTCCTGCAAAATCTAATTGAAAAACTTCACTATTAAATGTAGATATGGAAGATGAGAGAACTACATTCAAGACCCTTATATGTTGTGCCAAGATAAATGGGAAACATGTTCCTGGCCAATATTACACATGTAGGTCCTCTGCCATCTTTCAGCTATCTGATCTGTATGACAGAAATGGACAAAGAGTCTATAATAAAAATCATATCAAACAAACTGATCTTTTCTGTTTTGTAATGACAGCAATGCCAAAAACTGTAGAGGCACTGATGCTTCTATTCTTGTGATATTTGTAATTTGCGGGTAGACAGAGACTTTCATTTCCCAGGGTCTTCAGTCTGGGATCCTCCAGAAGTTGTAAAATCACTAACAATAAAAAAGCCAATACTTATTACAAGATGGAAGAGTACATAATGCTATTTTACATTGAGGATTGCAAAATGAGTCATTACAGACCATGAAATATATACAACATAGTCCTCTTCCATCTTCCTTGCAGATGTGCTTTTGTGTTGGACAGCTGGTAAGCTGACCTTGCACTTACAGAGAGGTGTTCTCTCACTCCCCTAGCCCCCCACTTCTTTTTCTTTCAACTTCATATGGCAAAGGAAAATGATTGGAATTGCCCCTTTTCAGCCCACAGGTGGCAGATGGTGAAGGGACGGTCCAGTTCGATGGTGACAGCTATGCCATGGTGAGCCGCCCGATCCGCTGGAACCCCAATATTTCCACAGTCATGTTCAAATTCAGGACCTTCTCATCAAATGCCCTGCTGATGTATCTTGCTACTGATGACTTGGTAAGAACAACCAGTTAACTCCCACACTCTTTACAGGTTTCATGCCATCTTTGCAGTGGCTGAATTAAATGTATTATGAAGACAAATAGTAATTTAATGTAACACTGTCCTGGTATGATGTTGCCTGGTATGATGCTTCTCTGCTGTCCAAGTGAAGACAAATGTTATAGTGTGGAAGTTGACCACTTAGTGTTTACTGATTAGGGAGCATTATGTTAGATTAACAGGAATTCCATCTTTTCTGAAATTATTAATTTTCATTCATCCAAAATGTTTACCCATGCAAACATTGTCAGTTGTGGTTGTATGTTCATAGGTTAAAATATCATGTGATATTTTAGGGCAGAGCAAATATGGGAAGAGACAAGCCTTAGATAGAAATCCTCCTGATTGATAGAAAGAAAAAGTTTGTGGTTAATGTAGGGGGCATGAAAAGAGAACTGAATGGTGCAACAAACAGGACGTGATGGTGATGACGTTTTCATAAGGTCTACAAATGGCCCCTTTTACAGCTAAAATTGAGAATAGAAACATTAGTTATAAAGCTGGTCATGGTTTTTATTCACATACACTATCAAATGTGTGTGGATAACAAGGAGAAGTTATTTATAAAGACATCTGGCCAGATCCTCACATGAATCAAGAATAACTCAGCTTCAGCATCTCTGATCCATATTGATTTGCATATCTGACTGGGAACAGAGCCCTTTCCTTAGGTATTTGATATGGGCCAAAAATTACGTACAGCAGTTCTCACTGATGTCTTGAAGACTTACTAAGCACTCAGTATTTTACAAAAACTGTATTTGTGCAAATCAGTCTTATTTCAGATTCCTATATTTTGGGAAAAATTATGAGAATTGCTGAAATTATAGAGGAGAAGGATGCTCCTCCTGACTGACTATAGTAAAAGATAACATTTTATTTTGATAATGAAGTACTTACATAGTTTTTCTAATTAACTTTTATAATTGACTGTTGAAAGTATAATTAATGTAATAATTTTAAATGATTTCGTATAATTATTTTGTATAATTATTATTAATTTATGTCGTTTTCTAGAAGAAATTATTTACTTATTATTTCTGAAAAACACTGAGAGCCGGAAGGCAACTGGTCCCTGATAACTGTTTATCTCATAAGCTATTGTCCCACTGTATAAAAGCTTTGAGGATGCTCTTTCTAGTGATGCATGGACAGACATGCATAAACATCCAGAACACTGAGTTTGTTGAATGTCACTTTCTTCTTCTTAACATAAATTTTTGTTCATATACATGATATTATTATCACAGTTTTGCGTAAGTATTCAGCACATGGTAAAATATTTTCATTCTTCCTAGATCTGAGCACAGGTGGAAGTGGCCATGAGCAAAATCATAATTTTGACTTGAAATTTCTCTGGTGCATTCATGTCCTGGGTCATAGTTCCTCCATTACTTATTTAATGCCTTTCATGCTATCCAATTCCCTGGCTATTTGTTTTGCTCTTTGTATCCTGTCTGTCCTTTTTCTGTAGATACTGCAGCATATTCCATTGCTCCAGTCAGCCGTCTCCAGTCTCTGCCATGATGGTGGTGTCAGTGGTTGATGAGAACAACAGTTCATAGCTCTCTGTTGTTCCATCAGTAAAGATTACTCTCTGTAAACCCTGGTAAAACAAGCCCATTTTACCATTTTTACTATTCTTGTTTTCTGCCTTGCAAGTTTAAATCTAGCCGAGGTTTGTAGTAAACGCACTAGCTGTAGTACAGACATGTACTCAAAGGTGAGTATTAGTTTCAGGTAATCATAATGTGCATTTCTGTCTTCAGTCTAAGAAAATAAAAGTACAGACATCCCATGAAAACTCCAGCTAAGTCGTCGTTAGCAGAATTCCAACTAAGTTAGCAATCCAAAGGAGAAGTAAAGGGGAAAAAGAACTCCTTGGCAGCAGACTTCTGTACATTACAGTCCTGGGCAGTAAATGCCTAAGTAGATTTTTTTTTAAAAGCTTGAAAAAAAGTTGTTTATTGTCATCCAGGAAAATAAAGTGTTTATTTAATGTCATATACCTTTTATCAAAATGAACAAGAATCATAATTGTGTATCTAATTCTTTTCATTAATAGAAGGATTTCATGAGTGTAGAACTCAGTGGTGGACGTATAAAAGTCAGCTACGATCTGGGTTCAGGTACAGCTTCTGTTACCAGCAACCAAAATCATAATGATGGCAAATGGAAATCTTTCACCCTGTCAAGAATTCAAAAGCAAGGTGAGTTCCTGTGGTGTCAATACAATGTCACATAATTGTAATTTATAAATGCCATTTAAACATATCCTGTGTTTATAAAAAAGATACAGGCATAGAAATGAAAGGAAAATTAATCTACATACAGTGAGGTACAGTAGAAAAGTCTATCCCTCATTCAGTTCTCTGTCACTCTTGAAAAAGGTAGTTTGAGTTCAGATTTTGCACATCCCTTCCCCCTCTTAAGGCATTTATTAGTCAGTTGCTGCTACAAGAGACTGACCTGTGGGGAGAGCTTCTATCAGGCATGACTCTTCCTCCCATCCTCCCACTGCTACGTCCTCTCCAAGGATTATACATTACCTCTTTTAGCCAGTCCTCCCTTTGAAATCTGGTTTCATTGACAGGTCTTTCATCTCCAAACTCACTCTATTCCATCTTTAAACCAGAAATCAGGCTGGTCATTTTTTTAGTTAAAAGAAAGGTTCATTTCATTCCTTAGATAGGGGGGCTGGGGTGGTGTAGTTTATCAGAAATCTCTTGCATTTAACTGTCTGAATTAAAAAGAAAAAAGAAAAAAAAAAAGAAAGAAAAGAAAAAAGTAAAGGGAAAAGAAAAAAAAAAGGAAAGAAGGCGGAAAGGAACCCTTTCTTTGCATCCCTATGGTAGAATATCCCTGTCTTCCTTGTGGGCGGCTCAGCATTTTTCACTGTGTCTTGTCTCTCTCATTTAACTTTGTATTCTGTATTAATCCATACATTAAAAATATACATGGAACAAGGATTTAGATAGGATGGTTTTATGTAGTTCATCACTGACTCCAGGCTGAGATTAGACATGACAGCAACTGACTGCTTTGGGTGTGAAAATGTTTTAGAGTGACTGATCACCGATCTCTAAGGCACATAATGACAATGCTTAACAAACTTTTGCACTAAAAAATCCTGCTCAAGTGACAACCTTTGGACTGAAATCACAAATTAAATGTAAAATAATCTTTTCTGTCTTGACTTTGTCCTGAAGTGTTAGCTCCAAATTACACTGACATAAAGAATATACCAAATTGAAACAGGTCTAGAGAATACATAAAAATAAAGCATACAGAATAGCTTTTCAGGTTGTTATGGAAACAGAGGAAAGCTCAGGTCTCCCCCTGCCCATAACTGACAATTTGGAAATCCAGTGTCTTAACTGCAAAATACAACCCTCCTTGCCTCTCCCCTCATCTGCTTACCCTCCAAATATTTCTCTGTTGGTTTCTTAAGACATCATTGTTCATGTGTGATATTTTGAAACTAATCTCAAATGTCTTCCAGCCAACATATCAATTGTAGACATAGACACCAATGAAGAAGAGACCATAGCAACAACTTCCACAGGCAGCCACTTTGGGCTCAACTTAAAAGGGCATGAGAAAATCTATTTTGGGGGATTGCCAACTCTGAGAAATCTAAGGTAACGTGGCTCAAACCAATTGCTTTACTATTGGTAATGGGATGTACATGCAGTATAATCTTATTCTCTGTATTTATTTGTAAAGTCCACTTGCAGTGAGTGAATGGTGAGTTCCCAATTTACCCTATATTGCCACAGCAGACCAATGCTTTATTTGTATATGATGTTGTGTACTTCAATATATTGCGCACAGCTCACATTACACAAATACAATGGAAATAGTGGTAACGGTGCAGTCCATCTTTCTGATGCTCTATTCCTAGTATTTATTTTTAAAATATTGCATAATCTATAATATTAAATTAATTGTAAATTTATTATTAATTTATAAAATTAATTATAAACTTTTAACAAGCTTTAATAAACTAAAGAAATGGGATTGCAGCTACTCGAATTTAGTGACTGTAGTACATGGCTTTAAATAGACCAAAAAACTTACTTCAGGTTTCAATGAATAATCAGCAGCTTTGCAATAACAAGAACAAGAGAATTCTGTGCTACAGCGAACAGATGAGCAACACAGAAACAAGCTCGTTAATCTATGCCAACTTTAGCTACATGGCATAATGACAGCCTTGAATTGGTCAGTGCACAAGGAACTGTTCTGATTAGTCCACAGGCAACTAAAAGAATGGACATACTTGTTAATTTATTAGGTTAATAGCTGACCTCTGATGTCAAATCACCCAGCAATAAAAAGATCTATTTTACCCATGAAATGTAACACTATATTATGTAATTGCAAAATCACACCAGTGCATAACAAAATGTCTAGAGTAGTTATCTTCCACTTCCTTTGTGGTTGCTTAGAAAATCAGTGTACCACAGATACTGGGACCTGCGGTAACCATTTTGCCTACAGCTATGATTCATCAGTTGTTGGGGCAAGATGAATGTTACGGTAAATTAGAATCAAAAATAGTGAAAGGAGGGTTAGGGAAAAGCTAAGCTACTGCAAACAATAGACACAGAGGTACCCGTGACTCTGTAATTATCAGGTCTTGTCAGTTCTGCCAAATTCTTTTACATGGTTTGCTTTTACTCACAACCAAATATAGCAACACATTACAAAAGCTCTCTGATATATTACATTTTAAGGTAACTGTTTGCAGAGTAACCCTATGAATTATTATAGTCTGAAGGTGTATATGGAATCTTGCCATCTATTATGTGTTATTTGTAGATGATGTATATCTGCTTCACTGTGAAATATTTAAACCTAATAAGTATCATTCACTACAATTAATATAATTTTAATGTTCTTTTTCTTTCTCTCTCACCCTAGTATGAAAGCAAGGTAAAAATAATCAGATTACTTGCATGACTTGCATGTGTCTAGTAAGTGCAGCTTGAGAGCACAGGCGGCAACGCAGAAGCAGCGTGTGGGCAGTATTTATACCCGCTGTTATGCTAAGGCTGTTAATTCAGCAACTTGCTCCTGCTGCAACAAGAAAAGCTGCTCCCAAGTGCTTAACACTGCCATGTTACTTGCTGTGCACACACCTTCACAAACAACTTTTGTTTTCCTCACACAGCTAATTACTTCAGCTGTGTTTGTTTATGACAATGAAACTTGTCGTAAGCAAAACTATGGCAAGCTGTATTGCCAAGTTTGGTTCTGACCTCCAGGCTGCAAGAGCGGTGCAGTCCCAGGTCAGGCAAGGAGCACTGCCCTCGGAGGCACTGAAAGAGTTACTGAGGACGGTAGGATAGTGAGGTGCAGATTGTTGTGAAATTTGCCACTTCTGGGTTTAAGAACAGGAGGATGAGGCGGGCATAGGGGGGTTCACTTATTTCCGACTATGTTTTCAGTTTGCAACTATTTGTGTCCATTACTTTCGCTTCAATATGCTCAGATATAAATTCAATTTCGCAATGTTTCGCAGCTTAAAGCCTGGCTTCAATTGGAAAAATGCAGCTTCACGCAACCGCACTTTCCGATCCTGAGAAAGATTATTTCCTCCCAAGCTCCAGAAATCTTTGCTTATGTTGCCTTGAAACTGATCCTAGTTTGGCCAAAAAAAGAGGCCAAGAATTTATGACAGTTCTAAATGAACTTGGACCTTATTTTGTATGTTTTGGAAGGGAACAAGGGGAGAATGAAGCCTTAAGAAAGCATCAAGCAAGTGTTCTATGTTTGGAAGGACCTAGAGTTCATACGAGTTGGGAATTACAAGAAAACAGCAACTGCTTGTAATGGGATAGCGTGAGGGCAGGGCAGAAAGGGGGTAGGAACATGAGTGGCAAAGACAGGAGAGTGTGGGCACTACTGACAAGGGTATAACAAAACTGTTGAGCTGCTGGGAAGATGAGTCTATAAACGAACTGGGGAAGAGCTAGGAAATAAAAAAACATAAAATGAAAGGTGACCATAAGTACATAATTGTAAGTAAAGCAGAATATGGGTTATTTTAGTAAACCAGATGCTTACTTTAACTTCTACACCATGCTTGCTAGGATGGCTGTAATGCAAAGAATGGCTTTCAGTACCACAACATGCAGCTGAATAGTATCCGTGCAAAATGGTTTTATTTTGTAATTAATATCTCCATTGTATGAATGGCAACTTTTTTTTTTTTTTTAAGTGACTTTATAAGGCTTTTCTTCTTGCAAGCCTGGTGCAGATGTTGCCAGCAGTTATGGTCTCACTCTGGTGGTGTTCACAGGCCTGGGAAATCATACTTTTGCATTCAAGCATGCCAACTCTGGTGTTACTTTCAGGGGTTTTCTCATTTCTTCTCTCAACTAGCTGATGAGCCAAACCATAGAACTCTGCAATTCTACTGCAGTATATTCCTGTCTTGGATGGATAGTTAGGTTCTGTAACAAACCCAGTTGTTTTGTGTTCTTTAACTGCCTGAGAAAGTCAAATGTATTGCTGTGTCATAAGAAAATATGCAGCAGTTTTCATAGGAAAGATACTAGTAATATAAAATACATAGAAAACAAATGCCAGCCCACCTGAACGTAAAGAATTCCTAAAACATTTTTTAAAAATCAGATTAATTTTTTTTTCAGTCTTTGGCAAAGACTTCATCCAAAATGTTTGTATGCTGCTGAAGTTCCTATTTCATTAGGATCTATGAATCCTAATGAAAGATGAATGAAACATCTGTCTTCCAGTTAAGGTCTCTCATTGTTATGCTTTCCTAGTTTGCATCTTTCTGCTTTGCCTAGCGAAAAATTACTTACTTATTTCATAACTCAGTGCATTTAAACACCAAAGGTGACAGCACTATTTCACAAAAAAAAAAAAAAGAAAAGAAAAGAAAAAGGGGGGGATGGGAGGAATGGAAAAGATGACTGTTGTCAACTGGAGAGGAGATGAGAGGAATCTTCTGTTACGCCTTTGAGTGATGCAAAGCAGAGTGCGATATGTGCTGACAGGCGGCAGCAGGCAGGATATATTCATGTGAGTGAGTGTATGTGTGTATTAAAAAAAATAAAAATCAAGCATCTGTGCATCTGAAAGTGCATGTGTGTGTGTGGCTGGCTGGCTGTGTTCTCCCTAAACTCTATTTTTGAAAACACATTATACTTCTAAAATTTTTTTTAGGCCTGAAGCGAACTTACAGAAATATACAGGTTGTCTCAAAGAGATTGAAATTTCAAGGACGCCATATAATATATTGAGTAGTCCTGATTTTGTTGGTCTAACCAAAGGATGCACACTAGAGGTTAGTCTGAATTCCTTGTATTTTGGTCTTACTGGGTATAAATGTTTTCTAGTTTCTGATTTTATGGTATAACATATTAATTGTATAAGGCATATTCAGAAGCACCTAGGGATCTAAGGTGAAAATCAGAACAGTTACATTAAAGATGAATATGTCTGATCAGCAAGTAGCCCAGTTTTCTAGATCCTAACTTCTTGGACAGTATCCCTGGCCAGTCGTGATATCCCTATCCCTAAAGGGTAGGATTTTCTGAAATGCTTAGCAACCATCTAGCTTTGTTTCAGCTGACTAACATGGGAATTACTGACATTAATGAGGATAGAATTAGGCACTGACACTATTGCAAAAACCTTTAGAAATGTTGATGCACATAAACCCCAAGGATTATTTTTTTTTTTCTTTTGTTATTATAAAATACTTCACTACAGAAAATCTGAGGTAGTTTGTAAATCACAGTATATTTGGGTGTAACTGAAACAAAGTCACCTTTAGAACAGGTACTTTAGACCACTTACTGTTACAAGCTACCACTAAGCTGGAAGGCACATTTCTTACTGATCACTAAGAATGTGCAAAATTGGTGTTGTTATTTCAACTTTAAATACAACTCAAGTCTATTTATTTTCAACTGTTGCTGCTTCTAATTAGCTTGCTTTCAATGCATATAAAATTCAAGGAATCAGACCCTAAGTTTGGGAGAGAATATAATAATTTTTCCATGGAAGAGTCTTTGTCCATAAAAAAATATTTCCAGTGATACTTGTCTCCCAATAAATAGTTCGTATTTCTTCACTAGAAATGTAGTTTTGGAAGCAGATGTATGATGTACAGTTTTATATCAGATACCACTACAGTAAATCCAAATGAGTTTTTGTTAATCTGATGCTTTTTCAACATTTTTCTACAAAACATCAAAAATTTCCTTTGAGCAGTGACTGGAACTTGGCCGGGCCAAAATAAAGATGAAGACCCTCTTTTGCTGTGTTTATCACTTGTACTTCTGGCCTTCATCAGAGCAAAAAGCACACAACAGGACTCTCAGACAGGGTATTAGACTAGATGGATCTGTCATGGGATGGCCATTTTTAAGTTTTAAAGCTTGTGATAAAACTAAACTGTAAACAACCAGATTGCTCAAATGCTTTTACATCTTACAAATTTGTTTTCAGAAAAAAGTTTCTACAGAAATTCGTATTTATTTTCATTTATTGTAGATTCTTTCCTGAACAGGAATGGATAGTTGAGTTCATTTTCATCTGTTGCTATGAATCTTAGCAAGTACTTTGTTTTCCAAGTTATTTTGTAATATTTGAACTAGTTGGTTTAACCATTGTGTTGGGAATTAAATATTTTAATTGTACAAAACAGGGTCTGTAGGATAATTAAAAAAAAAAAAAAGAGAGAGAAGTATAAGCAAAAGATAAAGACTGGATATACACCGAATTTTATAAAAGCCCTCAGATTTTAGAGAAGGGTGAACATCATCAGCAATAATTTTATCTGGCATAATCTATTATCTCTAGACCTGAAAACAGTTCTACTGCAGTGAAAAAATGGTGAGTTACTTTATTAAAAGTCCCTGTTCCTATAGAGTGGTCTTCCACATCTGGAAGAATACCTTAATTGGCAGCAATTGCAGAAAATCTTCAGGAGTATGCCCTGATTTATTATTTGATGACATATTCTACTCTTTAAATTGTGTTAATAGCTACCAGTGTCCAAAGAATTGGGCCATGTGCAATGAGTGCTTCATTTATGAGCCTGAGTCATCAAGAAAGCAGTGCTGCTTAGTGAAGCAGTAATGACTGGTTAATTAAAAGTATTTTCTCGGCATGTTTAATAAATAATAGAATCTAGTTTATGTTTCTAATGGTTTATATTATCTATTGTATTGATTTAAAAGCAAAATCACACTGTATTAACTCAATGGAAAACATTCATATAAAAAACCATGTGTGAGCAGTTATTTTTAATCCAAGAGGATATACCATAATAAGACTGGAACTTTGCCTTCCTGTAAGATGGGATTCCAGAAATACTCTAATGATGCCAGATGTAAACAGGTAAATTAGTGTTTGCACAACACTTTGAGAAGTAAATTGCTTAGTGGTTATTATTACTTTCCATGTCTTCACACTGGTTATATTTACATAGTTTATTATTTTAGTTAAGAAATCTTTCTGCATGTTCATACTGTTGCTTTTAATTCTACCAATGCACTTTCCTGTCCTCTTCTTCTTACAGAACATTTATACAGTTAGCTTCCCCAAGCCAGGTTTTGTGGAACTGCAGCCTGTGTCCTTTGACGTGGGCACAGAAATCAACCTCTCCTTCAGCACCAAGAATGAGTCTGGGATAATCTTGTTTGGCACAAGTGGCACAGTTGTCCCTCCCAGGAGGAAGCGGAGGTACACTGGAAGGAAAGCTGCCCCTCTGAGGAAACGCAGACAAACAGGACAGGTATGAGGAACCTAGCAAAAGATAAGAAACCTCACAATTTTACTGAACTTGATATGTTTCAAGGCACGATCAGATGTTTATACTTAAGATTCAGTGCTTGGCAATAAAGTATTTCTAATGTTATCGTTTATCTGATGGAGAATCTGATAGAGGCTCGGAATTGTTGGGGTTTTTTTTGCATTGGAGTAACTTTCTCTTAAAGATGTATAGTAAAGCATCCATTGCTTGTTGCTAAACAACAATAGATTTGTTTTTCTATCATATAGATTCTTTCATGTTGGGTTTTTTTTTAATCAAATCTAAACATTAGAGAATAATGCTCTTCACTCATTCTGAGGACTACTTATGCACTATCATTATCTCTCATTCCTGTTCATACAGGAATAAGGATCATTCTGTTTCCCCTGAGACAAAAAAATAAAAAAAAAGAAAAAAGGCACTGCAGGATAAGCCCCTTGTTTGGGATCACTTCTGTGGGATATAAGACTTGAGAGTGCCCTAACCTCTCCTTCTCTCACATAAATACAAATCTGCAGTGTAAATCCTTTCTGAAGAAGAGGATAGAGTCAGTCTGTTCAAAGGAAGTACCTACAGAGGTCAAGTGACTAACTGGTAGAAGTGTAATTGCTGTCAGAAATTATTCAAATCTTGATTAGTTAAAAACCTCACAGACAAGCCATACTACACAGAGATGAACAGACTATTTTGATGCTTTCTTTGTTCAGGACTTCTGAGAAATGATATTTCATTATTCTCCTTCCTGCCCATTTTGGAAGAGAGCTCTCAGTGACCTGGAGGCACACACTCCAGGGATAGGACATTATAATTGCTCACCTGCCTGACATTAACTTCAGGGTAGGGACTGCTTTATCATTTCCCAGCTCTTTAGGTCACAGAAATGAGCATGACACTCATTGCTATAGTAACTGGAGGTTAGATCCTGAAAGCCACTACAAAATTATACTGGTTGCTAGAGTAACTAACTACTGGTGTGATTTGCCAGCCATCCAAACACAGAGCTCACACTGAGATCAGTACTAGTCAGGTTTAAGACCAGGCCTTGTACCAGCAAAAACTGGAATTGTAGGTTTGAAGTCTCCATCCTTCACCACAAAAAGGTACACAGAAAGTTAAATCTACTGATGAGGCTTTCCATCATGACTTCATTTTACCCACTCATGACAAAAATACAAGAAAGTCTGAATGTAGCAGCAGCAGCAGCAAAACTGAAACTACACTATCTTGTCTATGGTGAGCAAATTAAAAACCAGTGTAAGAGATAAAACATACACACCAATGTAAAACTAAGTGAAATAATTTCTTTCCAAATGTAACTTACCTTCTTATACCAACATATACATTGCAGGCCTACTATGCAGTGTTCCTGAACAGAGGTCGACTAGAAGTGCATATCTCCACTGGGATACGGGATCCCCACAGAATCACCGTCAGACCAGAAGTTGGCGAGTTTCATGATGGCAGGGCACACTCCATCCGGATAGAACGATCTAGAGGGTAACAAACACCTAGAAGTGGTACAGACCAAACAGCACAGCTAATTCAACAAAGCGAATGTACCAATGTCTTTAGCAATCCATGTAAATGCTTCTGCTGAGACCAAGAATTTAGTGTAATTCCAATCTTTTGAGAAGTTGGTTTCTGACAGTGCTTATTATTCTGCAGAGCTGGGTTTACTTGCTTTCCTAGTCTATCAGCCGGTTTCCCCAGACACCTGCATTTATCTGAATTGGTGTCTTTAACCTTCTGGTTCTTGGCAAATACATTTTATTAATCGAACGTGTGGATGAGAAATACTGCTGCAGTGCAGTAAATCACCTTTTCAAGACATGTAGAAAAAGACTGTTCTCTAAGTATATAAACAGCAACAGCACAGCAGACTGTAGTCTTTTTGAGATGCCATGTGCTGGTGTATATACATGGGGTTACAGTGGTGCCCAGCTAAATTGGATAAAACAATGAAGACACATTGTTTTACCCAATAAATGGCAGTCATTCTTCTTGCTGGAAAGCCACTGCAAACCTTCTCAGACCATGTTGTTTTAAACAGAATTTCACTTAAATTCCTTTGCCCTTTCTCAGACACCATTAAAAAAAAAAAAAAAAGATAATTACCATTCAGAAAGTGATTAGAAAGAGCTTTCTACTGTAGTGTGTAGGAGTCAGGCAGTCATTATTTATGGCCTGGAATACCCCTTGTTCCAAGTAGGGTTTGTTGTGGACATTTGGACATACAAATGTGTATATACTGTACAGACATGCAGTGGATTAGTGCACTATGCACAATGTTGTTCTGTTTTGTTTAAA
Organism: Strigops habroptila; assembly: GCF_004027225.2. Lineage (NCBI taxonomy): Eukaryota > Metazoa > Chordata > Aves > Psittaciformes > Psittacidae > Strigops > Strigops habroptila. The sequence goes on along the minus strand of NC_044282.2, from coordinate 6,023,874 downwards.
AAAACAAAAACAAAAACAAACAGACAGATGATGTGACATCCAGCATGTTACCAAATGCACTTATCCAAGTGAACACTGAACACTAAGCTTCACCCCTTTACCCCCACAACACTGTAGCCTTCTTGAGCAACAATTCCTGTCTGTCTAGTACCCAGGTGCCCTTCTGTCCTCTCTGTAATTCACTTTGCTTTGTCCTTCGTCAGTATAATTTTCTGACTGACTTTCTATTGTACTGAGGAAAAATCTTAGAAATAGTGCTTTCAGACAATATCTCTTCCCAGCTTCAGTGACTAGTTCAACGTAAAACTGTAAATTATTTGGGAGAAAAAATCATTTTGGAAATGGTAACTGCATTTTGCAAAATGTTTTGTGTCACTGTGACAGAACACAAATATGCAGATGATAATAAGAGCTCTAAAAAACAAATTTCTTTTATGGAGTGCGATAGCAAGTACTGTAGCTTGACCTGTGAGAGTACATCAAGACACAACTACTACACAATGCCATCCAGTGATGATGCTTGTTCAGATGAAAACTTTTCAAAGTAGCTCTGTTACAAAAGAAATTGTCTGAACTCTGCAGTTTCTGTAACATGAAATGGATGTGAAAAGATAAAAATTAAGATTAACCCCTCTTCTGCTTATCATGAACTGAAGCTTTATTAAATTATGAGAAACACCATTCGAAAGCTCTTCAGAGAGATAATTGTCCATATAATTATGAAGTGTTTGCTTTCTCTTCCAAGGTAATTATAGGATACTGTTGAAGACTAATGCACATCATTGTATGGTTCTGCTTGGAGCCAAAATGTTTACTATAGTAATGGCTAAAGATGAGATGAAATACTGTATGCTGATGAAAAATATTGACAATCAGTAGCCACGGCTAACATGCAGCAGCACAAAGGATAACTCAAGTCTTGCAGTGCAATTTCCCTACACTTCCTCTGAAGGCAGTGAAGTCCTCTCTGTGACTCTTAACAGAACCTAAATCACTCTGTTGCTCTGAACTGTCCCGAGAGAAATCTCTCTCCGTTTCTACTGCTGAAGGGTCTGGAGGAAATCCTTGAGACTTTTAATACCCGGTTCCTCCAAGCCTTTGAAAAATTAATCACTTTCTTACTCTCAGCTTCCTAGACTGAATGAATCCATCCAAAACTATGAGGAAACAGAGCAATCTGCATGTAGTACAACAATTATCTAATTCATGTGTTTAAGTCACTATCCAGTTCCATCTATGACTTGTAAAAATAACAAAGTCAAGCATTTTACATATGAAAACCAGCCTCTTTTCAATAAACATTTTCAATATTCAGTTGCTAACATTTTTAATTATTGTAAAAGAAGAATATTGGTGTTCAATATAATTTTGCAGTTGAAAAAAGTGAGGTTATTTGCCAGACACTGATTATTTCAGATATGTCATAAGGATGCTCAGTAACTCCGAAAAATCAAGCTATTTACTTTCAGATACCCAACTTGTGTTCAGATAACTAATTGTAGTTAAAGATGCTTGAATCATTAGGTCCTGATATTTACCATGACTCTAACACATTTGAAACAAAAACTGCACTTCATAAATAATATCAGAGTTTATCAGAGATGCATAGAGGTGTTTTTTTGTGGCCCTGTTTCTCTCGTTGATAAATACTATTAAAGATAGTCTACCAACATGAAGAAATGATGCCAACTAGCATTTCACATTCACCTTCAAAAATACTAAAGTTCTTATCCATGCTTTGCAACTCAGCTCACCTTGAGCTGGATTTGTGCAGAAGCTGGAGATTTTCTATTTTATCAATGGTAAATTGTCCCAGCAGTTAAACTTTTCACTCTCTTTGCTATACCTTGTTATATGTTGCCCATCAAAATAATCCACTGTCTTGCAATTCCACAGCCTTTACATTACACTTCTCTCTCGGTATACAGTGTATGGTACGGCTCAGCAAACTAGTTTTTCACTTTCTCTCCCTTTTACCATGTTTCTTTATAAATGTGGTAGAAACCCCCAACATCTGCATCTTATAGCTTTGACAGGCAAGAGCATTCAGCTTTTTTTCTCACATCTGCATTCTTCCTTTTACCAGAATACTGCCCTTCACCATATTTACCCCTTTCCTCTTTGCTCTTTTTTCCATTCCTTGACTTGGCATGGTCAGCCAGTGGTGGTGTGCTTCAGATGCTTCTATCTTCCTCTGTTCAACCTTAACAGTATCTTCCATGAGACTGCTTTGTCTTTTAACTTGTAGCATGTGCATCACCTATGAGAATGAATTATAGCACTTGTATCAGTACATGGTGAACTATCAGCAATTTTCCTACTCTGCTGTCTCCCCCAGAAAAAAGCTACCAGTCTTTTAAAAAGTGTACTGCATGTATCTGTGGTTGATTCTGCAATCAGAGCAGTCTGTAGCAGTGTTGGTCCCCCAGCAAGAAGATAATAACTTGTAAAACCAGGAAATAGGGAGCCCAAACAAAATGTGGCCTCATTCTGTTCCCGTCCTGCTGAGCACACAGTACTGCAGGCATGGCCCTTACCATGTCAGTGTTGCCACACTACAAACCACTTCTTCCTATTCAACCAGTGACTGACACTATCACCTCTCTGCAGCACGTTTGCCAAGCTCTGTCAGAGAGCTACTAAGGAAGCATAGCAGTAGCTGAAAACCTTCTGGTGGTTAATATGCATTTAATGTGAGCTGCTAACTACATAATTTGGGTTGCTGAGTGTTATAGCTGGAGTAGGAGTAAATGGGGCCTGCAAAGTGGTGATTTCAACACCAACAATAACCAAAGTAAAATACATATTTCTTTGCTTTCAAATCTTTTTTCACAGGATGTTCACTGTTCAAGTAGATGAAGACAAAGGCCAGACTCAGAGACTGCCAACAGACCAGCCCATCTCTGTCAGGAAACTCTTTGTGGGGGGTACTTCTTCTCAGTTTCAGACTGCACTGCTCAGAAACATACCACCATTCGAGGGCTGTATATGGAATCTTGTCATTAATGCCACGTAAGTCTCACTCATGCCAATAAATGTCCAGTTAATGAGGTCTGGTTAACTACCCTGGCTGCTAAAAGAAACAGCATTGTTGCAAGGAATCATACTAGCAGCAAATCCTAGAATATCTGTTTTCTTAATATGCTCTTCGTTTGTTTTTTTTTGCCTACAATATACTCTTCATAGGCTATGCAATTAATGAAATGTTTTGCAGACAAGCCAACACCTCGGTACTTATCCATAAGTTAGAGAAATTCAACAGTAACACTGCAGTAAGACTTGCCTCAATGATAGGAACTTATGGTGTACTGTAACACTTCATTTTAAGTAAGGTTAATCTCCAAGAGTATACAAATTCTGTCTGAGAACCACCATAGCAATCAATTTGCTTTGTGGAAAGTGCATGCTGCAGTAATCTGGAAAGAACATTTAAGTAAAACAAAAGGAAATGGTGAATAAAGTAAAACCTCTATAGAAAGTTCCCATCTAATTCTTTCCAATAACCGAAGTACCTAAATGAGGATCTCATCGCCCTCACCCCATCAGTGTACATCAGAGAAGAACTTCTCAGCAACGTGATTCAGCCTACCTAGGCTGGTAAAGCTTGCCAAAGAGGATGCCTGTCTCTCTGCACTGACTGTAAGAAGGAAAGTCCATGGTGACTATCACCTCTAATTTAAGTGTCCCACCTCTGTACCTAAAATAGATAGGATCAGTCCTGGCTCTTGTGTCCTATGAAGTGGAATTACACTGCAACATACAGCTATTTTTTTATAAAATAGTGTAAGAAGTGGTAAAAAGGCAGAAAAACTAACAGACATCAATTTCTTTGTATGTTCTCAGCCCCATGGACTTTGCTCAACCCGTGTCCTTTGAAAATGCAGATATTGGCCGATGTCCCTCTCTAGAACCAGAGGTTAGGACACCTGAGGATGAAGATAAACCAATCCACACAACAGTCCTGATCCAACCTGAACCAGACTCTAATGGGGAGAAAGAAAGACCCAGGACGACTCCTGCTTCCCTTCCTCCTCCACCACCATCTCTATCTGCAGCATTTGTAAGTGTAGATCACTCAGGTAAATTCTGAAAAGTTTCTTTTTCCAGGCAAAATTGAAAAGCTGGCCATCAAGAACAAACAAGTAATTTGCCACAAAAATAGTAATAATTTAGCATGATATTGTAAAAGGAACACCTTGTTGCAGGTCAGTAAAATCTGTAGATAATGGAAAAATGGTTGGTGTCATTTGCTTGGATTATAACAGTAATTTAAAGAACGATATAGCAGTAGAATTACCTTTGGCTTTCATGCTTAGTCCTAAACCCTTGCACTTCAAGATGTAAGCCAAGCAATACCTGGTCAGAGTTGGAAGGGAAATCTTCCTATGGGAAATCCAAGCCATTATGATATTTCTTGTGCTGTTCTCCAAAGCACAGGATAACAGCCATGTCACTGACAGGATGAAGAAACAGGTAAACCAGACAGGTCTGTTTGATAGGGCAATTCCTCCACTGATATAACTTTAGTCAGGAGACTTACGAACTTAGGGACTGAAATCCCAGTCACTGCCAAATTTTGTTCAGCTGTTGTTGCCAGAAATCTTAAACAGCTAGATATCAGCAAGCAGCCTTATACAACAAAATTTAAGAAGAAACTTCTATCGCAAGTATAGCAGTTTTACAAGTTGATGCAACATTTTACTGTCCAGAAAAGATATATTTAGATATCTGAATATTAAATTGAAAAATATATACACTGGATGATACTCTTGGGGGGGGAAACTTTTGCATTTTATTAGAGATGCATACAACCTGCAGATTTACGCAGGTGTCATGGTTTAACCCCAGCCGATAACTAAGTACCACGTAGCTGCTCGGTCACTCCTCCCCACCCTGGTGGGATAGGGAGGAGAACTGGAAAAGGGTAAAACCTGCAGGTTGAGATATGAACAGTTTAATAATTGAAATGAAGTAAAATATTATAATAATAGAAATGATGATGATAATAATAGGAAAAAGAGAGAAGGAGGAGTAAAATTCAGGGAACACAAGTGATGCCCATTACAATTGCTCACCACCTGCTAACCTATGCCTAGCCCATACTTGAGCAGCGATCAGTGGCTCCCAGCAAACTGCCTCCAGTTTATAGATGAGCATGACATGCTGTGGCGTGGAAGACCCCTTTGGCTAGTTTGGGTCAGGTGTCCTGTCTCTGCTCCCTCATGGCTTCTCTTGCTCCTCCTCACTGGCAGAGCATGAGAGACTGAAAAGTCTTTGATCAGGGTAAGTGCTCCTTAGCAACAACTAAACCATCAGTGTGTTAGCAGCATTATTCTCAGACTAAAGCCAAAGCACAGCACTGCACCAGCTACTAGCAAGAAAAGTAGTTCTATTCCAGCTGAAACCAGGACAGCTGGGTATAGTTCAGTATGGGTGAGATTTCCAAACAATACAAAAAGACTGCCCACTTCCCAGGTAAGAGTCTATTTACGCTACCAGAATTGACACTACCATAATAAGCTTTGGGAAGTTAACAACCAGAGTATCTAACTTGCTTTTAAATATATATATGCGTTATTTTATTGTATATATAAAATATAAAAGAGTCAGTAATTTTGACAGTTTCTTCTAGATTGGCTTCATAAGATCTTTTAACCATTCTGAGAGGTGCTCCCACGATGGGTCAGGTTTAATCTTCATTCCCATTTCACACCTCCTCATTGACACAGCATTACTCAGAACACTGTGTTTGTTTGTACTGAATTTTTCAGTGTGACGCAGAGGATAAGACTATCAATTAATTGCATGAAGACAAAAAAAAAAAAAAGAATAGAGGAAAGGAAAGGAAAGAGAAAAGAAAAAGAAAAGGAGGATGTGATTTTCAGTGAGTCAGTTTGAGACAGAGGAACCTGAATTCATTGCTGCAGTCACTCCCTGTTAACCTGACTCATTTTCAGAATTCATATCTGATTTTCCTTGGACATAGGTAGGATTTTTAATAATGTTTTCCTACAAAAATAAAAGGTGCAAAAAGTAGGCCAAAACTCCTAAGTCGTTAATTTTATATTTGATATTCATGGCCACCTTCATTGGCCAGGTACATATGGCACAGCTTTAATTAGAAGGACTTGTCAGGCACTCCTGAAGTCTCCACAGCACATGCAGCCATCTCTGTACCTCAAAATGGGAGCCTGGGATTTAAGATATACAAGCTCCACCTTAGTTATTACCCTGCCCTGAACCCCCGAGTTACCAGCCTTTTGATGCTCTAGGGCAGCATTTTTGACTCATTCCCACAAGGTGGAGTAGTTGTACCACGAGGGCCCCATGCATCTTTCTGAGAGTAAGCAAATATAGTAAAGAGTACCATAGAAAGAGAAGGAACCAAGCAACAACAAGGTAAAAAGGGTTATCCAGTTTAATGCTCACTGTCGTGCAGTCATAGTATCCCTTGATCAAACATTATTAACAAAATAAAATAGTGCAGAAGCACATGAGAGTGCAAGTGCACACTAAGACTCTTAAATATAAAATTGAGAGGAGTGGATCTACTCATTAATATCAGAAACTAGTCCCATTGTAACTAGGCGAGTTTTGTATATCACATATCTAGAGCCATGATAACTTGAAACAGGAGTTCAAAACAAAAATCTAAACAAAACACCATTACTTCACTTTCTCTCTTGGAAAAAATGAAACCATTTTAGTATTCTGATGACTTGAAAGTATTTTAAATAAGGCAAGCTTTTGGATAGCTTTTATGTTCATCTAAGTAAGTTCTCCAAAGTATTTTTCTGGGGACTCTTGTAACACAATAGGAAACTACAGTCTAATAATGAGCTAGAACTCATATGACAGTTCATTATACAAAAGTTCAGTGAAGAAGGATTGTATATGGAAAATATACTGCAGAAAAAAATTATTTTTACATTTTAGGCTTAAATAAGGTATCTGTTCTACTTAAGCCCTGTTAGGACCTTTTTTATCTCTAATATCCATCTGCATGTAAAAGGGGAGGGGAGTTTAATCCCAAAAGAAAAAAAAAAAGAAAAGCAAACCCCAACCTATCCTCTACTAAAGGCAAGACAAGATATAAAAGTAAGACAGTTGGGAAATACAGTGGTCACCAGTCTGCTGCTGCTGCTTGCTGTGGATGCCAGATGTTTCTCAACCTTGGGTAACTGCTGCTTCTGCCTCATGTTATTCACTGCTTCTCAGGATTCGCTTGCCACTGAAATGAAGAGCGCCAGCTTTACTTCTCCGTTTGACTCCATGACGGTACCTTTCACTATTTCTCCATGCATTACTTCATTGTTTTACTAACACTGTTCAGTGAACTGTGGGGACTGCTTCACTGCTGCTTCCCTTTTCCCTGAATTACTTTCTTTTTCATTGCTAATACAGCATTGTTTGTAGAATGTGTGGCAGTCCACCAGTGGGCTTTTCTGTTCTTCATTTCCACTGTGATACACACCTAGCTTCTTGATTTACCAGTCCAGTCCTTGACATCTGACAAGACTGAAATAAAGTGCAGCTGAAGAGTTCAGTCTTGAGCATCTCAGGTAGTTATTAAGCAGCCAGGTTTAAACCCAAGACACCTTAAAGCCATTACTAAGAAAACCCCAAACCTGGCATATGTTAATATAGACTGATGATCCATGCTTAGTTCATAGTCTGTGAAGGATGTGAATAAAACCTGGAAGTTATTTAAGTATGCCCTTTTTATTTTTTTTTTCCTTTTACTGACATTTCAACATCAACCTAATGAACAATCACTATTATTGATCAGTATTTATCAGTATGTATAATCCGTATGTATAGTATGCTTGCTATGATTCCCATTGTTCACTGTGTGTTTGGCGCACTCACCCTCTCCTTGTCCTTCCTTATAGTCCTCCTGCTGGGATAAAATAAAACTGCAGTGTTTGCTGATGCTGGGGAGCTGCTTTAAGCGTCAACACCAGACCCTCTACTAACATATACTAGCCTAGGATTGCATTTACTGTCAGAATATATCCTTTTACTATGTAATATGTGAAAGTGTGCCACAGAAAAGTGTGTTATTTTCCAATTCTTTCCTGTTGTTCCAGTAACAGTAGCTAGTACCTATCTTAAAATTTTAGCCAGCCCAAATGCTATCGAAAGCATTATATGCATAGTATTATTATTAACATAGTTGTTAAACTTTTAGATAAACCTGTAAAGCTTAAAATAATTAGAAACTTTACCCAGAATTATAAGAATATGATATTTTTTTTCCTATCTGATGATCACTGGAAGACTGCTATCACACATTCATAACTTTGTTTGGTCCTGCTGAATTTTCCCTGTGTTTTTTTTTTTCCTTTGTTGCACATTGGTGTTGTAATGCATGGTGTTCTCTGTCATATCAAATCAGAGCATTCGCTGTAGAAAACTGATTTTTAGATGTGCTCTATAGTGTTGTGAAGATTTTTGTGATGTGTAAAAGCAAAAAACCTAACACTAACAGTACTGAAAAACTGAGGGAGGGGGAAAGAAATTTCACTGCCTTATGAGTCACTCACGACATTTTCGAAATGTTTCACAGAAAGAGCTCTTTGTCAGCAATGCACTGCACCTTGTGCTTTGCACATCTCTGCTGAGTCAAGGCTCAAATAAGAGACTGTTGCCAATCCAAAATGATATCAGCCACAGTGCTTAAAAACAGAGCTTGCAGCTATCAAAGTTTGTTTTTTTTTCCCAGTGGTATTGTCTTGATATTGTATTGTGATAGATCCTTTAAGTAGTTTCTTCACAATACTCTCAGTGGGAGGCAAAACTAGACATGAGTAGGAGCTAGTAATTACCATGGTCTCGCATCGCCCCAGGCACCCCTATACAAGAGCTTTAGGGCCAGAGATTAAAAGACCTGGTGAAATTAAAGAGGGAAAATTATACTGGGCAGAAGGTATTTTACCTTCCATTGTTGCACCACTTTAATAGAAGGGGAACAGACAGAGAGGGGTTTCTTTCTTTACCCCCTGGGTAATGTGTCTACATTAGACAGCTATAGGAGTTTAACAGTTGTTACTTCTATCAGTTATTCGGCTTCCTTTATTGTTTGTGGGGTCTTTCAACAGCACCAGGGGAAACAGCACATTAAACAAAGACAGCTGTAAAACAATATAAAGAAGTGAAATGGAGGACTCATTGACAGGTGCAAGATCTGAAACTACTTTTAACTCATTATTTTTAAGGTGACTAGATTTCAAGTCAACAGCAAAGCATCCCTTTAAAACTTAAGTCTTGCTTCATTTCTGTAAGAGGGCATCCTACTGTGTAAAATGCATTTATGTGATCTAAGAGTACACTGAGCTGCCTGGAAATCACTTAAGACTCTTGTAAATGTCCACTGGTGACATGAAAGCAGCAATGTTCATATATTACTTTTATTTCCTTTTACAGCCAGCTTAATGAGCTCTGCTTTTACACCAAGTTCCTGTCATACTGGTTTATAACTTTAGCTGACTTTTGCTGTGGTTTAGTTCGATGAGACATCAACACACTGGAAAACTGCAGGGCCAGTGTCTAGACAAGCTGGAATATTCTCAGTCCCGAGCAGCTGGAAGACTTCCAGCACATGCACAGCTGAGATAGATACCAAATATGAAATTTGTATGATTGCTGTCTATTTTGCAGGATTCCTGTGCTGCTGACACAGAACCAGACATTTTGGAAGGTGGCAAGCAATTTGGTCTTTCAAGGAACAGCCACATTGCAGTTGCATTTGATGACACCAAAGTGAAAAACAGGTATATTGTTTATTTCAGCAATGAGTTTTGATGGAATAATATACAAATAAAATGCCCCCCCTGATATTCTCAAGAGCATCTCCCAAAATTATGGGCATAATCTGAAAAAGATCACATCCTCTAATTAATTTCATTAAAAACTGCTTAATTAAAGTGTAAAATCTAGACAATGAAATGCCCACCTAAGTAGCTCTCACAAAAACAGTTTACCTCTTTGTAAAGGATTAGGCATACACAAATCCCAGACTGATCTGCAGAAAAACAAACAGAAGAATGGAACCAGGTCATGCAACTGAGTTCATAGTTGCTTTTTCACAAGAATGTTTCTTGGTTCAGTAACTTGATAATTTCTTGCAATAAGCAAACCTTATTCCCCTTTCCTCTGGTAATTAGGCCGAGCTTGCACAGTAAACAGGCAAAATGACTTTGCCCTCACAAAGTACAGCAATATATGCATATATATGTTGATACGCAAAGGAATTCCAAGAGCTACTTATAAAAATACAGCTGTGTCAAAGGATTTGTGAAGCTATAACTTACTAATTGTTCATTTTTGCTCTGAAGACACATGATCATTAACAAATGTGCCATGCCATTCCACTAAGCATTTTTGCTGCCTTATAGTTTACAAGTCCATCAGCCTCACACTTATTTTTAGCTATAAAGATGCTGTACTGCATATTTTCACGTATGCTAATTTTAGAAAACTAGGAATATAATGAAAATAAGTATGTAATCCTAGAGTCCTTGATTATCTTCTTTTCAAATAAGAATACTGGCCTGATCATTTTCATGCAATGATTTTTCACATTTCTATTATCAACTACTTTCAGACACTAACTTTGCAGCTCAGCTTGGCCTAGGTTAGTCATGTGCAGCCAGTATAAACTTAGCATCTGGATAATTTAAATCATTTCTTAACAGGTTCTTTGCTGTATTTTCATCATTACCCTTCTGTCCAAGGGGTCAGCAGACCTCCTCAGACACACCCCCATTTTCTGTTGGGAGAAATCAGAATAAGTGTTTTATACGCTGATTGTAAACTCTCTCTCTGCATCTTTAAAAGTTCTGCAACCTGTCTTCAGGCAATATAATTCATTAGAAACTCAACATTTGCCAGCTGTCACTATAGCTCGCTCATCTTTGTGAGCATTATGTGTGTGAATGATGGATAACGCCGCTGGAATTTTAGAAGCGCTGGGATTTTCTAGCAACTACAGCTGCAGCTGAGAATTGTATCTTGAAATTCTATGCCAAGTTTGCACTTCTGTATGTCCACAGCAAAGGAACTAATGAACATTCACATCACGGATCAGATGTGTGTGAAATGCAGTTCATGTATAACCAAATTATTTTTCTTAAACTCTGATGGACAAGTAAAATGAGCCGCTAACTGTAAACTTTAGAGGAACACAAAAAAACAAAGCAGATAAATCTGCCTGCTGTCTGACTCTGAATATCTTTTCCTTTGTGACTGTTTGATTTCCAGACTTACAATTGAATTTGAAGTCCGAACAACAGCTGATTCTGGCTTGCTGTTTTACATGGCCCGTATCAACCATGCTGATTTTGCTACAGTTCAGATCAAGAATGGACTGCCTTACTTCAGCTATGACCTGGGGAGTGGAGACACCAACACAATGATTTCCAACAAAATAAATGATGGGCAGTGGCACAAGGTATAATAATCTTAGTATTATTGTTCAGCCATAATGCTAAGAATAAAGAAAAAAGAAGTAACATTTAAATAAATCTTCCCTGCATTATTAATTCCATTCATTAGGGAATAAATATGATGTTCCTGGATGTATTTGGCAGCCCCTTCTGTGACTTTATGAGCAGAAGCATTTATATGCAATGCCTGTGGTATTTGGATGGGAAGGGAAGGAATAATATCCCAACCATGAAGTTTAGTAGTTACTGAGCCAAGAACAGACACAAGTGTATTCATTAGGTAACATGCTTGAAGGCACCAATTAAGACAAAGTAGAAAAGAAAACATGGAACTCTGTATTCAAGTTATATACTATAAGAGACATCATTACATTTTGGACAGATATTTGGAAAGTCACCATCCACATCACCATCACCAAATGAGAAAAAAAATCTCATTGTATCTTCCGTTATGAAACCCCCTTTGCAGTCATCCTTAGTCCCTCTGCTTCATTCCCACCCTGTTCTGCAGGAATTTTATTTTTGCTGGATTTTTATTCATGAACCTTTTAATGATAGCAAATGCTCTATACCAAGGTATTTCAGGAGGGGAAAAAAACAAAGTTGTAGTCATTATTTATCTGGTTTATATAATGCCTAGGAGCACTCGCAGAAGACCAGGGCCCCTTTCTGCTAGACTCTGTATAAATACAGAAGAGATGTATTTTGCTCGTTTAGCTGTTTTCTCTATATTCTGAGAGAACTAACTGGAGCATATATTTCCCGTGGGAACACCGTGCTCTTTGGTAATGCAGCTTGGCACTCAGTGAGAAAGGGACCCTTGTAGATGCCATTTTTGTAGGAGACAATGGAGACAACATCCAAAGTCACAGCTCCCAAAAAGCATAAGGAAGTCCATTTTGGGAGAGTGGAAAAAGGCAACTTCTTTAAGAGAAGACCACGGTCTTTGTTTTAAGAAAGTAGGAGCTTCTCCTGAAAATAATCCTTTTAGTGACAATCTTTCCTCCATTTGAAATGGCTTAGGTTAAAAATGTTTCCGTCAGGCCTACAGAAGCCACATCATGCTGCTGCTATCTATCTCTTTAGATCCTCCATAAGAGTATTTCCCAGTTCCTGTCACACTCTCCAAATCCTCCTTCTGCCCGAGGTTTAATTGTCCATCTCAAACATACAGTTCTCTGTAAACACCAAGTTCCGTCCCTCACCTTCAGGCCACCCTTTATCAGTGGTCAGTCATTCCAGTTGCATGACAGATGCTCTCCCTCTCTGAAGCAGAAGCAGCCATATCAAAGAAAAGCCAAAGACAAATGCTGTTTGTCTCTCTTTGCTAATCTAGTGAGCTAAGTACTGTGCTGTTTAGAAATCTGCTAACATATATGTTGCATTTTACGTTTATCCATTTTTTTTACACAGAACCATTATTATACTGATTTGTAGAGATTTCAGTATAAACTTTTGGAAAGACATTGGACTGCAGTTGTTGGGGTTAGAATTTCCTCAACTCTTCAGTAACTGCACTTCCTCCATGCAATTCACAGCCTATTTGTCTGAACATAAGCCGTAACACCAACAGAACATAGCTGGTATTGTATTTACTCTAGCATGAACTATGATCTGAGGGACATCCAAACTAGTGGAATCATAAATTCAATATTGTCTGCAAACAGGTGCTGCAATGAAGATTTGCAACTGGTGCCATTAATATTCAGTATTTACTATTCCCAGTACTTAAAATTGCTGTCAGGTTCCAGGAAAAACAGTATTGTGCCATGCCTACGAAGCTTTTTAAAGGAACCCCAAGTCCTTTCCTTAGTTCTAATAAATTACAGTCATGATGCCTCCTGACCCAGGTATAATTAGTATATGTTTGCACAAAACCTTGTGCAGGAGCTCTGTTCCATGAACATTAACCATAGTTGCTGAGACGGTATTTCTGTAACCACTCCTACTACTTTCTCCTATGTTACACGTTTTGGACTGTAAGGCTAGTTACAATCTGGAAATTCCTTATTTTCAGAAAACTATCCGTAATTCTATTGCATTTGTGTGTCTTTTTAGATAAAAGTAGTTCGAATGAAGCAAGAAGGAAACCTTATAGTAGATGATATTTCCAACAGGACTGTTAGCCCCAAGAAGGCTGATATATTGGATGTTGTAGGAATGCTATATGTTGGAGGACTGCCCATTAACTACACAACTAGAAGAATCGGTCCGGTAAGCAAGTTTGGTAAAGTTATCTTATACTCCTTAAGTATGTCTTGAGACCTCATAGCAGCCTTCCAGTATCTGAAGGGGGCCTATAAGGATGCTGGGGAGGGATTCTTCATTAGGGACTGTAGTGGTAGGACAGGGGGTAATGGCTTCAAACTTAAACAGGGGAAGTTTAGATTAGATATAAGGACGAAGTTCTTTACAGTGAGGGTGGTGAGGCACTGGAATGGGTTGCCCAGGGAGGTTGTGGATGCTCCATCCCTGCCAGTGTTCAAGGCCAGGTTGGACAGAGCCTTGGACCACGTGGTTTAGGGCAAGGTGTCCCTCCCCATGGCAGGGGGGTTGGAACTAGATGATCTTAAGGTCCTTTCCAACCCTAACTATTCTATGATTCTATGATTGGTACCAATGTCTTCCCAGCTTTTTGTTTTGCTTCTCTCTCAGACTGCTCAAGAATATGGTTAAATGGACCTTACTTGAGGTACACTACATTCTTTCAGTGTAAGGATCCAACTCAAAATCCATTTAATGCAAAGAACTAGAAACAGTAGAGTTGGTTGCTGTTACGGAAAAGTAGAAAGATACACACATTTGTATCCACTTGGATCACAGCTAGAATATAAGGTCCTGAACACTACTTCCCCTTTCTCTTGGCTGTAATTCATCAAGCAATAAATGCTAAAAAGCAGTGAAAGCATCTCCTAAGAGAAGCAACGAAAGCCAAAATTACCCTGGACAAAGTCCCCAGTAGTAGTGCTGCTTACTGTAGTAATTTGTTTTGTGTTGTTATTACTAAACTAGGAGAGAATGTATTTTGAAGTAAGGCCATGAAAACTCTGTTGTGTGTTTCCAAATCAAATGTGCATATATCAATTGATCACTGTTTTAGTCTAAATGCCCAGATTCCATTCTGACACAGAAATTACCCTGGCAAACAGAGAGCCTAGAGAGGTGAATATAATTTTGGCATAAACTTTGTAGAATTAACTAGGAACACTGTATTTCCTCACCGAGGCAGTTTACTGCATCTGTCTGTGCAACTCCATGTCAGTCATCTCACTTTCCTGCTGCCCTCCCACACCCCAAGATATGCCAGTATCAGAATCGGAGAAAAACCTCTTCCCTGCATTATTTTTCTCTCTGAGTAGAGGGGTCTTTCAAAGCAGAAGCCAAAACTTGAGTGAATTATAGCAAACACCAGATTAGGCATATACTGTAGCACGATTTGTTAAAAAAAACCCCAAACCTGGAATGTCAGTAGCAGTTACGTCTAGGCTCATTCCAGGTGGTTATATGGAACTGGTAAAGAGGAGTACAAATCATGGTAAGGAAACAAACCAGACTCTCAAAGAAACTACATATGAGCAAATACCACTGTAGTAAGATGGAATGGCAAATACTAGTCTATAGACAGGTAAGAGTCCACCAGTTCAGGCAGAGAAAATAAATACAGAAAAGGAATCCCTAGATCCTGCTTAAATAAGTCCCTATAATAACTTGTGAATGTGGAATGAAGGGGAAGAGTAAGCACTCTAAATCTGACAGTCATATTTCATAAAGAAAACTGACCTCTAAGATCGTATTTCTCAGCAGATTATGGATTGTGCTGAAAGACCAAATTCAGGCAAATCTAGTGATCATTTGGATTTACCAACCAGATCTGAGGCACTGAAAACCAAAAAGCAATTAACTACCCACAAAATATAATTCTTAATATTATCAAATTATGCTCTTTGAAATACATCTGCAATTTACAAATCCTAATCTAAGGAGAAAGGTAATACTAAACCCTTACCTATTGCTCCTTGTCAGAAGTAATGGAGGGAACCCATGCAGATAAATGGCTCAATCTGGCAATAACAGTCATGTCAGATCCTGACAGTCTTATGTGCTTTGGGATTTAAATGAAGCTGTGACTTCAAATGTCATTCACAGAAAGTAAAAAACACTGCTTGCCTTTCAGTCATTTTCAGTAAAATACACCACATGATGTATTATTAGAATGTTATAGGCTTCATGTAAAGGCTCTAAAGTAAAGTAAGTTGAAAGGATGTGTTATCTTACTTAGGGTTTTCTTCGAAACATACATCAGCCGTTTAGGATACTAATCTAACAGGTAACCGTAGGTAGGCTGGCTTCCTATTCAGTGCAGAAGACCGATATCTACTTGTCTGGCTGCAGCAGATGTCATATTTTAAGCACCCAAAAATCTGCTTTCAGCAAAGGAGGTTATATTGTCTGTTCCCATGCTAAAGTATAACCAGATTTGCTTTTCCATAGGGAAAGTAAAATTCTGAAGTTAGAGAATGTTACTTAGTTGTTTACAAATCCTGCATTTCACCCATTTATTCTCACAGTGAAAATGGCAAAATTTATGTTCTTTTGTGGCATTTTTTTTTTTTTAATAACAAAACTTGCTGATCTGAAGATGGCTTTCATCTCAGAAATTAGAAAGAGGTCTATGAAGAATCTGACAGAATGCATTGCTCAGCTCAGATCTGAATTTATTCGCTGATATTGCTCAAGTTCTTGTGAGAATGTACAGGTGTATTAAGCAGTAATAAGCTATATAATTCCACAATACGCTCAGCTTTGATTTACAAGGAAAGAAATTCTTTGGAAGTTCTTTCAAATTACTAGTCAGGATATTGTTAGAGGAGGTAGTGCGCAGAGCCAAGACTTCCCTCTCCAGGCCTGCCTTTCTCCTTTCTGTATTTGTACAAATATCTATGCTGTATTTTATACATCGATTTTTATTTTCCTCCTTCCTACTGCATTGCTTATGAATATGTCTTACTTTTCTTCCTCAGAGTACGTTTGTCATTTTCCTCTCTCCCATGAGATAAGAGATAAATTTTCCTCACTCTTAAGTCAAATATCAAAGCTTTTCTCTGAAGCTGAGAACTAAAATGCAGTTTCTGCACACCTCAGAGAGAAAAGAGAGGGAGAGCTCTGGGGGAGATGCCAGTGGCTTCCAGAGGTCCCACTGGGACATTGTATTAATCACACCCAGGGCCTGGGCAGCCCCTCGCTCCTGCCCCAGGCAGGATCTCACTTCCTTACACCAGCTGCTTGGAGTCATAGTAAAGTGCTCCCAGTGAAGAAGCCAAACTGGAGGTTCCCTGCATGAGAGCCTCCATATGCCTGAGCACACCCCGTGCCTCCACCTGCCTCTCTGGCCAACAGAGCTGTCCCTCTCGCTGTGCTCACCAGATCTATATACGGTTATTATAAGAAGAACTATGTATAGTCAGCAACCTTTACTTAGGGGCTTTGTTCATTTTAGTAGCTGTGTACCTACATTAGGTCTGCCTTACCATGTAACAGTAAGCCCACATTAAAGTGATTAAAGTGAGGGGAGAGGGGTGAGTGGGAAGCCCTAGTAAAATTACCAGCAGCCCAGGGAACTACATCCAGTGTCTTCATCTACTCACAAGCTCCATAACCTAGTCAATTAAAAAGGTAAAGTATATGCCATTAAGTTCCTGCATTGCTGATGTAGTTTGCTATGTTTCATTATGCCGTGAATTTTTATGTCCCCTCCATTAAGCAAAATAGATGTGACTCAGATCACATCCCTGAAAAGCAATGTAATTCATCCTCAGTATGACTGAGATTTGATTCCAATTACAATCAGATATTAAGGATTAGCCATGTAAAATTCAAGTTTTATTCAACATAAATCCAGCAGAGAAGCAGAGGAAAGGTACTTTTTGATGACATACTTTAGGCTGTCATACTTTTATTCTGAGCAGTGCCGCTTGCTTTGCACAGTTACACATTCTGTTTGAAATATTGACTGCAGGTCACCTATAGCATCGATGGCTGCATCAGAAATTTTAAAATGACAGAAGCACCTGTTGACCTGGATAATCCAACTTCCAGCTTCAGTGTTGGAAAATGCTTTGTCACTGCACAGAAAGGAACATACTTTGATGGAACAGGCTTTGCCAAAACAGGTAATGAACAGGAATTCTGCTGATAGGCAAAGAACAGAGAAAGAGGAGATGCTGCTTTCAAAGGCTTCCAGCACTGCTTACCTCCTGTTAACTGAAGGCAGAGACCAATACTTGAAACTCTTGTTAGTCATTTTTATTTATCCTGCCTAGAGATAGACTGTATGACTTTCTAGCAAGGTCTCACACTAAGCACAGCCACCATAACAGTTACTTATGTCATTTCACATGAAATGGAGTGCATTAATAATGCTGACTTAGTTACCTTGCATTGCTGGCAACATACTTTGTGTGATTATTAGGAATAATGTATTAAATTCTTTTCTTCATGTTACTATGCTTCCCCCTTTTCTCTCCAAGTTGGTGCATACAAAGTGGGAACAGACCTGCTCGTGGAATTTGAATTCCGTACAACACGACTGAACGGTGTTCTCCTAGGAGTCAGCAGCCAGAAAATGGATGGGCTTGGCATCGAATTAGTTGACGGAAAAGTGAGTAGCAAAGCATTTTTGGCTCTTTATAGAGAACTGGGTTTAGAAAGCACAGGTAGTTTAAATGCAATCTTGCTAACCCAATCTCAAGACGTCTCAGTCAATATCAGGGCTCTCCCTTTACACAGCACTTGCCACTTACCATATATCAAGATGCTCTTAAACTTTTACAAAGATATTTTAAAGGATTCTGTAACACTTGATTTTCCTAAAACTGCAACATCATTACTTAAATTAGTGAGAACATGAAAAGTTTTGAGAAAAGGCTTTGTCATTAATAATACTAGTTTCTTGTGTATATCTTTCATTTCACAGTCTGGAAACCCAGTCAGTAATCTATCACTATAAAGAGCCTGGGGGGGGGTGAGTCCCAGAGAGACAGCAATCACCTAGAGTCTGGTATTAAATCAGAGCTTTAGTGTGTGCAGTCACAGCATCTTGACTTTTCAATAAAACAAACAAACAAAAAAAACCCCTGTAGAACTATTTTGAGAACTACCTGACTTCCATGTCATGCTTTCAGGTGATGTTTCACGTTGACAATGGTGCAGGCCGATTTTCTGCTATCTATGAGCCTGATGCACCAGGCAGCTTATGTGATGGGCAGTGGCACAAGGTTCTTGCAAACAAGATCAAACACCGTTTAGAGCTGACTGTGGATGACAGGCAAGTGGACAGTAACAGCCCAAACAGGGCTTCAACCTCAGCAGACACTAATGACCCTGTCTTTGTTGGAGGATATCCTGGTAAGTGTTTAACACACAAATGATGCTTTACTTATGCTTTAGCAACACTGCCTTGGTAACATCTTAAATGCAATTAGGACTAGTATGCTAAAGATGATGGGTAAAACTGCCCAAGTTTATATTGGTTGGCATGGATGCTCATTTCTGCTTCCAGCTGCATTTTGCATCAAGAAATTCTGCAGCACCAAGAGACTCTCACAGTTACCCCTGACTGGTTTCAAATGCAGGCACTGTCACAGAGGAGCAGGCAGACTTTCTGGCCTCTGGTGCATGCATACACAGCCTCTCTCTTAAAACTTTCTGTTTAGTAACAGCATAATAGTTATGTTTCAATAGTAACAGCATTTGGCAAATATACATTCAACTTATGAATGGCAAATTTAAATTTACCTAAAGAATGCATATATGCCTTTGAGGGGCCAGATCACTGTGTGTGTAAAACAGGCTGTAAAACCTGAGGAACTGAGGAATGTGGACAAGAGCTTGCACAGAGAGGTGAGAGGACACCATCTCTTCCTGACTGATGTCTTTGCTCATGGTCTGGTGGTTTTTAAAGGGGGGAAAAAAAAACCAAATTTGCTAGTTGGTATTTCGGAAGCCCTCAAAAGAACTTGCTTCGTGCAGAGGTAGTTGAACAGGATCCATCCAGAACTGGGCTGAGTTCTGTAACTAACTTCATCTTCCACTAAGCTGATAATGGACACTTGTATTTATCTGTTCAAGGACAACCAGTAAGCTTATCTAATAGCAGTTTACTTTTCTGAAAACACAGTTAAGATGTTTGCAAAGTGCCAATTTTGTTGCATTTAGAATGAAGTTTACCTCTTGTTTGCAAACAAAAAAGCTGAGTATGCTTGCAGTATGCGTCTGCTCTAGTGAATACTCAGGTCAATGGCAAGAGGCCTCTTGAGTTAATTCCTAAATGATTTTCTAGAAGTTGTTTTTACCCCCATTCTAACTTCTGATGCAGCAGAAAGCCTTCTCTCAAGCTTCAGAACATTTTCAAAAATGTCCTTGATACCGAGATATGAAAGTTTTACTTCAGTTACAGTGACTATTGATAAGTACTTACAACATTGTGCCAGAAGGGAAACACCTTTGTGGCAGCCTTTTCTTAAGAGGATTCTAACATAGGAGTTAGCACTAAAGAAACACTGGAGGTACTATCTTGTTCTGGACTGTAGGTCAAGAGGAACATAGTAAGAGAAGCAAATGGATGTAACACTGCAATCTGTATAAAACAAGCCTACACTTAGATCATGTTGAAGTGATATTCCTGACTTTAGCCACATGGAAAGTTATGAAATTTTTTAATAAACCTACATGCACATTTAAACACCTCAGACTTCTCTTGCTGTCTAGTCTAGCTCATCCAAGGTTTGTTTTAACATTCCCTAATACCCAGACAGCCTCATCACAAATTTAAAACACAGTATCACAGCATTTTGTTAAATTAGAAAGCATTTGTATTTGCCAGTCCTCTTGAGGCTTCTCCTGGCTGCACAGATAGTGCAAAACAGTTGTAAATCAGCTAGAATTAGCTGGTAGAGAATTTCCTGTGCAGAAAAACATTCTGCCACCAGAACATGGGAAAGAATATAAATTCCTGGCTACCCATAAAAGCCATTACTCTTCTCCTACTATCACTCTTCCTTGTGCAAGGAGTGACAGATGGATTCAGTTATCTCATCCTCTGTAAAACAGCCTAATGCTATGGCCAGTCAGTCTTCTACAGGTGTTCAGTTATTTCTGCAACCCTTATTTATCAGTCACGCAGACTTGTATCAGAGTGCATCCCCGTACCTCTTTTTCACTTGGAAGAACACTGAGAAACAAGTTGGGCCATACATTTCAGTCAGTTGAGAGAAATATTTCCAGCTTCCCAGTCAAACCAACCCTCTCAAAACCGTGCCTTAAACTACATCTGAATTCCATACTGAGGAACTGGCTTTATCATAGTGTTAAGGCTGAGAATTGCATCCCTTTTAGCCTTTTTTTTTTCTTTTTTTTTTTTCTTTTTCTGCTCTTCTGTGGATAAGTAGCTTGAGAATTTGGAGATGATCAGACTAGCACGTATGCACCATTCTTAGGTAGCAAGCAAGCTGCCATTTAGCCATTTTCCTTAATTTCCTCTAGGTGATGTTACCAAGTTACATGGTTTACAATGGCAGTTTAATGTGTTCAGATTCTGCCACTATCACGCTAGAAGAGAAAAAGGAAAGAAGATTGGATTGTTATCACTAACATAAGCATTTACCACATTCACTCATAATATTTGTCATTTTTTTAATAAAGAAGATATACAAGTAAAACATTAATATATTGCTGGGGATATCTACTCTCCTGCAGAACTTTCTAAGAACAAACTTAAGTATCAACTTAATCTAATATAATTCCTTTTGCCCTTTTTTTTTCTCTCCTTCAGATGGCGTAACCCAGTTTGGGCTGACCACTAATATCCGTTTTAAAGGATGTATTCGATTTCTGAAGCTCACCAAGGGTACTGCTAAACCTCAAGAGATTAACTTCAGCAAAGCTCTGGAGCTGAAGGGTGTTCAACCGCTGTCATGCCCTGCCAACTAACTGTCATTCAGCTGATATGGATCTGTTTATATAAGCACCTCAGATTAAAAAAAGAAAAAAAAAATCTATATATATACATTATGTTCATAATAAAATGTCTTTATGCAAGTATTTGAGTAGTGTCTGTGGAATATTCAAATGGCAAAATTCACAAACCAGATTTCTAAAGGAAGATGAAATCTGAGGAGATGAGGTAGGAGAATCCCAGAGATTATTAGCACAGCACGTCGCTAATCTCTACTGTCCTCTGTTTAATTAAGTCTTTAACGTAAAAGCAGCTTCCAGACTTAGACTCTACTGCCTCTGCTTGATGCTGTCAATTTGTGAGGAATTCTGAATTGAGAAGCCACCCCAGCTCTTCCTTACATAAAATTTAGAATGCGTAGTACACTAGTACATAGATAGAGAGAAAAACAGAGATGAGGAAAGCTGCTTCCTAGAGTCTCACTAAAATACCAAATCCTGGCGATTTTTGTCAGTGCTTTGTATTTTTTAGGGGACTCTGAAATGATCACTGAAGTATGGATTATCTTTTCTATGGATTGTTTCAAATTGTTCAACTCTACTTTTGCAAAGGTTGTGCTGGACACGCAGAACATCCACCGTAAAAATGTAAAAACAACCTCCTACGCAAAAGAGAAAAACAACAGAAAAAAGATCTAGCAGTAAGATAGCACAATCATGCAATTAAAAGAAAAAGCCTTTTTTTATCATTCCTTTTTTCCCCACAGTGAGCCTTGAATATGCTTTTCCAGAATTTTTGACATTACTAAAAAAGGCTAGCTGCAAAATTCATGCTGCCAGACAGCACCCCTCAGGAGTGCTTTGTATTTTACAAAAGGGCTCTTTGGCATATGTTTCTCTAAATTGCCATGGAGAAAAACACCTTTACAGTAGGAAAGCGCATTAAAGAGACGGTAATAAATATTATAAACTATTTGGGGAGTCTACCATTGATCAGATACACCTGAAGAAAAAACATCTAACTCCTGTGAAGCCCTGAAGTAACTGACTTCAGCAGGTATTCTAGTTTTCAGTTGCAACCGGCCCTTTAATGCTAACAGCAAATGGCGGTGCAATGTTATGCACCTTCAAAGTGGTAAGAATTAGTAAAGCATGCATTTGTCTCTGAAAAAGTCTAATTATGAAACAGCTACTGTCTTACTGTATTCTAGTGCTACTAACAAACATACAGAAAATATTATTGTGTTTCTATTTTATTCTTTTTATGTCCCTAGTATTTACCTACTCTAATCCTTATAATATTTCAGGATAGTTTGAACAGCTCAAGAAAAATAGGCCATAACACTTCAAATACAGTTATTTCCAAAATTCTTGAAAACTATGAACAAATGAAGCCTCAAGACTTTTCTGCAGAGAGACATATGTTATTGGCATGAATTTCTCACAACACACAGAACAGGCAAGCCACTTGGCCCATTAGACCCCCTGGGCATTACCTAAAGACATGTTTCCTAGCCTGTATGTTCTATTCAGCACATTGGATTCTTTTTTAATCCCAACTTGCTTGCAAAATTGGGGTTTGTTGGCGGTTTTTTTGGACTTGAAGACACAAGGGAAATTGTCATGCTAATGTCTGAGAATAAAGCACCATGAGTTAATACCACACTTTGCCTCAGAGGCAGGAAATTGCCACTGCTCTGCTCAGTGCTGCATCAGCAATGGTCTTTCACATAAAGATGCCTTCGAAAAAAATACTGGAGTTTCCACATAAAAGAAATGGAAAGGAAAAAAACAAAGAGAAGCATTTATGTTCTTTGCTCTGTTGAATTATTTTTCCCTTGCATGGCCTTCCAGGAATGTGTGGGACAGCAAAAAACAATGAAACAATGCACATTATTACATTTCTTGAACTTTCGGGTGGAAAGAATCAACTAGCTGCTGTCCTCTGCTAGAGGAAATAAATTCAGTAGGCTGAAACAACAGCTACTTCAGCAAATAGCCATGCTAAAAGGAAACAGAAAAACCTGCCTAATGTGTTTTCATGCATAGGCGAGTGGATACACTAAGTACTGTTAGTAAAGATTTCTGCCTTTGAAGATTCGATAAAGCATCTGGGAATGATCCCAGCTCCCTATTATTACCTTTGCCGTACAACAAATTCATAGATTGGTGGACTCCAGATAAAGACTGAAATTTCCTGAAACTAGTGGTTTTCGAAGCTCAGAGTCGTATGCAAACTGCTAGCCATTAGCTCACTGCTGACCATGCCAGCAGCAGTGTAGTATCTTCCAAATTCAAGACTGCAAACTAATATACATCTACAGGACACAAGTAATTAAACCTTTATTTTGGTGGATTTTTCGCATACACAAGTTTTTGTCTTTTTTTTTTTCTTTTTTGTTCGCACACACATTAAATACTCTTTGCTGCTAAACTCTAAAACTAAAAACTTCACATCCAGGTGTTTTTTTAAATTCTGTTTAAGATAGACCCTATTGAATAAGGTCACTTTAAGGCACCCAGAATGAACATTCACTCTGAATGGAATAAATCCCTCTTCATCTCCAGCTTTAGGCAAACTGCTATGTATGAAAAAAGCTGTGGTTTTGATTTTAAATACAACTAGGTTTCTAGTTTCTTTGTGAAAAGTAATTTTACTTGTTCTTTCTATCAAATCATACTTTCAGCTCTTTATAGGAGCTTATAAAGGGAAAAACATTTGCTGGTGTAATATTTTTCTTTAGAATGCGCAAGAAAAAGTTTAAATGCTTAAAAACCCATCCCATTTTTCCCTTCTCTCTTTTAATCACCAGGAATGTCAATTCCAGCCTTCCCTTGTTCAGCTATGGGGCTTCTGGGACATCTCAGATGCCTGCTGAGGAGTTTTTCAGTACACGCAACTAAAATTTTTCACCAAGCTGTTTATGACCAACAAGAAAAAGCGTATGCCATACATTTCATGAGAATGCACCTACTCAAGGACCCACAAAAGATCCCTATCACCACATACACACCAGTTTTTAAACCCTTAAAAAAGACCTTGCAGTTTTCAGCTAAGATTTTTATGAAACCCTATAAAACTCTTCTGAAAATACCCTATGGAATGAACAATATTATTTTCAGAGCAATTCAGTGAGATACCAAAGCTAGACCACTGGATTTCTAACTTCAGATTTTTTGTTTCTTTTTTATCATCCGCATTTCCTAATGACCAAACCCTAACAGTTCTTCTGTCATCCACCAAGTCTTACAGCATACATAAAAGCTGAAAGACTTCTGGTATAAATATGTAGGAATAAACAACACTTTCACAGGTTCATGCTTCCTATATAGACACAAAACCATCCACGTCTTTCTTCAAAATAATTCCTTAAATATACTGCTGATGAGACATGCAATGGAATTGAAACAAAACCCCAAATTATTCAGTCTATGTATTTCTGTGCTGTTATTTACAAATAATTTCTTCAGATACCTGAAGTCCCAGATAATTCCCAAGATGATACATCTATTTCAACTCCAAAACCCAAACCTTTCCTTTTCAAGTTTAGTGGACAACATAGCATAAAATGACAGGACAGCACTTCAGAAACTAAAGTATCTAGCTTAAGCAAAGAAAATCCTAGGGAAAAATCTCCAACAGTCAGTGCTCTCGTACACTTTTCATGCTCCCACTGCGACCAACATCAGAACCTTTAGCCTAAATCTAACATAGTCTCACAATTTTCACTTGGCTGTGGAGTTACTTATTTCAAAGAGAACTGCACAAAACTTTCGTAATGCTAGAGTCACCTCCTTCTTCCCTTCTTTTTCAAAAAGATGTCTGAGTACAAAATTAAACTGATACTTTCTGCTTGCCCCATCTATCTAACACTCTATAATAACAATAATGAAAGTAGATGTCTTGGGTTTCAAAGACTAACAACTTTTATGATAGATAGTATTTTGAAATACTCTGCAAAGCTTAACAAGCTACTCTGACATCTCCCCTTTTAATCATAATTTATTTTGACAACTGTGGTACTTCTAGTTGGCATTGAGCAAGGAAGGATGACTGGCACTTGAGGCCCTAGAGTGGCTAAATTTCCTGTGTTTTTTCTTCATTATGATTCTGTACTGAAATATAGCATGAATTTGATTTAAACAGCCAAAGGCCTCACTCTTTCACCAAATTTTATGTCAACAAAATGGCTGCCTGAGAGAGGAAGAACTGCCCGCATGTACGCCCTTCCTTCTGCATTGAGGGAACACAGCATGTAGACTGACATAGGCTCCTATGTCCCTCAGGGGCATAAATAGGTGGAATAAATGAGGTCACTTTCCTTCACAACTCTGAATGATCTGAAGTTGGAGTCTTCTTAAGCACTGAGATGTCTGGAGGTACAGACAGGCCTAAGACAGCATAGATTGATACCTCTACAGTTTGCACCACTTTCCCTCACTTGAAGATTCAGGAAAGATGCAAATACTACAAGTTATTCTAGTATTTCTTATTCAGCACCTGCTCAAGCAACACCTCTATTTCATTCCTCTTTTCAAAATTCTATTTTTATGTTAAGTTTGCTTGAGGGAAAGACATTGCTCCTCTTTTAGTTTTTTTCTTGGCTTTTTCTTTCTCTGCTTTGTGGACAAGTATATCCTACAACTGGGGCCAGGGGGGGAGGCTTAAAAGAAATGTTGCTGCTTGGAAACAAATGATGTGATGTCAATCTGTTACGATAAACCAATCAGACTACACTTTTTACTTAAAATGACCAGAGAAAACAACAGGCTCTCATTCACCGTATCTGCAAATGTCACCTCCAGAGCTCTTCTGGCTCCTAATGCCCCAGAATCCAAATTATAAGCCTGATCCATCAACTAAGACAGCAGGGCGGCATGCCCAGACTACGCCAGCAACCAACAAGCATCAAACTTTGGTCACTCCAGAAGCTGCAGACAGGCCTGCTATCACCCTGGGTGTTTTATTTCATGTCACTGGTAAAACCTTTCGTCCCAATTGCACTTGGTAGTTTGCTGCAATTCACTACGGCACCCAGTGTCATTACTCTTGACCAAATACAGCAGAACCTCAGTTTAGGGAAAAGCTTCCAGATCTAGCTAATATCAAACATTACTAGCTAATTTCTTTTCCACAAAAAAAGCCAACTCCCCAGTAAATCTGAGATGAAAGCACAACCACTTTGTCACAGAGCTGCAGCATTTGAAGAAATTAACCTTACATATGTATTTTCTCAAGCGTGTTTCTTTCTATTAATGGCTGCATTATTGCTACTATTCAGTCCATTATGACAATGTGAACAAATCTCCCCACTGAGTAATAGGTTTAACAAAGGGGATGAATTTGGCTGGAATAGCTGATCAAGTTGGTTAAGAATTCACTGATGCTGAGGCAAGTAGGAAAATCTAAGTAACTTCTGACTGCCCATGCAAAGCTGATGTCACATGGAAAGTCTCAAGGTCAGAAGGCCAGGGTACTGCTAATACTGTACTGTGTCTCCTCCAGACTACGGACAGCTGGACAGAGGAGCAATCTCCCCAGATAAAATCTACTTGCAACTGTGGGTTGCCCTAAATTAGAAAACTGAGCTTTCATCTGATACCGCATACAGCTGATGCATGCTGAAACAAAAGGTTACAACGTGCAAAACACTGAAATCACATCTACATATGAGATTACGCATTCATACAGCCAAGCAGACAGCTCTGAGAAGAA
The DNA here is from genome assembly GCF_004027225.2 of Strigops habroptila. Classification (NCBI taxonomy): domain Eukaryota; kingdom Metazoa; phylum Chordata; class Aves; order Psittaciformes; family Psittacidae; genus Strigops; species Strigops habroptila. The sequence goes on along the minus strand of NC_044282.2, from coordinate 5,996,760 downwards.
AATAAGCAGGTCAGGAATGCCATTATAGCAGGGTAGAGAAAAAGGTTGCTACAGAATTGAGTACTTGATTTGCAAACCTGCATCAGAGCCAGATACAAAATGGATGACAGTAGTTTGTTTCTGGCTTTTTTCATGTCCCTATCCAACCTGGCCTTGAACACTTTCAGCCACAACTTCTCTACTCAATGTGTCTCTATACTTTCAACTGATTATTTTCCTGAAGATTACAACTGTCCAACAAGCAGCTAATTTTTATGGGCATAGGTAGGTTTTTCAAGTGTTCTGGAATGTTCTTGTTTTGCTTTGTTTCTTTTCTAAATTATTAGGGGGCAGAAAACTCAACACTGCTTCTCACACTACTAAATTGCTTAGTGTCCATCCTATAAAGGGATAATAAGGAGGGGGGAAAAAACCTGCATCCAGACTGTGCTTGAAAATACAAACTGAAGACAGCAGTGCTACATTCCAGTTACATAAGAGAAGGATTAAGCAGACATCACTGACCAAAATCCAGCACAGCCACTTTAAAGCCCTGGTAAGCTCAGGTTTAAAGAGGTACAGTAAACTCAATGTTCCTCCGTATCACAGCTCTAAAGCCCAGTTTGCACGATGCTAATACATGCAGTACAAGACTAAGGGAAGCAAGGCCACAATGCACAATCACACCTTTATATGCATTGTCTATAAGGCATATGCTATTTTAAGCTTCCAAGCAGTTATATATATTTAAATGCAGTAGCAGTGTGCTTTCAAACACTAGCTCGCAGTGGCACATAGGGTTGTGAAGTCCCTAAAATGCGATTCCATAAAAGACATTGGAAGTTGCTGCTACTTAGGAACTGTTAGAAGTACTAGAACAGATGGAGAATTAAGTTTACCATTTAGCTGCCTAGTTCATGGACCATTTTCTGTTCCACTCACCAAATATTTTTGAAATTAAAAATTTTTATCATTTTACTGGCATTTCTCTTTTCCAAGGTGGGTTCAATGAACCATTTCTTCATTCACTTTGTGCTGTGAGATGTTTGCAATATCCTGCTTTGTGGTATATAAGAACTGATGGTTTTGACTGATAGTATTTTGCACTGATAATCTAGTTAGTCACTTCAGTAAGGACAACAGGTTTCTCTCTTCACAGAGATAATATATTTTCTGATTTTTGAAATTATTAATTACAAAATCAAAAAGTGTTTGACTACCTGACTTATTTCTACCACTTTTTAGGTGGCTGATTTGGGGCAATCAAGAAAGCAAAGTACGTTTTCCTGGTTCATTGGGGATACTCTTGAACGAGACGTGGATAGGCCTAGCTTTAAAGGAAACAATCTTGCAGCAAAGAAAACGCCAAACAACCAAAAGCCCCCACCACACAGTAGAAAGGGCTTGAAGAGTCCACCTAGTTCATCCTCTCCTATTTGCTGAGTGATGGCCTAGCCAGTAATTCCCCATCTATGTTTGTGCACAAGGTTTCTCTGGTGATAATGCCTTTCCCTAACAGGCATCAGCACTCTGTGCCCATACTTGGCAAGTGTCCTAGTGTGGGAAAGACCAAGGAGCAGTGGAAGAAGAGCTGGGTAGCTTAGCAAAGGAACAAGAGTTGGGTAGTTTACATACTTGCAGAGATACTTCAACTCATCCTTCTTATATTTAGCAATTCCAGCTTCAGAGAGATTTCTCTCTCCTGAGCCACTTCAAGACAGCAGACGTAACAGCAGTTCAGTTCTGCAGCTGACCAAATGCAAGAACACTTCAAGATAAGGGCAATTTTACAGTTCTCCATTTATCAAACCTGACATGCACTGTGCATTATGATTTCCATGTAATGGTTTGACTGTAAATTTACCCTCAGCAAAATCCTTTTATATGCATTCAAACTAATTTACCTCTCGCTGATCGAGTCCTAACTTGTAATTTGCTTAAATGCAGAGCCTAAATTGACTAAATCAAATGCATTTGTGCAAACTCAATAAACAGAACCATTATCCCTGAAATAAGCAAGTCTCCTAAGAGCATCAAATGCTTCCTTACAGAGGAAGGGTTGGCTCAGGCATCAACCACCACTCCAGCTAATGACCGTGTTTCTCCCTCTATTTCATTAGCCAGCCTGAAGACTCCAATTTTTTTCCCCTCTAAATGGAAGGGCAAGAAGCAGACATAACTTTATCAAGTACTGCAACCAAAGCAACTAAAGCACATTTTCCAGTGTAATGAAAAGGAACCAAGAGAGAAAGATACATTTAAATATCCCTGTTAATGCATACACTAGCTAAGCCATAGCCATCCTTAAAGATCTCAACCACCTAGCACACTGTATTCATTTGCAGAGAAGGTCATAAAATTACTGGAGCACTGTGTCAGTACATGATTTTATAGCCGTGCAAATACGGTTGAGTCATACTAATCTGCCTCCAACTTTGTGCTTAGAAAAGGACATTGATTTGCAATTGCAAACTAACCATTTAAAAACTAAGGCCATCAGTCAGGAATGCATTCAGCTTCTTAATGAAAGATGCACAAACCAGGATCAACCTGGAACAGATGGAAGACTCTTTATCAACTGCACCCCAACCTACGCCAAGTATTTCACTAGCGTAAATTCATTTCACTGGTTTTGTAATTTAAACTTAATGGTGGCAATAACAATTGTAGCATCTAGAACTTTACACCATCTTAAGAAAACCTGTGTTGGATTAAAAGTATTGAAAGTTTCATGCTTATTGACAATAATATCTGAATGGCACGTGGCACACCACACATACCAACAGTTGTTCTAATATGGAGAATTATTACTGCAGGGCAGTACTGCTTCACTAAGTATTCACACTAGAAGTTACTGCCATGGGTACACCTTTAAGCTGTGATTCAAAGTTCATTCTGAGTTAAAAGTTCAAATTTCAAGTATCTAGTTATCATGAAGGGGAAAAAAAAAGCATTACTAAAATTAATAACACAATACAAGCATTTTTTTGCTGATATGTGTATAATAAATATATAACCAGAACTGAACGTCTTAACCTAGCAGACTATTTTGGGGAACAACTGCCAAGTTTTTAACACAAACTAGTAATAAAATGTAGCATATATGAAATACTCATCTTTAACATGCTTCAGGAATATTAACTCATCCATTTTTCTGTTAATAATCAGAAGTCATAATTTAAACTTATTACAAACAGCATGCCTATGGCTAACCCATAAAACTCAGGAAATCAAGTTAGCCAATGCAATAACTACACCATTGTATTTTATCTGGTTTTCCTTTGAAACTTCAGTTCCCTGCATGCTAATTTCCATCAAAAATCAGTAAGACTCTGTTGTGGTTTCCAAGCTAACATGTCAAAGAACTATGTACAGATCTACCAAAGACAGATTTTCCTCAGGCATGCCTGAGTAGCTCTGGTGCAGCTTCACATAGACTGGCCCTCAACAGCGACAACAATAATAAAAGAAAGGTGTCTTGTGACAGAGAAATGATTCTGTACTGCGTGAGGTCTTGACTCTCCCCAGTACAGGTGAGAACAACATGAAGAATATAAGAATATTACTAGTGCTTTGCAATGACTATTAAGTTTTTTTAATATTTATATTAAGGATTAATGGTGGTTAAGGTGGTTGATGCTAAACATGGGGAGTTATGGGCTTGTAGAGTGACTGCCAGCTGAAAATATGGTATAGCATGCTCTTTGCAACAACATCAGCAATCCAGCTCACATTCTTCCTTGGTAGTTGAAAAAGTTGCCAGAAGGAAACATTTCTTATAAAGATTTGTGTACGTGGCCAATGTTTTGTGTGACAGGTCCTCACTCAACAACTGAGAATAAAAAAGGGAAAAGGGACACTGAAAAGGCAGTCAAGCGAGGCAACAGGAGATAAAGCTGGAGGCAACACTGAGTGAAAGCAGAGACAACAGAGGAAAAGCATTTCTTCAAAGAGCAGCCACCGAGAGAATTCTGTCTACTGGACTGAAATTCTAGATATCTAAACCCCTAAAATTACGACCTTTGAACACATCTTCTTGTTAATTTGCATGTCTTCCCTGCCTAAAAATGGCACATATATCCAGATGCAACAGCTCAGGCTAATCAGCAAGGTTCTTCCCTAGTAAACAAGGGAGAAGACGACTTCCAAACACTGCAAATAAAACTTAAGTTTTATTTGATAAGTTCTTGGATCTGGGTCCTGATATTATTTTTTTAAAACTTTTTAGAAAATGTACTATTTTTCTATACTGAGCATTCCCCCTATTTTTGTCTTAATATAGAAACCATAGTTCAGTAAGTAATATATTAGAATATACCTACTGGAACAGGTCCAGGATTAATCACATCTTTCACAACCCCCAGTCTAAAAGACTTTCAATTTTGGGTTTATTCCAGTTACAATTAGGATAGCTTGCGCACTAAGGGAAATTCATGCATTAATTTGCTGTATCCTGAGGAAATAAGTGATGTAAAGAATGAGCAAAGCCATAAAGAAAGCCACAGCAGCGTTACTGCTTTAATTCCAGTGCAGGCAGAGCCTTATCAAATGCATCAGCAGTTGTTCCATCCTTTTTGGAAAACCGATTACCGTGCTCAGAAGTCCCCTTGTCCAAAATCAACTCACCTGGAGCACAAGGGGTGCCACAGATTTAGAAAGCAAAAATGAGCTGTAGTTGTCAAATCACTTTTCCTCCTCAAGAGTATATTCAACTGGCATTACCCTGCCTATTAGATGCTAAAGAAGGTACTGCGTGATCTACGACTACATTGTGAAGCTGAGAATTGCTAACGGCACATATGCTGTAACCGTGATGCATCTACCACATAGGATATGGCCCCGGTACATCTTCAAAAATCACAGTCTCATCAAAGAGATGATACAGTCAGAGATTGCAGGGGGTTGTTAATACAGGAGGGACGCTGTGCACCATTTCCTCCTTCTTGACCACTACCAATACCACGATTAGCACACTGTCATCAGCTACACGGGACCTTCAAGCACATGGACATCTAATCACAATCTAACCTTCTATTACATGAAAATTAAATACAATCTCACATTCTCCTCTCTGCCTGTGGGAAGACAGCTGCCAACCAAGTGTCTCTAAAGAAGGCCTACATACACTGCAAACACTCCTCCTCAGCTTAAAAGCCAATATGAATTAAATCCAGTTCGACCCCTCCCTTTCTGCATGCATCTTCCATCAAAACCAGACATCCTTCTCTACAGCAATGAACAAGAACTTATTTATCAAAGGTGTGTGTTCTTAGTTTTTCACAGCAGTTGGACATACACATATTGTCAGCCTGTCTCTTGCTGATCTGCTTATAGTTAGTGCTGTTTCAGACTAACAAACCGAATAAATCTACATCACTCACTCCCTTGCCTTGAAGCCCATCTAACGCAACTGGAGAGACAAGGGCATGGAAAACCACTGCAGCAATGTAACTAAAATCATTCTCTTCATGGGTAACAAGCAACTGCATTAAAGAACTGATGGGGGTTTTTTCTAGTTGGCTTTTTTCCCTGCAAGGGAGACAACATTATGTTATGTTGTCACTAGACCCAATTTCAACAAGCTGATGAAGAACTGCTGTCCCTCCAAGGCAACGATATAATTACATTAAACACTGTAGAATCAGAAGGGGTAAATATATTTGAGGTAATTCGCTGTGAGCAAGACTCTAGTCAGTGGCAACCATTTTATTACTGCATTTCTAAATTGCCTTCTTGCAGTTCACTATCAGACACCCTGTTCAATCCCTCTATTTTGTTCTAAGAGCTTATTTAAGGTAATGCCAGCTGACAAAGGCATAATTATTGTATGTACAACAAATGTTAAGTTTGCCATAGTGCTTCTTCCTCAGGAAGCATGAGAAGCCGGATTAGGAGCAAAATGTGCAGCCAGGCTCTGCGTGGGGGAACATCCTGCCCACCTGCAAGAAATGCAGTCTGTTTTCTTCCTCCCCTGCATCTGCTTCTAGACTTCTTGTTCTTCCCTTCTTAAAAAAGCAAAGTCAAACACTGTTCAGCCCTTTCAGAAAAAAAAGGTAAATTATCTTGTGTCTGATAAGCAGAATACAAGCATTATTTCTCCTTCGTGAAGCCATGTTGGCTGTCACCAACCACCTCGTTGTCTTTCACGTGCCTTACCATGCTTTCCCGGAGAATGTGCTCCAAGACGTTGCCAGGCACAGCGGTGCCGAGTGAGCAGCTCCCGAGAGGAGCCTCCAACCCCGCAGCGAGGGGAGACCCCGCGCCCCGGAGCCCCAGCTCTGAGCGGCGAGAGCCCCCGCGGCAGCCCCGAGCCCCCGCCGGGCCTTGCCCAGGAGCCCCGCGCAGCCCAGGGACTCACCGGGGGCGGCGCCAGGAGGGAGGCACCGCCCGGGCGGGGAGAACCCGCCCCGGGGAAGCTGAGAGGGAGCGGGGCTGCGGGCTCCAGGCCCAACCCGGGCAGGGGCCACAAGCGCCCAGCGTAGCGCATAGGGAAAAGAAGGAGGGTGTTAATGCAGGAAGCCGGGAGCTAGTAACAACCAAAACACCAACAGGAAAAGGAGGAGGAGATGATTGTCCCGCTGTAACCAGCGCTGGTGCAGGCTCACCTTGAGTACTGGGTGCAGTTCTAGGCCCCACCATTTAAGAAGAATATGAAGGTCCTCGAACGCGTCCAGAGGAGGGCAACAAAGCTGGTGACAGGGCTGGAAGGCATGTTCTGGGAGGAGCAGCTGAGGACACTGGGTTTGTCTAGTTTGGAGAAAAGGAGGCTGAGGGGTGGCCTCATTGCTCTCTATGGCTCTTCCCAAGGAGGGGAAATGGAGAGGGAGGTGCTGATCTCTTCTCGCTGGGATCCATTGATAGGACGTGTGGGAATGGTTCAGAGCTGCGCCAGGGGCGGTTTAGAGTAGACATGAGGAAGCATTTCTTTACCTAGAGGGTGGAAAAAACTGCAGCAGGCTTCCTAGAGAGGTGACCAATGCCCTGTGCCCATTAGTGTTTCAGAAGCATTTGGACGACACCCTTAATAACATGCTTTCACTTTTGGCCAGCTGTAAAGTGGTCGAGCAGTTGGGACTTCATCGATGATCACTGTAGGACTCTTCCAACTTCCTTTTTTTTTTCTCACCTACAGTACATGCTGAGGAAATTCTGGATGACATTTCCTCCCAGCCCTGCGCTAGCGGAAGGGATTGAATAGGTAATCATGTCCCATCACAGGCATTGGCTCTGTCACTTTGTGGGAAGGAGGCCTGTGCCTTCTGATGGGGGCGAGAGATGTAGATTGTCTCTGGACCATTTGAGCATCTGAACAGATTTGTGAAAAACATGTGTGAACTGGTTTTCGAAACTCTTCTGTGTTCATCCAGTTTATTTGGGTTTGCACAGGACAGCAAAAGACCACATCTCTGACACCAGTGAGGCTCAAAGATCGAGCCCTCAGCCTGAAGCAGGGTGTGCTTCTGAACTAAATGGTTGCAAATCTTGTTCATGTGGGCAATACCTGCTCATTTCCTTGTGATTTACCCCCACTCCCAACCCCACCCCTCCCTCAAATACTGGCTTTTAAAAATGCCGGAGTTGTTTCTTCTGGAGAAACAGAACAAAACACAAGAGCTTGAGAACAACAACGCTGCATCAGGAGTCCGTCTGGCCCAATATTCTCTCTCCAGTGGCACCCCATACATGTCTAAAGGAGAGTAGATGAGGAGTGCAGCTCTACTTCTGTCAGGGTCCAGAGGTCCATAGGCCTCAGTGCCTGGGACTGGCCTCCCTCGCGACCCACACTGCAGGTAGCCCCTCAGACCTATGTCAGACTTTGTCATGCAGAACTACATGCCTAACATGTCATAGCTGTTCCACTCCATTTCATTCCATTCCATTCCATTCCATTCCACTCCATTCCATTCCATTCCATTCTCTTCTGTTCCATTCTCTTCCATTCCATTCCATTCCATTCCCTGCACTCACAATGAGTTGTATAATGATGAGACCATTTTTGTGTGAAATGCCAAGGGGTTTTCAGCACCAAAACCACTTTCAAAGACACAAATCAGAAAGGTTACAGGTGGATTTTATTTATTTATAAAGCTATTTACCTTATTTTATGTTAGTTTAGCTTAATTTAGTTTAGCTTAGCTTAGTTAATTGTAGTCTAGTTTAGTTTAGATTATATTTTTCCAAATCTTTCCGAGCGGTGCCGTGGTGGTGCGAGAGCAGTGCGAGAAAGAACCCAGCCAGAAAGGGCCAGGGAAGACCTGACAAGGGGTGGTGCTCAATGCTACAGAGGACAGCAGCAAGTCCCGGGGCCACGCTGGGGCCACCCTGGGAGTGAGTCCCGGGGCCACGCAGGGGCCATCCTGGGAGTGAGTCCCGGGGCCACGCTGGGGCCATCCTGGGAGTGAGACCCGGGGCCACGCTGGGGCCATCCTGGGAGTGAGTCCTGGGGCCACGCTGGGGCCACGCTGGGAGTGAGTCCCGGGGCCACGCTGGGGCCATCCTGGGAGTGAGTCCCGGGGCCACGCTGGGGCCACGCTGGGAGTCCAGAAGGCTGCCTCCCCCCGGATGCGGGGCACGAGGGCCAGCTGCGTGGAGCACGAGCAGCTGCCTTTGGGCCACAATAGCCCAAAGGAGCCCCATGGAGGGGCTGTGCTCGGCTGCGGGGGAAGGCAAAAAACCCCGGGGACACTTGCTGGTCCACCCTGGGGGGAAAAAAGCCCTTCCCCCCCCAGCTGCAGGACACGAGGGGCCACCTTCGTGGTGCATGAGCGCCAGGCGATAACCAAGCCAGAATGGACTGAGGAGCCCTGACAAGTGGTCATGCTCGATGCTCAGAGGAAGGCAAAAAACCCCCGGGGACCAGTGCCAATCTGCCCCGGGGGAAAATTCCTTCCTGACCCCAGCACTGGCGATCGGCTACTCCCTGAGCACGTGAGCAAGACCTGCTCCTGTCCACGGGCTGGTTATGGCTCTTGGGGGACACTGGCACTGCCTTTTCTGCCTCCACCTGGAGCCACCTCAGGGGCTTCCAAGAACAGCAAAATGCCGCTGGCCTGATCAACCCCGGGGGCAAGAATCCTCCTTGTGCCGGGCAGTGGGAGCTCCAAAGCGCTGGGGGAGGGCACTGGGCCATCCGTGGATCCTATTTCTTATGGCTGCTGCCATGATCTCCCCAGAAGATGAGGACGCCGATCTCCCCGAAGGCTGAAGCAGGATTTCCATCCATCCGATGAGCTGTGAGTGTGGCCCCTCCAGGAGCTGGAATTGCAGCACAGAACCTCCAGCAGCTTCGTGCAGCTTCAAGTGTTTCCCCCTCAGCGCCTCCAAGTAATTCCACCGGTGCCTCAAGGAATTCCTCTCTGATGCCTTCAGGCTGCCAGCTCTGTCCTGGTGGCAGAGCCGGCAGTCTGGCAGTGGGATACGGGAGGATGCTGCCTTATACTGCCCCAGAGCATTGTGATGCTGCGCTGGCGGGGGGTGGCACTATGACACGGGGGTGACGGGGCCACCGCAGCCCTGCCCACTGCAGCCCTGCTGCTGCCCCTTCGCCCAGCATCCCTTGGAGAAAGGCCTTTGGGGTGCTGGTCCTGAGGCAGTGCCTGTGCCCAGCAGGCCCAGGGGGATATCCCTGCCCATGGTGGCCACCCACTGGGCACCGCTCCTGCGTGTCCCTGTAAATTCATCTGTATGTTCAGACTGCATTATAAAGGCTTTTATACCACGCACAGTCATTTGACTGTGGCGATCCCAGAGGTGAAAGGAAGGGGTTTTGGTTCCCTCTGCATGAACTTTGCAGAAACGTAGAGAACATACAGGATTTCCTCACCATTCCTTATCAATACACCAAGTGGCATTTGCTACTACGCTGCTTATGCTGAGGTCTTCTTCCTGGAAAGAAAGAGAATTTAAGAAATCTCTTCTGCGTTTGTTACACAGGGCATTCAGATATTTGTGTTTATTAACATTCATGTGTCTAGTTTGGGGGTTTACCTCTTGTATTACTACTCGAATGAAACACTTCCCTGACGGCTGCCTAATTCCATGTTCTTGACAGCTCAATAAAGTGTTTTGATCCCAATTCAGTTTAAACCGCGTGGACTGAGCAGGTCTTCCCTGCAACACTCAGGAAAAACAAGTAACTGACTCAGTTGTGTAGAACAGTTTTAAAACTCTCAGCTAAGTCTCACATAAGGATATTGTATAGAGGGCAGAGACTTAGAGATTGGCAACAAATCCCCCCAGCACATGTGTTCAAATCCTTGAAATGCAGAATGACCGCTGGTCTCTCTCCCATAGGCTTGTTTCTTGAGTGGTCTATTGGGGGGCACTGGCTTCCCTTGGGACCTGCACTGCAGACAGCCCCTCAGACCTACATCACAGCTTCTCATGCAGAACTGTATTCTACAGCCCCATCACAGAAGGCCACCAAATTGGTCAGGCAGGATTTCTCCTTAGTGAAGCCATGCTGGCTGTCACCAACCACCTCGTTGTCTTTCACGTGCCTTACCATGCTTTCCCGGAGAACCTGCTCCAAGACGTTGCCAGGCACAGCTGTGCCGGGTGAGCAGCTCCCGAGAGGAGCCTCCAACCCCGCAGCGAGGGGAGACCCCGCGCCCCGGAGCCCCAGCTCTGAGCGGCGAGAGCCCCCGCGGGAGTCCCGAGCCCCCGCCGGGCCTTGCCCAGGAGCCCCGCGCAGCCCAGGGACTCACCGGGGGCGGCGCCAGGAGGGAGGCACCGCCCGGGCGGGGAGAACCCGCCCCGGGGAAGCTGAGAGGGAGCGGGGCTGCGGGCTCCAGGCCCAACCCGGGCAGGGGCCACAAGCGTCCAGCGTAGCGCATAGGGAAAAGAAGGAGGGTGTTAATGCAGGAAGCCGGGAGCTAGTAACAACCAAAAAAACAACAGGAAAAGGAGGAGGAGATGATTGTCCCGCTGTAACCAGCGCTGGTGCAGGCTCACTTTGAGTACTGACTGGGTGCAGTTCTAGGCCCCACCATTTAAGAAGAACATGAAGGTCCTTGAACGCATCCAGAGGAGGGCAACAAAGCTGGTGACAGGGCTGGAAGGCATGTTCTGGGAGGAGCAGCTGAGGACACTGGGTTTGTCTAGTTTGGAGAAAAGGAGGCTGAGGGGTGGCCTCATTGCTCTCTATGGCTCTTCCCAAGGAGGGGAAATGGAGAGGGAGGTGCTGATCTCTTCTCGCTGGGATCCATTGATAGGACGTGTGGGAATGGTTCAGAGCTGCGCCAGGGGCGGTTTAGAGTAGACATGAGGAAGCATTTCTTTACCTAGAGGGTGGCCAAAAACTGCAGCAGGCTTCCTAGGGAGGTGACCAATGCCCTGTGCCCATTAGTGTCTCAGAGGCATTTGGACGACACCCTTAATAACATGCTTTCACTTTTGGCCAGCTGTAAAGTGGTCGAGCAGTTGGGACTTCATCGATGATCACTGTAGGACTCTTCCAACTTCCTTTTTTTTTTCTCACCTACAGTACATGCTGAGGAAATTCTGGATGACATTTCCTCCCAGCCCTGCGCTAGCGGAAGGGATTGAATAGGTAATCATGTCCCATCACAGGCATTGGCTCTGTCACTTTGTGGGAAGGAGGCCTGTGCCTTCTGATGGGGGCGAGAGATGTAGATTGTCTCTGGACCATTTGAGCATCTGAACAGATTTGTGAAAAACATGTGTGAACTGGTTTTCGAAACTCTTCTGTGTTCATCCAGTTTATTTGGGTTTGCACAGGACAGCAAAAGACCTCATCTCTGACACCAGTGAGGCTCAAAGATCGAGCCCTCAGCCTGAAGCAGGGTGTGCTTCTGAACTAAATGGTTGCAAATCTTGTTCATGTGGGCAATACCTGCTCATTTCCTTGTGATTTACCCCCACTCCCAACCCCACCCCTCCCCCAAATACTGGCTTTTAAAAATGCCGGAGTTGTTTCTTTTGGAGAAACAGAACAAAACACAAGAGCCTGAGAACAACAACGCTGCATCAGGAGTCCGTCTGGCCCAATACTCTTGCTCCAGTGGCACCCCATACATGTCTAAAGGAGAGTAGATGAGGAGTGCAGCTCTACTTCTGTCAGGGTCCAGAGGTCCATAGGCCTCAGTGCCTGGGACTGGCCTCCCTCGCGACCCACACTGCAGGTAGCCCCTCAGACCTATGTCAGACTTTGTCATGCAGAACTACATGCATAACATGTCATAGCTGTTCCATTCCATTCCATTCCATTCTCTTCTGTTCCATTCTCTTCTGTTCATTCCATTCCATTCCATTCCATTCTATTCTGTTCCATTCCATTCCATTCCCTTCCCTGCACTCACAATGAGTTGTATAATGATGAGACCATTTTTATGTGAAATGCCAAGGGGTTTTCAGCACCAAAACCACTTTCAAAGACACAAATCAGAAAGGTTACAGGTGGATTTTATTTATTTATAAAGCTATTTACCTTATTTTATGTTAGTTTAGCTTAATTTAGTTTAGCTTAGCTTAGTTAATTGTAGTCTAGTTTAGTTTAGATTATATTTTTCCAAATCTTTCCGAGCGGTGCCGTGGTGGTGCGAGAGCAGTGCGAGAAAGAACCCAGCCAGAAAGGGCCAGGGAAGACCTGACAAGGGGTGGTGCTCAATGCTACAGAGGACAGCAGCAAGTCCCGGGGCCACGCTGGGGCCACGCTGGGAGTGAGTCCCGGGGCCACGCTGGGGCCATCCTGGGAGTGAGTCCCGGGGCCACGCTGGGGCCATCCTGGGAGTGAGTCCCGGGGCCACGCTGGGGCCACCCTGGGAGTGAGTCCCGGGGCCACGCTGGGGCCATCCTGGGAGTGAGTCCCGGGGCCACGCTGGGGCCATCCTGGGAGTGAGTCCCGGGGCCACGCTGGGGCCATCCTGGGAGTGAGTCCCGGGGCCACGCTGGGGCCACGCTGGGAGTCCAGAAGGCTGCCTCCCCCCGGATGCGGGGCACGAGGGCCAGCTGCGTGGAGCACGAGCAGCTGCCTTTGGGCCACAATAGCCCAAAGGAGCCCCATGGAGGGGCTGTGCTCGGCTGCGGGGGAAGGCAAAAAACCCCGGGGACACTTGCTGGTCCACCCTGGGGGGAAAAAAGCCCTTCCCCCCCCAGCTGCAGGACACGAGGGGCCACCTTCGTGGTGCATGAGCGCCAGGCGATAACCAAGCCAGAATGGACCGAGGAGCCCTGACAAGTGGTCATGCTCGATGCTCAGAGGAAGGCAAAAAACCCCCGGGGACCAGTGCCAATCTGCCCCGGGGGAAAATTCCTTCCTGACCCCAGCACTGGCGATCGGCTACTCCCTGAGCACGTGAGCAAGACCTGCTCCTGTCCACGGGCTGGTTATGGCTCTTGGGGGACACTGGCACTGCCTTTTCTGCCTCCACCTGGAGCCACCTCAGGGGCTTCCAAGAACAGCAAAATGCCGCTGGCCTGATCAACCCCGGGGGCAAGAATCCTCCTTGTGCCGGGCAGTGGGAGCTCCAAAGCGCTGGGGGAGGGCACTGGGCCATCCGTGGATCCTATTTCTTATGGCTGCTGCCATGATCTCCCCAGAAGATGAGGACGCTGATCTCCCCGAAGGCTGAAGCAGGATTTCCATCCATCCGATGAGCTGTGAGTGTGGCCCCTCCAGGAGCTGGAATTGCAGCACAGAACCTCCAGCAGCTTCGTGCAGCTTCAAGTGTTTCCCCCTCAGCGCCTCCAAGTAATTCCACCGGTGCCTCAAGGAATTCCTCTCTGATGCCTTCAGGCTGCCAGCTCTGTCCTGGTGGCAGAGCCGGCAGTCTGGCAGTGGGACACCGGAGGACGTTGCCTTATACTGCCCCAGAGCATTGTGATGCTGCGCTGGCGGGGGGTGGCACTATGACACGGGGGTGACGGGGCCCCCGCAGCCCTGCCCACCGCAGCCCTGCTGCTGCCCCTTCGCCCAGCATCCCTTGGAGAAAGGCCTTTGGGGTGCTGGTCCTGAGGCAGTGCCTGTGCCCAGCAGGCCCAGGGGGATGTCCCTGCCCATGGCGGCCACACACTGGGCACCGCTCCTGCGTGTCCCTGTAAATTCATCTGTATGTTCAGACTGTATCATAAAGGCTTTTATACCACGCACAGTCATTTGACTGTGGCGATCCCAGAGGTGAAAGGAAGGGGTTTTGGTTCCCTCTGCATGAACTTTGCAGAAACGTAGAGAACATACAGGATTTCCTCACCATTCCTTATCAGTACACCAAGTGGCATTTGCTACTACGCTGCTTATGCTGAGGTCTTCTTCCTGGAAAGAAAGAGAATTTAAGAAATCTCTTCTGCGTTTGTTACACAGGGCATTCAGATATTTGTGTTTATTAACATTCATGTGTCTAGTTTGGGGGTTTACCTCTTGTATTGCTACTCGAATGCAACACTTCCCTGACGGCTGCCTAATTCCATGTTCTTGACAGCTCAATAAAGTGTTTTGATCCCAATTCAGTTTAAACCGCGTGGACTGAGCAGGTCTTCTCTGCAACACTCAGGAAAAACAAGTAACTGACTCAGTTGTGTAGAACGGTTTTAAAACCCTCACCTAAGTATCCCATAAGGATATTGTATAGAGGACGGAGATTTAGAGATTGGCAACAAATCCCCCCAGCACGTGTTCAAATCCTTGAAATGCAGAATGACCGCTGGTCTCTCTCCCATAGGCTTGTTTCTTGAGTGGTCTATTGGGGGGACTGGCTTCCCTTGGGACCTGCACTGCAGACAGCCCCTCAGACCTACATCACAGCTTCTCATGCAGAACTATATTCTACAGCCCCATCACAGAAGGCCACCAAATTGGTCAGGCAGGATTTCTCCTTAGTGAAGCCATGCTGGCTGTCACCAACCACCTCGTTGTTTTTCACGTGCCTTACCATGCTTTCCCGGAGGATGCGCTCCAAGACGTTGCCAGGCACAGCGGTGCTGGGTGAGCAGCTCCCGAGAGGAGCCTCCAACCCCGCAGCGAGGGACACTGCCGGGGGGCTAAAAGATGTCAGTGAAGCTGAGAGGGAGCTGGGCTGCGGGCTCCAGGCCCAACCCGTGCAGGGGCCACAAGCGTCCAGCGTAGCGCATAGGGAAAAGAAGGAGTGTGTTAATGCAGGAAGCCGGGAGCTAGTAACAACCAAAAAAAAACCAACAAAAAAAAGAGGACGAGATGATTGTCCCGCTGTAACCAGCGCTGGTGCAGGCTCACCTTGAGTACTGGGTTCAGTTCTAGGCCCCGCCATTTAAGAAGAACATGAAGGTCCTCGAATGCGTCCAGAGGAGGGCAACAAAGCTGGTGACAGGGCTGGAAGGCATGTTCTGGGAGGAGCGGCTGAGGACACTGGGTTTGTCTAGTTTGGAGAAAAGGAGGCTGAGGGGTGACCTCATTGCTCTCTACGGCTCTTCCCAAGGAGGGGAAATGGAGAGGGAGGTGATGTTCTCTTCTCGCTGGTGGCTAAAGAGGAAACACACAGTGCACCAAATGAACAACCAGCTGATGCACCAGTAAAGAGGATCACTGCTGGTGCCTCCAGGAGAAAGCAGTGGGTCATATTAGTGGGTGACTCTACTTTGAAAGGCGCAGAGGCACCCATCTGTCAGCCTGACCCAGTCTCAAGGGAGGTGTATGGTGTGCCAGGGGCTCAGATCAGGTGTGTTGCAGAGAGGCTGCCCAGTCTAGCAAGTCCTGCTGACTGTTACTCACTTCTTGTGGTCCATGTGGGTGCTAGTGATACTGACAGCAGTAGCCTGGGAATCATTAAGAAGGACTACAGAGCCCTGGGAGAGGTGGCTGGGGGCTCTGGGGCTCAGATAGTTTTTTCATCAATTCTCCAGGTCAAAGGGAAGGACCTTGAAAAGGCCAGGGGGATTTGGCAGGGTAATAAATGGTTAGAACAGTGGTGCCATAGTCAGGGGTTTGGTTATTTAGAACATGGGACTCGATTTGGGAGGTCAGGTCTGCTGGAGGCTGGTGGAGCTGGTCTGACAAGAGGAAGAGCTGCTTTGGTAGGAGGCTTGCCAGGCTGGTCAAGGCAGCTTTAAAATAGGTGTGTTGAGGGAGGGGGGCATCGATCTATCCCAACACTCCCAGTCAGTTGCCAGCACCTGTAATAAATGCTTGGAGCAATGTGGAGCTATTTCAGCTGCTCCAGTCAATGAGTTGGCTTCATTTGGAGCTTGGCTCAGATGCCTCTATCCAAATGCCTGTAGTATGGAGAATAAAGAAGAGGAATTAGAGATGTGTGCACATCTATGGGGATTTGATATCATTGGTATCACAGAAACATGGTGGGATGGCTCCTGTGACTGGAGTGTTAGAATGGAAGGTTATAGGCTTTTTAGGAAAGACAGGCCAGGCCAGGCCAGGGAGGAGGAGTAGCTGTTTATGTCAGTGATAGGTTGGAGAGCATGGAACTCTGTCTGGGGACAGGTGATCAGTCAACAGAGAGCTTGTGGGTCAGGGTCAAAGGGAGAACAGCAATGGGGGACATTACTGTGAGGACCTCTTACAGACCGCCTGATCAGGAGGACTCTGTGGATGAAGCACTCTATAGACTGATAGGAGCAGCCTCACACTCACAGGCCCTTGTCCTAATGGGGGACTTCAACCATCCTGATACCTGTTGCAGGGACAGTACAGCCCGGCACAAGCAATCCAGGAGGTTCCTCGATTGCGTGGAAGACAACGTCCTCTTGTAAGTAATAGAGGAGCCAACAAGGAGAGGTGCCATGCTTGACCTTGTGCTCACCAACAGGGAGGGGCTGCTTGGGAATGTGATGCTACAGGGCAGCCTTGGCTGTAGCAATCATGAGATGGTCGAGTTTGAGATCCTCAGGACAGTGAGAAGGGCACGCAGGAAGCTCACTGCCCTGGACTTCAAGAGAGCAGACTCTGGCCTCTTCAGGAACCTGCTTAGTAAGGTTCCATGGGATAAAACCCTAGAGGGCAGGGGGGCCCAAAACTACTGGTTGATATTCAAGGATCACCTGCTCCAAGCTCAGGAGTGTTGCATCCTGACTAGAAGGAAATGTGGCAGGAGGGCCAGAAGGCCTCCATGGATGGATAAGGAGCTGCTGAGGAAAATTAGAGGGGGGAAAAAGCAGCTTATAAAAGGTGGAAGCGAGGACAGGCAGCCTGGGAAGAATACAGGAATGTTGTCCGGAAAGCTAGGGACCGGGTTAGGAAAGCTAAGGCCCAGTTAGAATTAAATCTGGCAAGGGATGTAAGAGATAATGGGAAGAGCTTCTAGAGGTGCGCAGCAAACAAAAGACAGACTAGGGACAACGTGGGCCCTCTCCAGAAGCTATTGAGAGAACTGGCTACCCTGGCTTTGGAGAAGGCTGAGGTGCCTCGGTCTTCACTGGCAAATGCTCTGACCACAGTGCCCAAGTCTTGGAAGGCAGATGCAGGGACTCTGAGAATGAACACCTTAGGCCCACTGTAGGAGAGGATCAGGTTTGAGATCATTTTAAGAACCTGAACGTGCACAAGTCCATGGGACCTGATGAAATCCATCCGCGGGTCCTGAAGGAGCTGGCGAATGAAGTTGCTGAGCCACTGTCCATCATATTTGAAAAATCCTGGCAGTCAGGTGAAGTTCCTGATGACTGGAAGAAGGGAAATATAACCCCCATTTTCAAGAAGGGGAAAATGGAAGACCCAGGGAACTACAGACCAGTCAGTCTCACCTCTGTGCCTGGCAAGGTCTTGGAGCAGGTTCTCCGGGAAAGCATGGTAAGGCACATGAAAAACAACGAGGTGGTTGGTGACAGCCAACATGGCTTCACTAAGGGGAAATCCTGCCTGACCAATTTGGTGGCCTTCTATGATGGGGCCACAGAACTGATGGACAGGGGCAGAGCAGTTGACGTCATCTACCTGGACTTGTGCAGAGCATTTGACACCATCCCACATGACGTCCTTGTTTCAAAACTGGAGAGACATCAATTTTTATGGATGGAGCACTCTGTGGATAAAGAACTGGCTGGATGGCCACATGCAAAGAGTTGCAGTCAATAATAGCTCAATGTCCAATTAGAGACCTGTAACGTTTGGTGTCCCTCAGGGATCGGTGTTGGGACCGATCTTGTTCAACATCTTTGTCAGCAACATGAACAGTGGGATTGAGTGCGCACTCAGCAAGTTTGCCCATGGCACTAAGTTATGTGGTTCGGTTGATACGCTGGAGGGAAGGGATGCCATCCAGAGGGACCTTGACACGCTTGAGAGATGGCCACTGCCAACCTCATGAAGTTCAACCAAGCTAAGTGCAAGGTCCTACACCTGGGTCGGGGCAATCCCAGGCACAGCTACAGGTTGGGCAGAGAAGAGATTCAAAGTAGCCCTGCGGAGAAGGACTTGGGGGTGTCGGTTGATGAGAAGCTTAACATGAGCTGGCAGTGTGTGCTTACAGCCCAGAAACCAACCGTATCCTGGGCTGCATCAGAAGGAGCTTGACCAACAGGTCAAAGGAGGTGATCCTGCCCCTCTACTCTGCCCTTGTGAGACCTCACTTGGAGTATTGTGTACAGTTCTGGTGTCCTCAACATAAAAAGGACATGGAGCTGTTGGAGCAAGTCCAGAGGAGGCCACAAGGATGATAAGAGGGCTGGAGCACCTCCCGTATGAAGACAGGCTGAGAGAGTTGGGGCTGTTCAGCCTGGAGAAGAGAAGGCTGCGTGGAGACCTCATAGCAGCCTTCCAGTATCTGAAGGGGGCCCATAAGGATGCTGAGGAGGGACTCTTCCTTAGGGACTGTAGTGGTAGGACAAGGGGTAATGGGTTCAAACTTAAACAGGGGAAGTTCAGGTTAGATATAAGGAAGAAATTCTTTACAGTGAGGGTGGTGAGGCACTGAAATGGGTTGCCCAAGGAAGTTGTGGATGCTCCGTCCCTGGCAGTGTTCAAGGCCAGGTTGGACAGAGCCTTGGGTGACATGGTTTAGTGTGTGTTGTCCCTTCCCATGGCAGGGGGGTTGGAACTAGATGATCTTAAGGTCCTTTCCAACCCTAACTATTCTATGATTCTATAGTGGGTCAGATGTTACCAAAATAAAACGCACTTCAGTGTACTACATTTTCAGCTATAGAAATAGCTATATGGCAGGTGAAGGAGGAAAGAAATGCTTTTGTGGAGCAAAAAAGATTAAATGCTTCAGATGTGCATGTAATTTGGTTACTTGTTAGAATGTGAAATCCAAACATCAAAGGGTAGCTTCACAGATAAAAGGGCACAGATCTTTTGAAAGAGTAACCATTTAAAAATGTAATTAAGTGGGTATGTTTGGAAATTGCTTGACCAGTTAGTTACCTCCAGCTCCCCAAAACAATACACCAATACAATATCAAGAAAAAAAAACCCCAACTATTTTCCTTATGCCAGCTATAAAAGCAAATGAATATAAAGTTTAAACTTTCTTGTGGATTTTTTTTAGCAAATAATTTTCTAAATGCAAGAAGACAAAAAAGAGAAAAAAGAAAAAAAGGTGCTATTTGCTGTAAGTTCATTGCAGCAGAGAGTAATTGACTTCCTGACACCAGTCCCTCACTGTTCAGGTATCATTGTTTAATAAGTGTGTGGGTTCATGTTCTTGGTGGGGAAAATGGGGACGAACCACACAGTCAAAACCAAGTTTCCAGTATAACATATCCAGTATAAGGAAGGCAGAACATAATAAACTAAATTCTTAAGAAAAATCTGGCCCATAAAAGTTAGAAGTGGCCCTTCTGTTCCTTAATAAACTTCAGTGAGACCCCAGAGACAATTAGGTTGAATAATTCTGCTTACTTCACATTTTCTGTTCTTCTAATATAAAACTGTTCAACTTTTTCTGTGGGATTTTTTCACAGGCAGCTAGCTACACTCTGAAGACAGTCTGAAGGAGAATAACAACAACAAACTGTTCCTGGGGGAAGGGACACAAGGAAATACTATATTAGGGTAAATTTGCATGGATCTCTACTTCAGAAATAGATTTAATAGTCTTCTCCGAACTTTGCATCAAATTTCGCTCAGTCTCCTGAAATCACTGCACATCTCCCAGCCAAAAGAGGTTTCTATGCTACATATAAAATTAGGGCTCTGTATTAAAGACCTGGCCACGACCAAGGGATTGTGAGATTAATATTGTACACAACAGTAAAACCTACTTTTTCCTTGTTCTCACACCACCTTGCCAGAGGGTAGACAGGAGGCGCATTGATAGGGGACCAATTAAATTAAACGAAGCCAAAGGCAGATAAAAGCTACACTGAAACACATTCAGCCAAGGCATTTCTGACATGGTAAATTCTTAGAAGTGATACAAAAGGTCAGAGGAGAAATAAATTAATAGCTCAAGAAGAGAACATTTGTACCTATGCTGTTTCCTTCTCAGATGAAAAGTATTTGTGGGAAGTGTGACACAGATGAAAAAGGATTTAAGAAAGATTGAGTAATTACAGCAGTTGTTTAACATTTCTAAGCAGGGCTTTGGATGTTCATTTAGGAGAATAAGGAGACAAAGCATAAAGGCACAGGACTGCTCGTGGTTTGCAGTCTCTGTGAGCGTGCATATATTAAGTGTCTGCAGAAGCTGAACTGCGGAGCTACAATGGAGACCTGTGCACAGCTGCCCTTCTTCACTTCACATGGCACGGCTGCCTTCAAGGTCACTGTGATGCTGGAACAGCATGGGTAGACTGGAAGACAAAGAGGGTTGTAAGGAGGAGAAACAGAGAAAACAGCATCAGCTGGGCAAGCAAATAAACTGTTTCTGAATGAGTGACACAGAGAAATACTACATTAGGATTCAAGCAGTCCAAGAAGGGAGAATGTTGCATTCCATCAATTGTTATTTTTTTTTAGTAATAATTAATATCAGAGTGTCCCAAAGCCGAGAACCAGTGTCAGAGCAAAACCTTCACAAGAAAGCCAACAGTCCAACGAGACTCAGCTTCTGAAATGTCGTGCTGAGGTACCCCATCAAAACACGCACGCACTGCAAGGGCAGGATGTGCACAGCACTGACCCCCCACTGACACTCCCTCTTCTTAGAAAGCAGACAGAAAACAGACGTTCACTTCATTCTAGCTCATTTGGTTATTAAGCAGGAACCCCTGGGTCAATCTCTTGGTAGGGAGAGGGATAGTGGCAAGGTTTTCTGCCTAGAAGCCCTCAGCGTGAACTGGTAGAGAGGAGAGGTGAGCCCTGGGAGTGAAAGGAGTCTGTGGTTCAAAACTTGCACTGGCCCTTCCATGCAGCCTGTAAGGATAGAACCCCCTTCTCCATCTCCAGAGGCACAGCAACTGTTTGCACAGTTGGGGGAAGGGGAAGGGAAAAAAACCCCAAAACTTTGCTATTAAGCACAGGAATTATAAAACACTATCTAGCCAGCACAGTTCCTCCTGCCTTGGTTTACCAAAGCACACCTTGACATAAACTGTCAGGTTGCTATGGTATCAGAGCCACAGACACTTTTTCTTTACCTAATTCCATGACAGAATTGATAGGCTTTTGTGAAGGGGGACCTCCTGCAGCAAGGAGTCCAACAGAGACTGGGTGCAAAGCTTAAAAGAAAAATATTTAAAAGGCAAAGAAAAGTGGAGCTGCCCACAGGTGGCAGTCGTATCCTTTGAGTAGCACAGTATAGGGAAGGTGCTAGAAGAGAACAGAAAGTTGATGTCGCTGAAGCAGAATTTACATATATATTTTTATTAGTAGCAGAGCATTCAAAAGTAAACTCCACAGGGATTTGGACACTCTTAACTCCTTTCACTGTGTGCTACGTACTGTAATAGTGCAAAGGAGCAGGCCAATACTGCTGATCCTTCAAACACAATACCCAATCACAGCAGAAACCTCGAAACACGTACCCTGTACACTGCAGAAGGGAGAAGACAAGCAGTCAGGGCACAGCTCAGAGGTGAGAAATAACAGCGATTCTTCCAGCGCGCCAGGACTCTGCTGGGGCTGGGCTGGACACGAAGTTTGGCTCCAGGATAATACAAAAGTATCAGCACCAACAATTTCTCTGGCTCAACTTGTCCAAGACCAAAAAAATTCAGATAAGCAGCAGCCTGTGTGCCACAACAGCTCTACGCCTATCCAGGTGCTAGAAAGCAACAAAGAACACCTAAAGTGCCCAGAGACTATTTTTCAGCTGAACTATAACAGCAATACATGAAGTCACTGCCATCACAGCCCATCTGATCATGGACACAGCATGGTGGAGGAAAGGAAGAAACTGAGTAGATCTGCTGGTATGTATCAGCTGGATATCACACAAAACGAAATGCTGGTGGAAGTCAATCGGGAGGTAAGAGGTTTCCCAGACACCTGCATGACTGTCACACATGTGATTGTCTGCCATGTGACATGTGCACATTGACAAAATCCCCATCTCTTTGACCAAGGTGAGAGCAACCTCAGGTTCCAAATGCACTCAAGTTCTAGCAGATAGAAGAAGAATGTGGTACTAGGCCAACCATGAGCACAACAGCAAGGGTCATATACTGAAAGAAGCTTGGAGGTAAGAGACGCAGCAAGCCAAAAAATGAATGATGCCAACTATACGTGCTGTATAGGATATGAAGCTACACATCTGAACACATAAATGATTGCCTCACAGAGCAATTATTGATGAAATGCACAAGATGCAAAGCAATTCTTGACTTGATTCTGAAAAACATGCAGGATATGGTTGCAAACGCTGCGGAGATTCATTCTGCCATGTGCCAGATATACTAAACTGCAGGAGCAGCAACAGTACCTTCCCCCGTCTCATACAACTGCATTTTCTTTAAGTAAGGCCAAATAAATAAATAAATAACAAGAAACAAATAAACAAACAAAAAACAAACCCAAAGATATATGCCAACAGTTAAAGCGTTTGCAAGTGGCAAAAACACTACAGTGGAGGCTCACTGAATTTGTATTTAATCTTCCTGTTATTTAATTATTCTACCAAAAAAAAAAAAAAGAATCCTTTGATAATATAAAGCCATGTCTATGTAGGAGAAAAAAAAAAAACAAACCAAAACAAACAACCCCCAACCAAACAACAAAACCAAAACCACACACAAACTGTCATATTTTATGTAACATTATAGTGAGCAGTCCAGAAAGGGATTTTGGGGAACAACTTGTTAAAAGGGCACAAAACCAGTTATTCTTTTCTCAGGAGTAGGAGGTCGGACAGATATTTATAGAACCAGCAATTAATGTGTAAATGAAGTGACCAAAGAAGAGCCCAGAAAATTAAAACTAAATTAATTGTCTGCATCAGTATTACCTCTTTAGGATTTGTAGCAGTGACTCCAGAGGAATGCTCTCAAATGGAATTTCAGTAAAAACTGTGATATAAATTGAGATTAGCACTGGATAGTTACCAGCACCAGATGGTCTTCACCCACAAATTAAACAGAACTCAAGTATGACACAGCTGAATTGTTAACTGTAATAACCCATTACTTAACAGTTCTTTTATAAAGTCACGACTCATGAACCTATTGGAGTTTTTGAAGATGTTCATAAGCATGTCGATAAGGAAGGCTCCAAAAATCAAAACAGACATCCAAAGTCTTAATTAAGTTGCCATGGCGGGGGTGGAGGGGTGGGGAAGGGTGCTCACATGGATAAACAAGTTTAAAAGATGAGAAAGAAAAGGTAGGAATGCACAGTCTCATTGCAGGCAAGTCAAGAGCATAGCACTTGGGCCCACACCGTTCAACATGCACCTGATCGCGAGGTGGGGGTGTAACCTTATAAGGTTGGTTGCTGATACTGAATTATTGAAGGTTTTAAAGAAATAAACTGTAGAGGTCAAGACAGACTTCATGATACTTGTGACCCCATTACTGACTGGTGAAGAAAATGGCGGATGAAATTCAGTGTTAAGTGTAAAGCAATGAAAATGAGAAAAAGTCCCATACTGCACACATAGTGATTGAATCTGAACCAATGGACATGAAAGATCATTGCACTGGTAATGATGAAAATGTCAACTCGGGCATTAAAAATTGCCAAAACCCCAAACAAGTATCAGAAGTCATTATGGTAAAGAGAACAACAAAATTACTGCCCCACCATACAGATCATATGTTCACCTCCTGATAAGATGCAAATGCAAGGTACATTTCTGATTCCCCCTAACATAAGAAGAAAGAGCAGAATAAGAAAAGGTTCAAAAAGGGCAACGAAGACGACCAAACTTCTGGAATAGCTTCCACACATAGCACACTGGAAAGAGCTGCAACTCTTTGGCTGGAGGACAGGACAACCAAGAAGATGTATGAAACCGTAAGTAGCATGGCAAAGGTAAACAGGTAGAGTTGTTCCTTGAGTGAAGAAGTCCCTTCCAAAGGGACAGCACATAGTTACACTGTAAAACTTACTCCTGTGGGATGTAGTGAACTCCGTGGTTTACAGTTTCAAAAGCAATTATGAAAATTAGTGGAAGTAAACCTCATTAATAGCTACTGAACACAAGGACATTACATGCAAGTGACAAGCTTACTGAAAAAGCATACTAGACAGCTGTGACTATGTGCTTGTTCTGTGCTTCAGTCCTTCCTTAAGCATCCACTATTAACAGCCATCAGAGACAGGCAGATAATAAAACCAGAGACCTTTGATCTGGCCAAATGCAGTTGTTCTTACTGCCTCCACACTTTGTTGAAAAACTCCAACTTTGATTTGAAGATCAGTGGTGAGAGGGTGAGACGGCAAGTGAAAACGCATGTGTACACACAAAGCTGTGATGGTAGCGAGAAAATCTGCCAAAGCTTTCCAAGTCCAACAACATCATGCTGAAGCAGCCAGTGCTAATTACCCTGCCAGTTCTGCTAGTGGCATGGATGATGTCATTTCACTCAAAAAATATGCAGGCACTTCACACTCACTCAACAATGCTTGAGAAGCAGCGGATCATCCTTCAAGGCAGCACAGAAACACACTTCCAGCAGCAACCACTCCTATATATCGGTACCGACAGACTCCGCATGCTCAGGAATGCCCTTTGGAACACCCTCGGGAACACTAAATCTTCTTTAAAACACATTTTTTGGGAACAGCTATGCCTTCTGGGGTTACATGAATGAATATTATTTCTGGCCTTTTCCCCTGTATATAATGTAGATGAAGCACACTGGCACAGACAAAATCATACAGGGTAGACTTTTTTGTCTCCATCTTACTAACTGCTTGAATATCACTAAAGGGCTTTTTAAAAGAATAAGGAGGGCTAAAATTACCTAAAAGTAAAGGTAGAGATAAATGAGGAATAGCCACTCTAAGCAGTAATGCCCACGCTCAGCATTTCTGAATGGAATCTTCAGAAAATTATTTTGTAACCTTAAAGGCATCTCATCAGTACACAGACTTGTGAGACAGCACCTAAGACCCTGGGATACCAGTCCTGTCATCATCAGCATATCTAATTATGCAGTTCAGTTGTACTGTTTATGCATTAATTATTTTTTCCTAGAACCAAGTTCTTTTTAGAATTTACCATGCCACAGCCACAGGTATCTTGACAACAATATGTAAATAGTTCTTTCCTAGCTTTACCAATGGTGTATCACTGGCTTAGCAAGCCAGTTTAGCTCAATTCCTCTTATAATGATCCAAGCAGATTTAATACAAGCAACTTAGAAATTCTTTGGAAAAAATGAAGAGCAGAGTATTGTAATCCTGTGTATTCTATATATGTACTCCAAAACCACCAACATTGTGGTTGTGCAGAAGAAGATGAGTTTTCACAATAATTTTCGTTATTCACAACAACAGCAGCATTCAAAGAGAAAAAATAGCCAATTTAAAACAAAAAGAGAAGGGTTAAAAAAAGTAACCAACCCCACACCATTCTCACACCTGCCTTTGAGTGCTGGCAACATCACCTGCAGAACAACTGCTCATTCCAGCGCGGGCAGGGACATGGGTATGCTCTTCATTTGACTGCCTAGATGACCTCTGGTGAAAGAGTTCTGCATGAATGGCCGAGACACTCGGTCTGCAGACCTGGCTGTTCTGTTTTCTCAACTTTGCAGGAACTGGCATGTATAAGAATCCTCTTCTGAAGTACTCCATTTCATGTTCACATGCTGGGCCATCGTTGTTATCTTAACAATACTTTTTAACAGTAAGATTATTATTTTTTATCTTTTTTTTTTAACCAAAATAATTCTCTCACATCTCCCTCTACCATCTGGCCAAGGCAAAAAGGTAACAAAAATCAGAATAACCTCCTGGCAGAGATCTACAAAAAACGAAAATGCACCATCTTGGTAGAAAAAGTTGAATGACTGAAAAGGTTTTTGCATAGTACGTTTTCTTATCTACTTTTTGCAAAAACATATCTGAACTCCTATGTTAGAATTGTCTCTTCTCTTACTGCTAAACCCAATGAGAAAAAAACCCCAAAAAACAACAGGTTTGTTTTTTGGAACCTGCAGGTATTTTTGCCAGGCCTCCAAGACTGCACAATAAGGTTTCACCTTTTCATACCCAACAAAATACTGTTTATTTCAAGATCAAGTGTTTTAAACAAAAACAGAATCTCAGATGGATGTCACCTGCCTGCATCCCAAGATTCTACAGTCACGGAAGCAAAACGCTGCTTCTGTGAATGAGACCGATGCACAGAACAGGAGGCAAGCTGAGATGCTGAGATGGACACCTCTCAGCTCTGCCTCTCACAGATATGCAAAGCCCACAGTGAGAGCCTCAATGCCATTTCTTAGGCTCTCGTCCCTGCTGAAAGAAACTCCATTTGCACAGGCTGAGATTTATTTATGAAGACAGCTTCTGGCAGTCTATAACAGAGGAGGAGCATCCAGACCTCATTTGCCTTTATAACTTACAGAGAACAATGTGGGACCATACTAGAATATCAAGACAACTAAATTAGATTAGACACACTACAAGTTTTAGACTAATCCAAAATCAGAAGGCAATATTTAAATTATGCAACTCTTCTCAGATTAGGGGAAAAAGTGAATAAGCAAGGAGCCAGTTTCCAGTTGCTTACCCAACGCAGCCCAGGGTTTGGAACCTCAGACATTTCCAAGTGATTCTGCATTCCCTTATTTATTCTGGGTCATTTGGAATGAGTCATACATCTTCATGTTCATAACCCACATGGGATACTCCAGTAACTCATGCAAGCTTGCAATTTTCTGCTACGCAAAGCTTTCTGTTCTCACAGTTTCACCGTGTCCAGACAACCAGACACTGCGGTTGTACTTGCACCATCTCAGATGAACGAGTTACATACTGCGTGACTAGCAAAAAGACATTAAATTAAATACATGACTCGAGGAAGCCAGAGCTCTCTGTGCAGCTGACAGAATGGATGGCACGAAAGCTGATAGGAACACACAAGTGGCCCCTAGTATGGATTAAATATGTGCAATTAGAGTACTTCCTCTAAAAGGTACTGATTTAATGTTATTTATATGAAAAAAAAAATGGCAAGAGATCATCAGATACAAATACTCTGTTTTGTGGCCTCCACATTCAGCAAGCTGCATTCTGTGGGGAAGTGAGCTTGCACCCAGCAGTGCAGAGCTCCGCAGCCGTGCCGTGCCACCACACTGGCATCCCTCCCTACCTGCCGTGGCAGAAAAAGAGAAATGAGAAATTAGAAAGCTGGGGCAAGTCAGGGTTGCATCAGGACATGAAGATCCGGCTGCTTGTGGCAGCTTACAGGGATTTCACACAAAGAGGGTGGCTTTCAGACAAGGAGCTAGACATGCACGCTGTAGGACTGACTCTCCTCTGCTTCTGCCCAATGGGTGGTGAGTTACACCAGGCAGCACACACACATTCGTGTAATAGCCAAGCACCACTCTGAAGGCACAAGAAATCCCATGGGTAAGCAGCACAGAACTGATTGAGCTGCAGGACCTGATCTGGTGATGTAGCATGTGATCAGACTGTTCATGGGAACTGAGCCAGTTAAACCAAAATCCAGGCATTTTCAAGAGTAAAGCATTATGGAAGCATAATGGTAATATGGAGGGCAAAGCTCATTTGGCAGGTAAAATATGGAGACTTCGGCTCTCCGTGTGAGTGAGTGTTACTTACTAGTTTTACAGTGCCATAGCAAGACTGAAGTATTCTTCCAATTATCCCAAAAGGGACTAATCAAGGAGTGGTAACATCTGCAGGGATTCTGAACCACTACCACCACCTCCACATGACTGAGAACAGAGGATTTGAATTACAAGTTATGTTCCCACTACTGTTTAAAACATGCATGTGAAAGGCTGTGCTTTGATACTTACCAGTTTTAGATCTGATCTTTATCCAGGATGAACGTCATTCCCAACAGCCCTACAAGCAGAGAGAACAGGTGTACCACTACCCACCTCCTCACCTGTGTGAACGCCACTGACTGCAGGTACAGCTCAGGCCAGAAGGTGCTCAGTTAGTTGCTCAGTCCATAGGGAGGGGAAGGGATGAGCTATACTAACCAGAAGCTGCAGGGAAGCTGTGCCACAAAAGCCAGCCCAGGAGAACTGCAGCTTCAGCAACAATCACCTACATCGCATCAGCAAAGGAGATTCAGAAGTCAGGAGGCAACACAAGCAAGTGCTTTCACAGGCATCCAAATGCCTGACAGCAGCTCCTGATGGCTGGCTGTGAGCTCCAAGCACAGCCTCCCTCTACAGTCAGAGCATGTGTATGGTCTCTCTCCTGCATCAGTTCTGATGCCTAAATAAAGGTTGATCTTACACTGTCATCTTCCCTTTAAACAAAGAACTTGTACTGCCTCTGTCTCCCTTCTACTTACCTAGTTTTATGAAGCTTGTAGAAACTTAATTATTTTTGAGACATTCCCTCCCCCAACTCCATTTGCAAAAAATGACTGAAGTCTGCCAACAGATTCAAAAGCAATTAGGGGAAGAAACACGTAGGCAGCAAGATTATCCCAGACATCTTCCTTTGGAAACCAGGCTAAAAAATGCAGTATTGCATTCATTAAAACAGTTCCCTTAAGTCAGACTTGTGATTGCTGTACTTCTGTTACTGGTAATAGGGCAGATTTTTAAAACAATTTTTGAAGGATTATATTTTGGTTTCTACAAATCCGACTGATTTCAGCCCTTCTAGCTGCAGGCCAACCAGTTATGAACACCTTTCTCATCAGTTAAATAGCATGATAAGTACTCACTTGCCTCAGATGTGGTCTGTGTCCAAACACAAACAGTGGTTTGAAGATCTTTAAGGCATTGCTCTACATAAAAAAATCTATATTGCTGTGAGATTGGTGCATGCACATTTTATTCTTTTTGAATGGCTGCAACCTTTTTAAAATAAAAGCACAATAGATGTATAATCCTCAGATATATTTAAGTGTGATACAGAGGAGATCATTCCTTCAGCAAATCTTTCGCCAGGTTAGCTTTCTGCTGCAATTTAACTCAATACTTACTAAAAAGGCATATTTTATTGGCCAGTTCCATTGCTTTTAAGAAGAGTATCTGACAAAGAAATAATGGGCTGGAAAAAGTTTCTCAAACACTTTCTTCTTTGTCAGTGCTCACTGGATAAAAATGCATCTCCTTACCCCTTGAACTCATCTCAGTCATGCCACCGCATACTGAAAGGCCTGACAGAAACTCAGCCGATGCTTCCAGGACATCCAGACCCATTCATCTTCCTGCTCCCAACCAACTTCCTGAAACCTCACTTGTGCTGCTTGTTGACCTGCAACGTGAGGAAAACCTGCCATGCTGCTGCCTGCCTCGCTGCTGCTCAGATGGGGGCAGATGGTTGGGATGACAGGTTTCTTAGCACCCATGGGTATCCAGGGATGGCACATTCACTTTATGCAAGGTTGGGAAGTACAGGAGGCTATGGAAAATGAGCGCAAACTCTTTGGTCTTTGAAGAGGACAGGCAGTGTAAGAAAAGTGTCAACACCCCACTCAAGCATTGTGGACCCTCTCACTATCCCCCAGATATACACTGGAGAATGATTTTTGAGCACAAAACCATCCCTACATGCTCCACAACAATGAGGCAGTGGTATGAGGGACCACTGCCTGCCTCCCTGTGCCTTCCTTCCTCCCATCCAGTCCTGCAGTGCGGGCAGAGCAGCAGGGATGCGTCTGGCGCACCCAAAGGAGCATGGGGTTGCACACTAAGAGTTAAATCAATTAATCTCTCAGCTGGTTGGAAAAAAAACCCTGTGGATGTATTTCCTGAGTCATCAGTAAATGATCTGCTGCCAAATTGCCCCAAATAAGCAACCCAAACAGCAGTGTCTTCTTAATTATAAAAGATCCTTATCAGCTTACCTGAATGTGTTTTGGAGTTCCTCCTTGTGCCTTAATTTAATTTTTTAATTATGAGGAATTAAGAGCCAGTATTTTCAATAAATGCTGAGAGGCTTTGCTGTTCCCTCGCATATACCCAGTGTTATATTATGGATTTAGCTAAAGTGTGCTGCGATTGCAGCAAAGTTTTAAACTTCTAGCCCATATTTCCAACAGGCATTCATACTGCAAGACTCTAACTTATCAATGTCTCTTTTTCATACACAAAACTACAAACTGCCTACAAAAAGTGTGAAATTAAAAAATAATCGCCACTTAGTGTCAACTGTGTATGCTTTACTTACAAATATAAGAATTCAAATGAGAAAAGAAGTCAGAAAAAACAACATTTAATTATAAAAGAGCTTTTTAAATTAAAAAAGATAATGGCACTAAACCAGAAACAAAGTTATTTAAGAGATCATAGCCACAGGGTGGTTGTAATTTCATACTGAAACTGTACAGCTGTTCCTATCATCTGCACTTTGCTCCTGATTAAAATAACATCCAGAGTTCCAGTAACAAGTAATCTTTTACAGAACTATAATATATTATGAAAACACACATCATTTTTGTATTACATGACAAAAAAACTTAGATTACATTAGATTCATAAATATTTTCCTAAACATTGTACTGGTTTTCTACTCCTTACATGTAAAGAACAGGGAGTGTGGTTTGTTCTGTTGACAAAAGTGATTTGTACTACAGGGTTCACCCACACTGGGACATGTTGTGCTACACCACATAGGGGTACCCAGCTAGATGGAGCATTGATGGCAGTACAGTCCCATTAGACCTATTTCCTATTTTACTCATCCTGCTTTTGAGAATCCTACCATGCTTCCTTTCCATACGAAGACAGCCTCTGACTTTAAAAAATAATAAATACCTATGCCCCCCAAATTGTTCATACGCTGTGGATAACTAATAGTAGATGTCTAATTTTTCTATGACCTTTCAAAGTTCTGTTTCACTGCTTATATATAAAAGGGAGAGTTCCAGTGGTTACTTTGGGAACACCACAGTCAGGGCCTGTGTCCAAAGCTCAGCAGAAAGGCCCTTTATTCCTTTAATCAGCTTTGATCACATTAAAAAACCAACCAAACAAAAAAAAAAAAAGCAATTCAGTCCTTGATTGTATGTAGAATATTCCCTATGAGGTCAATATAATTCTGTGTGTGCACTGAAAGAAAATATTTCATTCCAAGGATATAATTTCACAGTAGTTATTTCAGGTAGTCTGCGCACAGCTGTGAGCATTTAAGCACGGCTGAGTTAGTTTACAAAGAAGTTGTAAAGCAGTACACAAGTTATTGAACCCAGTGTTGCTGTGGGACTGGGGCTCTGGAGCTACAGTCCACAGGACTTTGTGCCGCAATAAGCCACGTCAGTCTACAAATTCATTATCAGTGAATTCTGCGAGCAGCTTTCAGGATTTGCAATAGTTCACCGTTGGATTACTAACTTTTTAAGTGGTTTAGAGAGCATCTATCAGCATCAGGGAAATCAGAACTTGATTTCTAGCCTCATCCGGGATAGATGAGACATAAAGCTGATGGTAGATAACATCCAAAAAGCCTATGTGAACTCCATAGTAGACTTTTACTTGATTACACAGTAGACCTTTACTAGATTTTGAGTGAAAGGTTTGGTGGTTTCCACCTATGAAATTCAGACTATAGTTTCCCTCCACAGTTATTTTATTCTTCCTGAAAGTTTTTATTGTGCTAGTAATTGGCAGGTTTTGGCAGTTCACAAAATGCAATCAATCAGATGTCCAAAAAACCTGAAACCAGCGTATATAACATAGCTGCATATCATTGCTGGAAAACCTTAAGGTCTTTCTAGTGCATGACAATATTCCAGAAAAGACACTGCCAAGAGTGGTGAGCTTTAAAAATGACTCACCTTGTCACATGATCCTTTTAAAAATAACCTCAAAAATACAATCAACTGGAATAAGAATAAAAAAATATTTAAAAGATCTAGCAAAAAAGCTGCATAGAAAGAATTTTTACAGTTGTTTTTAAATAGTTTTCATTAAACTTCACCTAGAGAATGAACAAATTTAGGACTTCCAAAGACAAAATATATTGCATTGCAGTTTTTTTCTGTGAATTTCACACTTATTGGGAAATTCATATGACTGGGTTTAGGTATTTTTAATACTGTACCATTCAGAAGTGCTGAGCAGGGTTTGGTTCTCTAGTGTATTAGCACTGTAAAGACCTATATGAACACACAATTCTACACAAACAGATTGTAGATCTCTAATATAAAGAGATTAAACATCTGTTTGAAAAATGATTTCTTCTGATACAAGACCTACCAGATGGGAGGTAGATGAGTGCCATTAAAATATTTAAGGTACTTATTCTCATGTCAAATATGAATGGAGAAACTGTGCTATCTCCAAAATTTTGCTGCAAGTAAAACTGAAAATTTACTGGTAATCACTGTTGTGTTTCTGTCACTTTTTTTTTTTTTACAGGATAGTTGAATGTTGAAAGGACACACTATCCCTTTGAAACATTCAGCCTTACAAAGTAAGTCCACAAGTTGTTCTTTTGCCATTAGTTGTGAGCTTAGCTGTGCTTAGATTTTATAACCCACTCAGCATTTGGGTTGAGCTGGTATAGGTCCTTCATGTAAGTATCATCATCAAGGCAGCGTTCTCCTAGAAATAGAAGAGAGACATGGTTACAACAGTAACGAAAAGAAAGGAAAAAACTTTCAAACTTCCTGTCACTGTTTTATTCCACTTAGGTTTCCAAGCCCTCTCTATGGTATCAAACAAAGGGCAATGCAGCTAAAACCTAGAAATGCTCTTACCCTTCCTATTTGACTTGGAGAGGAAAGGGGGACAGAGGAGGAAGGAAGGGGCTCTGCCACCTCTGTGGCACGTTCTAGGTTAGACTCCTCACAGAGACCATGCACATGGGAGCTCCCCTCAGCAAGGGTTTAGGAAAAAAGGAACAATGCTCTGGTCATTTTGTGGTTAAATCCAAACACTAGTTTCGCATTTGCATAGAAGCCCATTAAAATTTCAGGTTATTTTTCCCCATCTTGAATGGAAAGTCTGAGCAAGGTTTGTCCTCCTGCTAAGAAGGCGTTACTCCCTATCCGGTTCCTCTTTGTCAGCAGTTCTGCATAGCACTTGTAATGGTTACTGTCTTAAGAGGGAAAAGTAGTTCAGTGTTCTTGGCACATTACAAGCAATTAATTTATGTCTGGTAGCTATGATAAAAATAGCATACGCTGCTGCATCAAGATCTGTGTACTCCTCCCGTTCCCCTCCAGGCAAAGCATTACCTCATGCATTTGCAGCTGTACATCACAGCTCCTCTCCAACTCCACCATGCAAACGGTTGGGGTAGATGGTTTGCATGCTAGACAGATACTTCCAGCACATGTGCTCCTGAAGCAGGAGACAAGCAGAGGTGTGATGCTGCAGCTGGGTTTGTCTGCCAGTTCTTTGGACTCCTTACACAGAGCAGGCAAGGCAAGACTCCATGCTCAACCAGGCTCAGTCTCCATCTTCTCCCTCTCCGTCTGCTCTGCTTGCCAGGTGGGAGATTATTCCCTCTGGGATTTTTGTCCCAACCTACATGACCTGTACCCACACTGCTGAACCAGGCCCTCTCCTCCTCACATGCTTGAACTGCATGTTCAGGCAGTGAGAGCACAGAGACAGTGGTTTGCCATGTCCCTATCCAGTCCCAGTCATGAAGCAATGACAGAAGTCCCATTCAGTGCCCTGAAGCCCTATAGTGAGTACTCGAAAAATGTCTGGAGACTTCAGCAGCTCCATCTGCTAGGGGACAGGATCGCAGCATTGCACGTTAAGTTCAATTATGAACTTAAGTATAAGCATATGAGCGTATCATGAGCCTGTCAAGTCTTCTCACTTTTGGGCTACCTCTACATTAGTCAGTCACACTGGGCAGAGAGAGAGAAAGGGCAAAGATCATGAAAGATGATTTACTTAAACCTGAAGAACAGGTTAAAGGCAGGGAGTTTCTCTTATCTCAACTGAGACCATTTGTAAGGACTAGTATTTGTAAGAGCTGATTAAAGTTGAAATTGTCTGGAAGTAAACTATTCAGAGGAAACATCTAAGCTTTCTGTCCCATTTCATTTCATAACAAAACAAACCAGCAACGTGGAACTAGCCACGTATTTTCTCTAAAAGACACAATTTCTGTCACATGTTTAAAGTGACAGTAGGTTGTTCCATTTTCACTGGAATTCTGTTACAGAAACCTTTTTTCTGCAATGATTACACCTCTGTACAATAAACAAGATACTCCCCTCCTGCAAAAAAGTTTTACATCTGGGATCACAACCTGCTTTAACAGGCATAGTAAATATAGATACATACTGGATATGAGAACATGGAATACATTAATGTGGCATCCAGTTTAGTAACAACTTTTTTGCCATCAGGCTTAGCAAAACCCCTAAAACATATCTTTCATAGGGAATATAGGAAAGTGATATTTTTAATTTACTTCAAGTTTTTGGGTTTAGACACACACAGACAAAAAAAGAATATTTAGAAATATATTTAATATATTTAGAAGTACTGGGTATTCACCGAATTTTATTACTTCAAATAAAGTTTAACAGGTCGCAGTTAATAAAAGAAGTAAATGTAAGCCCAGTCCAATACTATTTTCTAGTTAGTTGTTTTTTCTGTCCCAAGCATATGAAAAATACTGTGATTAGAAACTGATTCCCAATGCAAAAATACTTTTGTGTTTATTGAAGAAAATTTCAGAACTATGTTCAATATTATCCTTTGGCATTAACCTTGCTGATCTGCTATTTGCCTTAATCAAGAGGGTCTGAAAGACACAGAGCAGGACAGACTTACTGTTGGAAAATTTTATCACTAGGTCATGTTTCTGGTTGAGCGTTTTTTTTCCCCAAAGGAACCTGCAAGCAATGCTCAAATGCAGAGCGTGAAGGACTGTAAGCATTCTTATTATGCCTCAATACAAAGTGATGAATAAGATGAACTTCAAGCACCTTCCTATCCAACCTTTCTGTGCTGCTTTACTGTACACACATATCAGGAACATCTGTTAGAGCTGCTGTCTTCCTCTGGGAGAAATAATAAGAGACTACTAATATGATGATCACACCAACATCTCTGCTTCCTTCTCCCCAAGGTTAACTGTCTGCCTTATTGTCAAGGAGAACTAGGAACATGAATGAAAATGAAACACAGTGAGGCCCATGCACCATGTGCCAAGAGATCCTATTCTAGCAAAAGAAGTTGTACAGAAGCCGTTCTTACCAATATTTCCTCCTATTTCATAAAGAAAGACCTCTTCTTTCTTGAGTGTTTGGACATTTCCACTGTTGGGAACAAAACACAATGAATTACTATATTGTGAAAGAGCTCGTACATCAGCCACAGACATGTCTGGGAGAAATTATGCTAATTAAGATCAGCAGTATACCTGTCATAAACCTTTTGTGTTTATACTCATTTACTGATACAGTAAGTGAATAAGAACACCCTTGCTTGCTAGTGCAAATGAGTAGTCCTGCAAGTGAGCAATACACTATTGAAAAGGTAAAGTAAGAGATGTGAAGAAGCTGTGAGGTTTAGAAAAGAATTCTATTGTTATTAGCAAGTAGCCTGGTATTTTGGTCGACAAGAAACTGAACGTGAGCCAGCACAGTGTGCGCTCACAGCCCAGAAAGCCAATCGTATCCGGGGCTGCATCAAAAGGAGCGTGACCAGCAGGTCAAAGGAGGTGATCCTGCCCCTCTACTCTGCTCTCATGAAACCCCACCTGGAGTATTGT
Organism: Strigops habroptila; assembly: GCF_004027225.2. NCBI lineage: Eukaryota > Metazoa > Chordata > Aves > Psittaciformes > Psittacidae > Strigops > Strigops habroptila. The sequence goes on along the minus strand of NC_044282.2, from coordinate 5,960,660 downwards.
GTACAGTTCTCGTGTCCTTAACATAAAAAGGACATGGAGCTGTTGGAGCAAGTCCAGAGGAGGGCCACGAGGATGATAAGAGGGTTGGAGCACCTCCCATACGAAGACAGGCTGAGAAAGTTGGGGCTGTTCAGCCTGGAGAAGAGAAGGCTGCTGGAGACCTCATAGCAGCCTTCCAGTATCTGAAGGGAGCCTATAAGGGTGCTGGGGAGGGACTCTTCCTTAGGGACTGTAGCGATAGGACAAGGGTTAATGGGTTTAAACTTAAACAGGAGAAGTTCAGGTTAGATATGAGGAAGAAGTTTTTTACTGTGACGGTGGTGAGGCACTTGAACAGGTTGTCCAAAGAAGTCGTAAATGCTCCATCCCTGGCAGTGCTCAAGGCCAGGCTGGATAGACCCTTGGGCAACATGGTCTAGTGTGAAGTGTCCCTGCCCATGGCAGGGGGGTTGGAACTAGATGATCTTAAGATCCTTTCCAACCCTAACTATTCTGTGATTCTATGATTTAACCTCTGATTTTTCTTTCACTGCTGTTGCAAAAGTAAGTATTCTCCTCAAAACACTTCATATTTCTGAAAAAGTATGGTTGAGTGGGAGAAACCACATTCTTGCCGGTTTTAATTTTGTTGCAACTAAAAGAACTGAAAAACAGACAGTGAAAGAATAAAGTCCCCATATTACAAAGGGGTTCTATTATTGTTACTGCTTAACTGTAATAATATATGCTAAGGCACAGCCTGTAAATAACTTTCTGTCAAAAGTGTAAACCTCTAAAACCAGGATTTAGGAAAAAGCAGCTTCTTAATGTCAACTAGTGTACGATATTATTGCTTCAGCATGAATAGTTATCTATGATGCACAAATGTTCCTTTCGTTTTGTTTTTTTTCCTAAGTCTAATCTGGTTTTTTACTTTGCTCATATACATATAAAATAGATGTAAAAGCTTGATTAAAACTTCCCCCTTTCTAAATCAATTTGTATGATTTATGCGTAGCTTTCCTTCTGCCTTGTCCCCTCAAAATTATGAAACTGTTCATGACCCATCGGATTAAACAGCAGTTAAGTTTTACTAAGGGCACTCATGTATTTGGGAAGGCTTTGTGAGCTTTAATGACATAAGGAGCATTAAGTCAATTTCTCAAGCACATATTATAATAGTTAATTTGGACGAAATGTTCATGAACTCACCTGGACTTAAACTATTTTAAAACTTTTCTCTTGATGCAACGTATGAAAAGCCACTTCTCCTGAAATGGTAAAAAAGCAAAAATGTGTTTGTACCTTTTCTGGCTGAGAAACCTGGCTACTATATCACTGGCTTTCAGTTCTTCTGTCAGCTGTATTGCCATGGAAACTTTCGAAAGATGAGGCGCTTGCACCCGTATCACTCCCTGAGGAACATCAGCCTGCAAAGCAATAACAGTGTTGGAACAAAGCTGCTAGCAGCTGGCTTTGATGAGCTTCTCAAAATACAGTATGGAATAAGTAACATAGCACAGTGTTCTGTACTTTACTATCTACTACACTTCACTGCACTGCAGAAATAATAACTACACAGTAATTCAGTAGATTACATCAGACCTTCAGATCTCTTTTTAACAACAGGGAGAACTTTAGAACAAAAGAACAGTAGTGTTTTAATTCTTTTTCAAAGATGTTAAGAATAACAATAACAATTACTGCTGTATTAAGAACACACTTTGGTATGATAAGAAGCATATGAGATTGATATGAAAAGACTTGCTGCAGGCATGAAAGCCAGGCAACCCCTGCTTTGCTCCAACCTCCCCCCGCCGCTAAAACTTCCAGAAGAAACCTTTCCAGTTTCATTTAATCTGAATTTCATGCCAGGGAAAAAAAAAAAAAAAAAAGAAATCACAAAGTATTCACAGGTCAGTCTACTTTAAATGATTCCTCTTTTCAAATATCATTTCTTTTTAAAACAGATATTCACTACTGCAGCTTTCTCTCCCTATTTTTTACTCTCCAGAATATATTCAACTAGTCAACCTGCAGGTCTGACTACATAATGGATTCATACTTTATTTCAACCCAAAAGTCCTTGATGATGAATATCAATCATATTAGTTACAGAGAAGGAGGGTTCCAAAGGATAGTTTTTCTGTTCAACTTGCAGTACGTGACATTAAAAGTTACAAAAGGCATAATTTATTTGTGAATAAGATCCTAATTTCTGTTCCTGGAAATCTTGAGGTAATTTTTCTATTCATATTACACTACCATTTACCCAAATGTACTCATTCTGATAGGAAAAGAAATATAAGAGTCTCAGTAGTCAAGGTTGATTATGACAGTTCATTTTCTTCTCCCCCCTGCCCCTCCTCGGCCTATTTACTGCAATTGTAAGGCTGAACATTTCTTCTTCCATAATCAATGAACAAATCTGGGCACCTGTGAATCTAGAATAGCTTCTCTGAAACCATCAGAGTTAAACGAATATAGAATAAGTATAAACGTGAGCAGAATCAGAAGCACAGCTTCCTGAAAAGGCTAAAGGCTCATTACTATACAAGTGATGAGCTGTGGTAAGTAATTTTAACTAAACAATTCTTCTATATCCAGTCTTACTGTTTATTGATTTAAAAATACTAGACATAATAACTATTTATGTCTAAAGCATAAAGAATCATCAAACTGAGAATGTTCTTTGTAGTAATTAAGGAATCAAAATTTGTAAGATTGCAATGGAGCAAGCTCAAAGAGCAACTTCCTACATTTATCCCTAATTTTCTCAAATCTGTTCTTTAAGACCTCCAGCTATGGAAACAGTGGCTGTAGCCATCTGCTACGAAGCTAACTCCCGCTTAAAAATCTTCTACCTCTTTCCAAGCTGTAGGGATCCTGACAAAAGAAAAAGAAACTTCTAAGATGAAATGGATATTTACAAATGTTCCTAACTGGTCTTTCATCAAATTCAGCATGGCAAATTTAAACTGGTTTTCATTTTTGTATACAATTCTGTATCATTTTGTCTCAGTTATTTTAATGGAGTTTTTCCAACCTTCAGCTGGATAACAGGTTTGTTGGGTTGTTTTTTTTTTTTCCTATACAACAGGCATGTGATTAAATGATGTAAAAACCTGCCTGCTTTGAGTAGATGAGAGAAAAAACAAGAAGTGTCCACAGAACTGTAACATTACGGTCACAGACCAAACAGAATAATTACTTTGTTTATTCAGACAGAATTATTATTAGCTCAGCTAACGAATGCATTTTGCCACTTTGACCACCTGCATTTACAGAAGAACTCATGCTCAGCTGTACAATATGTTCACAAGGCTGAACTATAGAGAGAACAGATACTGGGCATCCCCTAGCCCATTCACCGTGCAAGTTGGTGGGAAAGAAAACGTGGCTATAAAACATCTAAGAGCAGAGTCACAAAAGGACCTGTTCTCTGCACAGCACAACTCAAAATATCCAAGTTAGGGCTCCACATCACAACATATAAGCCAAATATGTATAAGGTGACTGACAACATGCTGAAGGATGAGTCACCTATACTATTTAGTTTGTGAGTCCTCTCTCCTGCATCACAGGCTCTCTCAGGATGAGGTTTACAACACTGAAACCTCTGGCTGAGTTAGGTACTTGCACACTTTAAAAACCTGAGGAGAGATACATCCTTACTTGAGAGAAATACACTGGCCTACAACATTTAGTCTGTAGCAGTCAGCATCACCTGTAGGGTACTCATCTTCTTTCAAACCCTTTCTTTTCAGAGGGACTTGAATCTACATTGAGCACAAAAAACCGCAGCTGCTTGGCTATAGGATCTGGGGTGGGTTTCTTCCAGATTCTCCTGTTCCATTTTGCATGACACACTTCAATATTCATCTGGCTAGATGAAAAGAGGAACGAAGTGACTATGCAGTATTTTCACTAACAACTCAGAGGACAGAATATAATATATACTTATTAAATGTAGAATGCTACCAAGCAGGAATGGGGCACAAGCATTATGAAAAACAAAACTGGGATTCAAAAGGATCTTGCTACATGGGAGACAAAGTCTGAAAGAAATGTGATACAGCTGTTCACTTTGAACTACAAAGTGTTGCACCTAGTTTGGGACGAACAACTGTAAAACTATATAAAGAGAAATGATTTAGCATATAGCAATTTTTTTAGTAAATAATCTGACACTGCAGTGCATAACAAATTCAGCAAGAGTCAGTAACGTTATACTGTGACAATGCAAACAGGTTATGCAAACAGAATGACTATAGGATACAATGGTTATTCTAACCTGGGTTAGATAAGCCCAGTAGCATTGCGTTGTGCTGCTAACATGACTGCTCCTTGTATTGGAACAATAGCAACATACAGAGGAATACAATGACGGATGGTATAAATCTGCTGAATGCTAGTAGGTAAATTTCCAGTCCTGAGGGCGCCTTTCTTTGCCTGGCTAGAGCATTACACACCCCCAAAGCAACCTAATGACTTAATCCCTGACACTGGCTTGAGGCCATAGGTATACATAGGTATCCTGAAAAGCAATTAACCCTCATAAGCCCTCTAATATTAAGCACTCTCAGCACTGTTCAGAGATCTTGCCCAAAGCTTGCAGTAAATGCTGTTTAACCTCTATGTTAAAAGGGGAAATGTGATTGATAGAGAGGCCTCGTCAGAGATAAAATGAAATTTTATCCTAATGAGCTAACTGCATTAAGAATACAGATACTGAGGTATTTCTGGAGAGTATGGAAGTGACTCAAGCTCTGTCCACCTATGTTTAATCTCATGGGTGCCACAGCATGTGGTAGAAAATAGCAACTTTTACTTATTTTTTACTCAGCTGCAGACAAGATAATTAGTTCTCAGAAGTTTCGAACAGTTTTCAATGGAGTGGGGATTCATCACAAGTTTGGGTACCTCACTTGCCATCTAACAGTGAAATGCAGTTCAGAAACTGCACAGAAAAACCATGTCAATTTCCAATTGAGATAGTATAAATTGAAAATATGGAAAAATAATAAAAGAATTTCCTTCAAGAATGAGACAATGTTTTACTTGGAAAAATTTACAAAGTTGTCATTCACAATGAAACCCCTTTGTGAATATGATTTTAGGAGTAATATATTCTCAGGCACCCAAATTACTGAATGCTTCAAATAAAAATTGTACCGTTTAATTTTGAAGAAAATCCCCACAGATTAAAGAAAATCATTGAATAGTAACTTTACATTTACATTTGAGTAAGGACGTATTACATGAGACTTCAGCCCTAGCTCCCTAGTGGATTAAAATGGCATATTTTACTCCAAAAGAATTGAATTATAAAAAAAATTCCAATAACTGAATATGCAACAGCAGTTGCCTATTTCAGTGTATTTCCTGTTATTTCTATGTTGAACAGGGGATGGCAGCATTAAGCATCATCTCATCATAGCTGAATTGTATTCAAATAATTCTTATTAGTGTAAAACAAATGTCAGTGTTTAATTAGCTTTATTTTTAAATTGTATGTAAGTCCTCATTCTGTGTACAGATTCCTTCATATAAATAGAAATGAAACTAAGGCAAAGTGAGGCCTGAGAAATTAATTCATTTTAGACATTAAGAGATGTGTCAAATATTGCATACAAAATGAGGTAGGAACACTGAAATACAAGTCTCCAACAGATACTGGATGCAGTTGTCCAAAGGATTCAGCTATTTGCACATTCAAAAATAAAAAAGAAGGCATACTTGCAAGATCAGATAGATTTGAGGAACATTATAGCCTATTCATTTGCCATATTCTGTTTTTCACTTAATAGCTTAAAAAAGGCCTTTATTAGAATATAACAACCCTTTTTTGTAACAGTTTGCCATACGCATACTTGGTAAGAAAACAGAGACCATACAGATCAACGCATTTTTACAACCTACCACAAGATGTCTCTAATTCACCAGAATCTTCACTACTTCAAGCCCACAAGGTGGTATTTTCATACCACCTAAATCTGATATGCATTCATTAGGTTACTAGGACGCACACATTTGGTGTTACCTGTTTATGTATTTAAAATAACTCTGGAATCATGTATTTCAAATGCATTATAATTAAGATACCATACTGAATAGGGTAATGAGCTTCAAAAAGTTGTAATTATTAACTTCATCTAAATCGTAAATAATAAACAATTTGAAGGTACACGAGATACATTTTTGAAACGTTCTTATGTCAATGGGAACAGTTCAATTAAAATATTTCTAACGTATGGGAAAAATTAACACTCATGCCACAGGATTTATGGGGTTTTTTCACTGTAAAAAAGTGTAAAGAGTGTTACGCTGAAATTCATGCCTTGACACCACTGATGGGTCTGGCAGAACCCATCAGTGGGTCAGTTACCTAATGCAGAGATACCGAACTGTAGATTATATACTCAGGGGTAAGCTGGGAGCAGACACTTAGATAATAGTTGCAAAAGAAACAGTTTATCAGGTTTTTTACATTTATTTAATTTTTTGTGGTTTCTTGGAGTGGGTAGGTTTGCATGTTCTAGCACGCTCCACTTTACAAGGAATAGTTAAAAGATTCAGTGAGACAGAGAGTTGATTTGGGAACTCCTGTAGGAAGACAAAGGATTAAATGCTAGCTTTGTTTCCAAACACTATTAAATATCAAATAGTGAAATCTAGATATTTATTTTTTAAGTAAACCCATGGTCTGCTGTGACTTTCATTGGGCTGCAATGCATCTAAACGTGGGTACAGTAATACTGAGTGTTGTCACAGCACTTTCTCCCTCTATACATATAGATCTAATGTACTTCTGTTTCATATGCCCAAATTGACACAACCTGTGGGATATCATTTTTCAGATTGGAAATATTTTGAAAAATCTGGGAAATCAATCAAACAAACAGCCCAACCCTTTAAATGTGTTATGCTGGTAACCAATAAACTATGAAACCCATATTAACTTGCCATCTATTGAAATTCTCAGTTAAATAAATGTAGATATCCCCTCTGCTATATCCACTTTTTCACTAGAAATGACAGTCTTACTTATAAAGTATTTGAAATGTATGTTTCCTTACATCATTAGGGGTCCTTTCCTGTTTCTCATGCTTTTCCCGGTCATATGCCATCTTTTTCAGAAGCTTCTTCATAGCTTTGTCCTTTTTCTCCTTCTTCTGGCTTTCAGTGTTTTGTTTCCTCACTTGGTTAACAATAAACTTAGGAATCTAGATGAATATAGATAGTAAGTATGAATATCTAGGTAAGTTCCTTAAGTAACTAATGTATCAAAACCTTGTAAATTGACAGTCAGGTAGAACTTGCAAAAAACAGTATTTCTTTCCAGTCATAATTAAAGATTCAAGTAATATAAACCTGTGAAACAATTTAAAGAACACTCCATTTGTGATGCTATATTCCATGCAGTAAGCTCTCAGGGGAAGAGAGGTGGAATCATGCAGTGTTTTTACTTTCCTCTGCCAAAAAAATTCCCTCAACACTTCGTCTGTGCAGTGGTGATAATAATTTTTCCTCACATGCAGCAAAGGTCAAAATTGTTTAAAGTTGCTGATGGACAACAAAGCCTGAACTTCTCCAGTCTATTTAAGCTAGAGCTTTGTTTAAGACCATGACACAACTTCATGTTTTATCAAAACATGTTTTATATAATATGAAGTTTGGCCCAAAAGGGAAATGGACTAAACATTGTTTCCTGTTAATATCTCAAAGCAGAAAAGAATAAATTCCTCATAACAATGTATACTGATAGGCCAAATACAAAGATTCCCCAAGGACTTACTTTTGAGTTCACATACGGTACACACAATATTAAAACTCAGAACATCAGAGCTTAACTCTACCATAAGATGTAATGATTCTGTTCCACTCCCATAAGAGTTACCTGTAAACAAGAACTCAGCTGGATGGGGGTGATATGTCTCTAAATCATGGAAATAAGTTCATATTACTTCTTTGTTCAGGTGCTTTGCTTGTAAAACGTATGATTTCCCCGACCCCTGCCCATTACGAATACACTTACTGTCCAGAGAAGTTTTTGGTATTGAATCATAAAACGCATGACATTTGCTGTTCCAGCTGCCATAACAAACTCGCTTTGTTCAATGGTCTTTGAGCTAAACCCATGAAACGTGAAAAGGTTTGGGGCCATCACCATCGCAACATTCTTTAGCGTCATTTTATTTTTCTCTCGATGATCAATTACCCGTTGGAGGAATTCAAGCAGTACCTGAAAGAACAGCAGAACTTACAGCTCAACTCTGCACATGAAAAAGTTACGAGTGAAACATGACGTTACCTATTTTTGGAAAAAGCTCTTCATTCCTTGTAAAACCATATTATAAGCAATCAATAATAGGAAGCGTGGATATGTTTGTTCAGAGGACTGTAATGCAAGTTTTGTTTCCTTTAAGTAACAAAGTACATAATTCTTGTTATTTTTGTGGATAACATTTTCAAAAGCATACAAGTGACTTCAAAGCCCTGCACAGGAAGATTTTTTCCTAATACCCCTGTTATGTAGGTGCATAAGTAGCATCCCACAGATGCTTGTGCAAACATTACTGTTGGCTTTTCTTCAATGGAAAGTGAACAGAATAGTGCCAGCTGTCATGATTATGGAAGCATGGAGTAGCTAGTTCTGTAAGGTACACAACTCGTGAATAAACCACTGCATTGCAAATGACAGGTAGCCAGGTAGAAACTGACAATCTTCAATTAATTCAGCTCCTGATATTTGTAACTCAACTTAGGAGCCATCCTGACTGCTTCCACACAGTAAATAAACTCAAAACCAAAGTCATGTTTGAACAATAAGTCTTAATAGGATTTTTTGCCTGTAATAGATGTTGTTCTGCATCCTACACAAATCCTGCAAATTCGTTTTTGACTGTAGTAATTTCAATAGTAAGCATGTTCTAAAAAAGATGAATAGCTTTGCTACAAAAGGACAAGTCCAAATTGGAAGACTCCATGTAATGTGCTGCAAATAGCAATAGGAGGTGTAATTTCTAGCTTATTAAGAAGAGAAACAAACAACACAGAGAAAAGCAGGGAATAAAAATTAAGAGCTAAACCCATTTCATAACTGCAAACTCTCATCCACAGCATTCTAATATTGTTTATTTTTTGCAGTGGAAATAATGACTGCTGCTGAAAAAAAAAAAGGAACTGAACTTGTAAGAGAAAATGTTGCTCTCTGGGAGATTATTATTGCAATCTCCTTGAAAAATTTCAGTGACTTAAAAGTCATTTGGGAGGAATTAGGGTCCTGGGGGTTTCTTAAGTTTAAAAAAAAAAAAAAAAAAAAAAAAAAACACTAGTTTCAGCATTGGCTTTGAACTAGAAAAAAAGAATGTGAAAAGACAACAGCACTCATTACAGTGGATCACAGACAAAATATTTGTGCAGGAAGAAAGTATTAGCAAATCTAACCTTCAGAGTGTCTCTGTTTGCTTCAGGTAGAAGGAGAACCAACAGATTCAAAGCTTGCAGTTGCTGTTTCTTCGTTGGAAGTTCTGCAAGTGAAGCACATGAACCTCACTACTTTAAAATTGTCATCTGTCCTCTTCAAAGAGCATGATTTCTAAGGGGAACCTCCTGCATAATGCTGAATGCATACAGACGGCTAATTGTCACAGTATGACAAGACTGGCAGATCCTTGTTTTCTGATACTCATTTCCAAATGTTCTTTTAGGATTCAGTTGCTGTATGACTCAGCAGTCTTCTGGCAGTATTTTCTAGATGCCTTGTGATTCTTTATTTTGCAATGTTACGAGAAGAAAGAGTCAGCTAACGGTTCCTCCCTTTTTGAGCCTGTGCCCTAACATATGAAAGAGTATATTCAAAACTGCTTTCACAGTTTCTCTGATCGCCTTAACAGTTGCATGGTCTCCCAAGTCACCCACACAGAATGAACACCACGTGTTGCTGAGTAAGGCAGGTCTCCAGCAACACAAGCGGCAGCAGCTGCAATGGCAAACCAGTGGGGATAAAGCCAAGAGCAGAGAAGCTTAACACATATCTAGAGCAGTGAGTGCTGTACCAAATGTAGCGAGCTATAATTAAAGTGATTTGGTTCTGCCTTTTACCCAATTGCTCAGTGGTGTGCCATTCACCCAAGATGGGCATATCCCTACATTCCTCCACCTCCTAGAAAAGCTCCTACGTTCTGTCAGTTCTGAGCAGCAGAAAGTCCCAGCTTTCTCACGTTTGTCACCTGTGATAAACTTCCTCCTGTCATGCTTTAGAGGACATGCTCTGGCAAGTCTTCTCAGCAGATTCCTAGTGAATCAGGCCATACATAAAACAAGAGAAGACAGAAGTACTTGCACTTGACATAGTTTTATCACACTATTTCAAAATTCAAGAGGGATGTTCTTGTGCATCCTGCTGGGATTCTAACTGAACTGCTATTTCAAATGCATTTTATCCAAACTAGTTTGGGAGATACCACCAAAAAAAAAGTTCAACAATGAAATAAAAAAAAAAAAACACCAAACCCAAACCAACCACCTTGCTGATTACTTTCCACTGTAATAAAAATTAAGGATCTGAACAAATAAGCAACAAATTATATTGCCATTTAAAACATGCAAGTGGTGATAACAGTGTCTCTTTGCCCTAGAAAGACATACATTAAAAATAAGGCTTAAATTTAGTTCCAAAACACCAGATATCACAATGCTCAAAAAGCAGTGAGAATTCAACCTTTCCCTAGGAATGTAAGCAAAGACGGAATTGCAAAACAATTAAAAGTTGCTACATAAATCAAGGTTTTCTGTCTGTTCACCTAAATAATGGTTGAATTTTAGTTGCTTAAATTACTTAAATGAAATTAAATTGTTTAAATTCTGTTGTTTGAATATTTAATTCTAACCACACTACGTAGAGTACCATGAAAAACACTGATTACTGTCACAAAGATGGCCCTTTTTCTCTACCACCTGATCTTATTGCATGTAACTACCAAGACAGACAGACAATTTAAACAATGGGAGGCTATGAAGTGCTATATCTGTTTTGCATTAAATCCTTTAGCTCAATGTAGAAAGTGTTTTGGATCCTGGCACCTGAGTATTTTCTGGGTAAGTAAAGCTACATAAGCCTTCAGACAGCTCAGGAGGGGCAAGGAGAAACTCTCCTGGCTCCAATCAGTATTATAGAAGTGGCACAACCTTTAAGAGCTGTTTGCTGCCAGCATCATTTGAAAGCACTAGAGCTAGCTTTAACTTCCTGCTCAGTACTGCAAAATCAACAATAGAGTGTAACAGGCTTAAGCACCAACTCCCACAAACTTAAGGGCTTGCAAGGCAGCTCACAACCCTGAGATCGACACAGCCCCCAGTTTTTAAAGATATTCATCTATCTGCCTGTCCATGGGAATTCCCTGAAAGTGTCTACTAGAAACAAGCCATCGCTCTGCCTGCAGACAAGGGGAATAGATTTTTCTGAAACTTGTGCTCCTGTGTTGGCTGGGGAGTTTATGTTTGTGGGTTCTCACTCCTGATTCATTATCACTAAGCTGCCCTCTTTCAATTACAGCTGGTATGTTTGCTGCCTTGGTGACCAGTTGGCAAGGAGGACATTTTCACAGGAACTTGCTGATCTCAAGGGACTAGGGATGATCAGCAGTTCTGACTATTCTGCTCTAACTATTCCTGTTATAAATGGATAAAATACCCTAAACAGTGTAAATTACCATTTTTTAGATTTTCTGCAGAACTACTGTACCTTTGCTGTTGTTTTCTTTTGAGGCAAATATTGTTTATAAACTGATGCCATCATACGCCATTTCTTTATAACCCATCTATACCTCCTAAAGACTGTCAGAAACATCAGAAAGTGGTTGTGTGCTTTCATTTTATATGTAAAATATTAACCTTGACATTACATGAAAAATGTTATTTGTACATTAGCAAAAACATGCTCAGTCTTTTCTCAGGAGAAGCCATATTGTTGTTATTCAATTTGTTTCTGTTTCACATATTATTAGCGAAAATACTGCTGTGGCAAAGAGGCAATTCTCTGCACCGCAATTCTTCGCAGCTGAGACAGAAAGGACACTACTTACTCTGTACATCTTGGAAAGCTTTGAGATACTCTACAGTGAGAAGTGGCTGAGGCAGTTCACGGATGAAGAGTTTTAAAAGACTTGCTGCATCATGTTGCTTTACATTTTCCCAGTTGAAAGTCCCTTCATAAAATTTTGCTTCCAGTTCTTGGCATAGACTCTGAAAGGCAGTACAGAGAGCACCAATAACACTTGGCTGCTGGAAGTCATGCATTATACACACAGCAATACTGTCCATACTTTGAAAGAGGGGAAAAAGGAACATCTGAAATATCACTTAACTCCAGGTGCCGCTGATCTTTTGCTATGAAAAGATAAATTTGGGATCAGAAGCACTGCAAGCAAATACATAGTAATAGGCAGCAGATGGCCAAATCATATAGGAAGAAATCCCTTGGGGCTGCCTCAAGGCCATACGGAATATATTCTAAGAACCAGATATCATACTCATGCATATAAGGGTTATGACTTCCCCTTCCCCAAAATATTAAGATGTGGCTGATACAGATAGCAATTCTGAAACTGCTATCAAATAGTCTTGCTGTAATGCCTGCATGGCCATTTTCATAAACAAATATGGCAATCAGGCATGTTGACAGAGTTTACTATCAAAACATACACTAAAGTGAGGCTGGTTCTTTTTTTAAAACACAGGGAAAAGATTTGTGTGGCTGGATAGCTGGATGTTTGGCCATCTACAGGGAATTACTCCATGCCACTTGGCACATACGGGTTTACCTAGCAGTGGATGTCAAACGTGCCCTCTGAGGAAGGGGACTGTATGGCATAACATGAGGTTATGCAGCAGAATAAACAGCATGCGAAGTCTCAGTGAAACCTCACAACTCTGAGGCTGGGAAAGGGCGTGATACTGTTGACAGTGGACACAACTGTGTACTTGCCCTGCTCCCACGGCAAGGCTATTACTGGGCTTCAGAGATGTATAAATGGGAACACACTGCAAAGACTGAGTCCTTCTCAGACTCTCATTAAGCATCAGTACCAGCCTTGCATCCACTCCCAGTCCAGCAGCGTAGGAAGTGGCCTCAGTACAGGGCCAGTGGCCCTGAGACACTTCTCACAAGTTCCTCACTTCTTGCCTCAGCTCTTCCAGGCAGAAAAGGAGGGCAGAGGCACTGGTTTGTTTTGTAAAGTATGTGAGATGAAGTGAGGGAAAGTGCTAGGGAAAAATATGGCGTTAATTATTTATCTGAGCAAGAAGGGCACATTGGATAGAGGATACTAGATAAGTTTTTAAGATACTGTTCTCATTATATTTAACTTTGTCCAAATGGAAAATGGATCTATTTCCAAAGAAAACATGGACACTTAGGTTGATATAAAAGTTGGATTTTATCAACGGTCCTCCAGAGAGATCTTCTGTCCCCACTGATTACGTAGAGGGTTCAAAGGTGCAAAGATCCCAACTCAGGTGTCTAAAGTCAAGTGGGTATGATCTCCTGCTCATCAACAAAAGCAAGCTTTAGAAATAAAAATGAAAATTCTCCCCTTGAGTCTCATCAGCTCCTCCATCCGCATTCACACCAAATCACTGTGGCAAATGCAGTACTAAATATCTAGATAAAATTGTTTTATCTGAGAGGCAAGGGCAGAAATGTCAACTACGCATCCTAATGCACCAATGCTTAGACTTTAAAGTAAATGTACTTAACTAAGGGGTATATGCAATTATTATTTTAATAATAACTCTACATTATTTTAATAATAACTCTAAAATCTATAGAATAAGACAGCAAAATATTTTTTCTTGATATTATCTGTGCCTTTCTATAAAACTACATAATGAGGAAAATATTTCTTTTTTTCTATAGGAGAAAAAATATTAAGAAAATTAAGAGAAAACATCAATCTTTCAGTATGCTAAATTCTTTGTTTTTCTATAAAATTTTCTATTTGAAAAAGTTAGGGAACTTAACATCTTTGCTAACAAAACAATTGCTTAATTCAAAGAAGCATCTGCAAATGAAGAGGTAAAAAAATAATGAAAATCAAATAGCAAATGATCCCCTGCCTGGGAAATCATATTAAATTGATAAAAATCAAAGAATAAACAAATAAACAAAATCCCTCTGAAATCATTCCAGTTTGCAGAAGTGATGAAAAGTGGAAAATAAAGAATGGAGGAAAATTGTAAAAAAAAAAATCTCTTAGTTACTGGTAAATAAACAAAGCCAATTTCCATAATATTCCCTTCTTTCAGTTGTTTCTAATGAACCAGCTGCTGGACCAAGTTGTACACGACAGAGCCTGGCAGACATCTCTGGACAGCTGACTCTACTTAGATGGTCTTTTCCGTTTAGAATTTAATGCCAGTTCAGACCATCTTTTTAACACATTGACTCTTGGCGTGAATCATGCCGTGTTATTTAGTTTCCTGCACTAAGGCAAATACTGGGGAAGACTCTGCATGTAATTGGCACTCACTCTGCAAAGTGTTGGTGCGCACGGATGTGCCTAACAAGATTGTGCTTAGCAAGTTGAGTAGTTATATTGCTGTTCATAAAAATAAATGTGAGAGGTTCTTCAGTACATGCCGGCTGCCTTGCCCTATAACATAGGTTAAGTCTAGCTATTAAAACAGGCTCACAATGCCAAGGAAAAGCTTCCTCCTGGGGTAAAAAGACTGTGTATGAACTGTTCAGATGATTAAGCTTGTTCAGGGAAAAAGCAAAAGGCTGGAAAGCTCATGCCAAGAATTAATGAGATTTTGGCAGAACTGAATTTGAAACGTAGCCTTGACTCTCCTTCAAACTTGAACTCTAGTCTTGTCCCCAAAGCTACACTGGATGAAACCATTAGCTTTTTGGCTAATATAACTCAATCTTCTTCATAAAGAGATTTTGCTTTCTGTTTTTCAAGATTTTCCTGACAACCTGGCCTTAAAATAAATCTGTATGACAAAATGAAATCAGGAAACACAGGTAACTTTTGGGAGATGTTACGAATCTGTGCAATGTCTTACCTTTACTCTTGTTGCAACTCCTGGTATTCTAAGAAGTCCTTCTGTTTCCAGAGTTGCCTCTTCTATCTGGGCAATCAACTGCCAAACACAAACCAAACTGAATGAATGAAGATGCCAATCAAAAATTACTAGTAGATAGTTCTGATATATTGGAGCCTTTATATATGGCTGTGTGTATGTGTACACGTGCATCTGTGCAGACACATATGTAACAAGTAGACAAACACACAAATGGATTACAGCTGTTGCAGACAAAATCTTTAATATGGCTCTTGCCTGTTTTATGAATACTGTTAAAGAAGAGTTTGTCTATTTTATTAAAAAAGAAAACTATATTTTTTAGACCTCCTTCAAGTCTCCTCCAAAGACTGAAGCAGGTTTTTTTTCCAAAATTACTCCGGTATCAAAACTAAATTCCAATTACTACCCTTGTTAAAATGGCTCAGAATCAAAATAATTAAGGTAACATTAGAGATACTAACTTCCTCATATACACTCGTCTTTACAACTTCACCAGAGAAAAACTAAATACTTTTAAGCTTAAAAAAAGCCTCAGTTTTGCAAATACTGCCATTCTCCTAACAAACCCAACAGTTTGCAATCCTACCCATGGCTTAGATAAATTAGCAGAAATTCTGTAGAAGTACTTAAAACATCTATCATAAATTCTGTTTCTCTAAAAGATACACCTAGAAGTATTCAATGAAGGATGGATCTAAGAGTATTCAAAATAAATTTGTAAACATCACAAGCTGATGACATCATTTTGGCACAAATGGTTCTCACAGTTTTTAACTAGGGCAGTGCCTTTTTTTCCTACCTTCCTGTGCCAGCTCCTGAGTAAGAATAATTATGCAACATAGTTGTGTTTTCTCCAGTAACAGAAATTAGCGGGGGTTTACCTACTACAATATTTATGTAACTGATAAATGCCATGAAGACATTCAGACAGAAAAAAAAAACCCCACAAAGTTATAAAACAGAATTAAAGGTGTCACTGCGGTGTATTTTCCTTGGTTAATAAATAAATAGATAAAAGGCACTAACTGGCTGCATCCAACTCTCACTGTACCTGGCTTACACCAGAGCAGCGGCTGCCAGTTCCATCTATCATACACAAAGTCCCTGTGGGCATGTTATGTGATTTGCCACGACTCCTTCGCACACACTCACTCACAAGTGCCCCCTTGGCAGGCAGTAAGAGGTGGCCACCAGCCACCACCAGCCTCCTCCCTACAGGAAATCGCCCCTTCATCTCGATCAGGGCTGCTTTGCATGGCTTCATTAGCAGGCCAGAGACCTGAATAATTATCAGCAGAAACTTCTGGTGGAGACACATGGATTGGTATTACCCTCAGATTTTCCAGTCGGAAAACCCCTAGACTAAATTAGGTCATTATTTTTAATGGCAATTCCTCAATGAAATAAAAACTAGGTGTATTTTTCATGAAAAGGTTTTGTTGTTGTTTTTTTTTTAATTAAGCAACCTTCCTATTACCTTGGCTTGTTTCGTTTCAGTGATAACCAAAGTACATTTAAAAAGCAGTATGCACAGAAATGTTCCTTCTTGCACTTTATATAAATTCCCTATTCTTGGAAAGCACATGCTGTAGAGAACAGGCAGAAGAAATGGGAAACTTTATTTTCATATTCTCATTTAAAGAGAAACTGTATTCCAAGTGATGTCTGCACCTTGCAAAACAAATCACATCTATAAGCTAGAAATGTTTATGCAGAATTTTTGAAGAACTATTCTTACAATGTGAGCAGAATAACACAGTGATCAATCACTTTTTGTCATCTGATTTCTTTTTTTCTAGATAGCATCTTTCCCAGGAATGTATTTCTAGGATCCTGAGGAAGCAATTTCTGGCATGAATGACACAGCAATAGTTTTTAAAAGAGTGATGCAAAACTACTTTGAGTTTTCTGTTTCTCAAAAAAATAACTTAACAAGCAGGTCCACAAGCCTACTGAAATGGTGATGACATAGCACTGAGTTTCTGTCAGTGCTAGGACAGGTCCACACACTGTGTTCTCTCCCTTCTCATGGAGTGAGACTTGCTATGCATGGGCAGTAAATCCACAGTCTCCATCATCTCTCCCATTCCTTTCCCCATTACCATGGCATGATACAGGCCAAAGCATCCCCCTGTGTACTAAAGCAAAAAAATCTTGAAAAGGGCTGCTGCCACCAACAGGGGCAGTTATCCAGGCTGATTCTCATCTAGCCACCTGGTTTGTGGCCCAACTCACTTCCTAGAAAGATAGGATCAGCCTGTGGGACAGGGATTGAGAATTTCCACAGAATTTCAAGTATTTGTTCTGAAAATATTAAGGGCAGCCCAACTCACGATGGAAGTTACACCACCTTTAATGAAACGGAATTTGGCTGCAGTAGGTTCTTACACTGATTGTCAGGTTTCACAGGCTTATTAGTAAACTTGCCTAAACTATGGAGACCAGTCGTAACAAAAACCAAACTTTATTCCTTTAACTCAAAATATGTCTGATACAAAGCAAAGTATCGCATTTACTGAATTAATAAGTAAAGCTGCAAATAAAAGTTACAGTAACTTTGATTTATTAGAGTCATATCCTGAAAACTCTGCTACAAGACGCAAATAAATCCAGGATGAAACGTAATTTGTTTGTCATTTGCAGGTATGTAACAAGTTGACTTGTTCGTGCCTATTCACCTTTTGAAAAATCAGTGGGATCTTGGTTCCTGGCACCTTCTTCTGATCCTGTTCCAGTAAAACTGACAGCGGGACACCAAATAAGCCACAGTCTGAAGAATAATGCAAAAGAAACAGAGATATTATCCACATCTGTTACAGTACATGTGGTAATGGCATAAACCCACATTTTTGAAGCAATAAGTCTATTCAGTAGATTCAGAGCTATTGACTTTTTGTTCAAAGTGTTTGAATGTCTTCGTCAATCAAGCTAATACACAAAGCATTCTGGCTAAAAGGATTCATTTATCTCTTCCTTCAACCATAAATCAGGAGTCTTCTGTTTTGACTTCAAATTATCATCCACATATTCTGCAGCACAGAGAAGCAAACTGCATAAATGAACCATCTGCATGGTTCTCATATGGAGAATGGATGTGATGATGACCCTGCAATGCCGATCTTCATCATTCAATGCAAGTTACTACAGTTAAGATGCAAATGGCATGAGCGAAATATCCAAAAATTTGGCTACTAAAATGAGACCGATGTAATTATAACCAAGAGTTAGTCTGAACGCTTCTCTCTGTGAAAGTTTTGAAAAAGAGCTTGTCAACCCCTGTGCTTTTGCATTATACAACACCTGCAGAATAGCAAGATCACCCTCTCAGCAAAAGGTGTTTTGCTTTTTAATTATTTTCTTTTTTTAATAGAAGGAAAAGTACAGTTAATTTTTGGTTAAAAAATAGCCTTTACAATAGTGCTACGACAATGCAAGCTAAAAAAAAAAATATATATATAATATAATAAAAAGGAATCTAGTCTCAGTTAATGTAGCCCTAATGCAAAACTAGCCTTAGTCTTCGGATAAATGGGACTCCCATGCGTTTATGGCCCAGCTGAATAAAAGTGAATGACCATTAAAAGAGAACTATACTGATAACAACTAGCCCAAAGTTTGCTGACATAGAGCTTCTCTGTCAGAATTACCGACAATGCTGTATGTGCAATTTTTCTGATACAGCATATAACACTATATACAGCTAAAAACTCCTGCTTGGTATGTTGCCATGCCAATATTGAGCACAGAACAGCTGTAATTGCTAAAAAGGTGTCAGCCCTTCAGGGAACGTGATATATGTCAAAGAAACATCAGTTTCAGTGCCAAACCAGGGAATTCTTGTATCTCTGTCAGCATAAAAAGTCTACCTATAAAATACGTAGGGACTCATACATACAGTCGATATCTATACCCCATAGTTTTATCATCTTGAAGATCTTGTCAATAATAAAAGTTTCTACTGAGGTGAAGTTGGAAAACCAAACTGAGTTTAGCCGATCATTTTTAACTTTAAAAAAGGCTTTTCATCAATTCAATGTTTTTCATGACTGCCTGTCATTCAGATAATAATGCTATGAGTTAAATTCACTTAACAATAAATTTGGTAAGAAGAATCAATTAAAACTAAAGCCCAAAATACAAGAGAAGAAAGTGTTTTGTCTCTATATATTGGTGAAAGCACAAGCACTACTACTGTAAAGCAAACAGCATATTCTGAAGAATCTATTGTTCCTTGCTGTATATCTCTCAACTCTCTCTGTTGCTTTCAATTGTTTAAAGTGAGCTATTGCTCTGTCACATTCCCTGAACCTCGACAGCAGGGTTTTGGTCAAAGCTAGCTTGTGATTAACTGGTAACATATTTCAAGTTCTTGTAAAGCATTTAGCAGAAACCAGAAATACAGAAAACAAACAAAGCACTGAAAACCTCTAACATCTTGAAGTTGGTTTCCATGCATCCTATGTTCCCAAGAAAACCACTGTGATTATACATATGTATGCTCCAATAGCTTACAGAGCAAAAGGACAACACATTGTAGCTGTCTCAACATCCTCTGCAACAGCCCAAATCTTCCACTTAATGTGATGCCATTCAGCATAAAAACTGTATTATGGCTTGAGTAAATACTGGATGGGCAAGGCCTGTGTGACACAGGAAAGTCTGTACCACTCAGAAGAGGAAAGCAGGTAGCAAAGGTTCCCAGCATCTCCAGCCAAAGACAACAAAAGCAAAGACAAAGAGCATGGTCCCGTAGCTGGAGTGACCATGTTCATGAACTTGCTTAAAGTATGCCTTGAGTTAAGGCATATAATTGAATGCTACTCAGGACCTATGTTACTATTTATATATTAATATAAATTTTCTGTTGGAAAATCATAAAGAAATGGATGCATTTGTTTATTGGATTAAAACAGACCCATTTGGTTCAGAACATGAAACACTGACTCACCTTTGGTTTTGATTTTTACAGCTTTTTGCTGCTTGAATTCTGTCCCAAGTATGTCATAGAGAGCAGTTAATTCAATCAGTGCTAAAGAATAGACTTTCTTCATGTCCTGGGGGGCCAGGTCACCAATCTTTGTGGTACCTGTTTTGTCCTTCGGCACCCTGAAATTCTAAAAGCAGAGATTTGCAGCAGAGTGAGTAATCCAAGTCATAGCAAATTACTTTGCTTCCTTCAGGGCACACCCTATCATCATGAAGCCTGCTGTTACTAACTAAATCAGAGGAGAATCTCCCAAATAGGTTGAAAAGCAGATGATCTTAAAATCATAGAAGGATTTAGGTTCCTAGTGACTTCTGGAGGTCATCTAATTCAACTACCTGCTCAAAGCAAGGCTAAATTCAAAGTCGGATTAAGTTGCTTGTTGCACTGTCCAACTGAATTTTGAAAACTCCCAACAACCTCTCTGGGCACCCATTCCAGTGCTTAATGCTCTCATGGGGACTTTTTTTAATTTGCAAAACAGAATTTCCCCTGTAGTCATTTCAGTTCACTGCCTTTTGTCCTTTCACTGTGAAACTCTAAGAAGAGTCTGGCTTTGTTCTGCTTGTAACCACCTTCACCCTCACACCACCACCTTCAGTGTCCTTTTGCGATCTACAGTGGTGGAAATGGCTATCCGTGAACATTAATCATATGCATGTACGATTGGGATAGAAATTCCACTTATGCACACAAAATAACATATTTGGCTGCCTTTAATAATAGAGGGGTTCCCTTCTTCGGGAAGGAGGATTCTTAATTATGGCTCATTTCTACTGCACTAAATGTTCAGAAGTTGCAGTCAGAGACCAATATAAGGAACTGAGCGCAGAGGGTGAGCAAGAGGGACTTCCTAGCTCATAGAGCTTTTTAACTCCATCAGCAGGCTTCTAAGTAAGACTCTTGCCTGTGCCTGATGTTAGTGATTTGCGTGACTCAAAGCAGGAAGTCTGATAAGACCTTCTTCCATTTGGAAAGATATATTATACTCCAGAATTATTTTCTTATTCTGTACAAACCCAGCGATAGCAAGGATGAATGGGTGGTTATGGTACATGACTACAAGAGCACATACTGACACATAAACATAATTTAAATATAGTAGATATATAGTCAGTTTCCCGCCTTGAGGTTTCATTGACTTGCACAAACACGTATGTTTAAAAATAGGTGCCAATGATGAAGGTGCAACAAATACAAATTGTAGATTTAAACAGGTTACTCCCTTGCTTTCCCTATCATTTTGCAACAACTTTCATCACTGAAGAAGAAATCCCATAGCTATGTCTTTGAGCAATCCTTCATAAGCCTAGCTAAAAGTCTAGCTAATACATGTTTTATACAATGTATTATGCATATATATATATAGTTAGAGTATAGCTATCATTTCCTTGTTATAGGCTGCATTAGAGAACTATGACTCAAACACCATTAGTGTCTAGTTTATAATGTTTAAACTAAACATTATTATTATTATTTAGTAGTAGTAGTAGTTTTTATAATGTTTAAACTACACATTATTATAATGTATAAAGGATACATGGGATAATTACTATTTGAAGAACTGCATGTGTCTTTAAATTAAGTGGTTGAAGAACTGTGAAACATTACTATTTCAGACAATATGTTTACTCAGACATGTCTGCATACACTGTTGGGGAAAAAAAAATCAAAAATTATGTTTTTCATGCTAGTCATTAGTTTACAGGTCATACATAACTCTAAGTTCATGAACTGTTAGACAGAGAGAGATCCTCAAAGAGATGCCTGAGGATCAACAACAAAACGCCTGGGAGGATTTTCTTTTTTATTTGGGTTCATTCAGAATGAGGCTTTTTTAATTAATGGTTGGAAAGGAAAACTGAGCACAAACTAATCCTTAATTCCCCGCCATTTGACTCTAGACCTCTACAGACCATTCTGTTCTTTATTCTCATCCCTCACCTATCTGCACTGGATAACTGCATAAGGTTTCTACGGGCATCCACCAACCTTTTTAAATGACAACAGAGCTTTTTATTACAGAGGTAAAGCATCTCGCCTCAGAAAACAGGAAAAACGGCTGTAAACAAATGATGTAAAAACATAGTTTGTGTAAAACTACCACACCACTATTCCAGCTTAATATTACCAGTGCATTACTGCTTACATATAGAGTGCATTTTGCCATTCAGACAATGACATAAATAGGCATAAAAGTAGTTACTTCCATGTTATTGTGAATACCATTCCCAAAAATGAGTTTTCTTAAGAAGGTCTATCTCCATGAAGCTGGATCCGACAACGTTCTTCTAAATCTAATTCACCCACCATCAGATAAATATCAACCAAACAGCACCACTAGTAAAAACAAAGAATGAGAGCAATAAACAGGAAACACCTACCGGGAGAAGAGTGTCACCCCCTCCACCCCTGCATATTTTGCCTACTGAGCTGTCTTTGAAATTAGCTGCCTGTTCTGAAAAAGATATCTCCAAATTTATGTCAGTGTCCGAAGCTGGCATGTCTTCAAGTGGGCTCTTCTGCTCATCAGTTCCAAGACTGAACTGTGGACCTGAAAAAAGAGTGAAAAAAACTAATAATCAACAGCAGTACAACTGAGGACCACTCAGTGCATGACAGTAAGTTTAAAACTAAGTAGAAGTTAATGCTGTGCAACGGATGGACTTTCTGGTTGCAAATTCACTGATATCTGCATTTTTTTAATGTCAGTTAAAAATTCAGCTTCTTATAAAGGTCCATCTTTTGTAGTTTTTCTTGAATAATTCTGCCAAGGCACAGGGTTCTCTCCCATTCATCTGTTATGAAAAGATAAAGCAATCCACCTCAAACAGCAGACTCCCAGAATCTTCCAGAGCCAAACAGCTCTGGCATCAGGAGTTTCTTGCCATCAAATGCTTTCCAGCCTCTAAGACTGTAACAACCAAATCAGCAATTCTTTGTGCTGCTAAAATTTCAAAAGCAAAACAGAATGTTTCCTCTATTATCCAAAGCACTAACATCTGAGGATAACAGGGAGTACACAGATCATGTCTTTGTCCCAACATTCCTGTCCTCACTTCAGTCTGAAAAGTCTAGACTCCTCAAAACTGTTTGAACATGTTTCCACTATACAGGGAAAGATGAAATACACAAAAATGGCCTTACTTCTCTTTCTTTGTTCTTTGTTTCTTACAGGAATCAAACACTAGACAAATTTAGAACTTTTTTTTTTTGTTAAAAAAAAGCAACTAAGCAAAAAAAAAAAAAAAAACCCAAACCACAAAATCCAAAAAAAGCCACAGGAGGAAAAAAAACGAAAGGCAGTTCTGCTTCTAGAAAAGTCCAATTTCATAGTACATCAACCATTGCTTTTCAGTCTGAAGTTAAAATATATCATGAAAGAAGCAAGAGTAAAATTATAGTGTAAATAACACTACTGAATACAAAGCATCAAAACCAATCTAGTCAGAGAAAGGTTCTGATCTCTCCACCATCTCTCCTGTGATGTGATACTTCTTCAGGGATACATGCAGGACTAGGTTCCTTGTACAAGACATTACAAATACCTTGCAAGTACACATGATGAAACTCAGGCTTTCTTAACAGCAGGGCAAATAAACAATTCAATCCTGCTCATTTCAGCAGGACCATGATCCTGCCGCTGGCTCCTACTCACACGAGGCCACAGCATGGTCAAAGCTAACATACAGAAGTGCAGGAAACGTGGGATGGAAATGGACGTGAGTTGAGGAAGGGAACCATGAGCAGTGCATATGCTTTAGTGTAGGAGTATTGTGTAACGTAATAGATTAATTTCTTTACACCGGTGTGGGAAATTTTTGTTTGGCCTGGAATAACTATGCTACATCAAGACAGAGAAAAATTCCTAGAAAACAGTTACAGATACAGCAACATTTGACCGTGAAGCAGGGGAAATGCTGATGTAAAAGAGAAGGCATCAGGGAAGTGCTGCTCTACACTGACACTTTCAGTGGCCTGCAAAAGAGCTGAGCTGCAAGCACGCAACCCAAACAACATACGAAGCACTAAGTTTAAAAAACAAAATCACACCAACTTGAAATTTTTTCTGAATCATATCTACATCTAATTGAAAGACACAAAACCAAGACTAGGCTCTGATATTCTTTAGAGTGAGCCCTGAAAATAACCTCAGTCTGCTGGAACCAAACTCAGGGGACCTGAGAGACAGGCAAGTGCCTGCAGCCACCACAGCCACTCTCCAGTAGGACGTCAACCACTCCGACGTCAATGTAATTGATTTAGAGCTGATACACTTCAAGAGAGAGAGAAGGCGGATATGTGTCAACACTTTGACTCTACTTACAACCAAGCAATGCTATGAGAAGTAGAATAAAACATATCCAAATTTTGCCTATTGTTTGTGTTACTCACCACTTGCTCTTTCCAGAATGGCTTCTGCTCACTTTCCATAGACCCTGAAAGACATCTGAGGCATACGCTAAAGATTAAGCTGATCCTGAAACTAGAGCTGCTCCTTTTGGTAAATAGAGATATGAGACCTCAGTAACCAAACATATCCAAGGTCAAATTCATCCCTGGCTTCGACCTTTGGCCTGCATGTATGTGTATTCGTATATATCACATAAATTGTTTAATGAATCCGAAACTAAAGGAAAACAGTTCCAGTCTCCCTAAGACTTTTGTCATGCTAATGTAGCCTATACGTGACCTACATGCTTCCTATCAGCCTCGGCGGGATCTGATGTTAACAAACAAAAAAGCAGTAGCTCCTATTTCAGTCCTCGGGTCATAGGAAGGTACTGTGTAAAGCAGATGTCTTGGTAATGCTGTGGTTTTGAAGGTCTGGAAATGCTGCTTGTGTGCAGTTTCTGTGTGGTTGTATATAGCCTTGGTCCTATTGTTGTGCATTCATTAACTAGGAAGCAGCTGTAAGAGGAAGCAGCTTTGGCATTCTGACAACCTGCCAGCTACAATGCAATATTTCATGAGAGAAACACAAGTGTGATACAGAAAAATGTAAATATTGTCCGTAAGGACGTGGAAACCACATTTTACATTAGTTAGCCCTGTACCCCTTCCTTGGTTCATAGTGCTATTTGAAGATCACATAAAAGGATGGGAATTCTTCAGGAGTAGGGTGGAATTTTGGGTTTCTTTTTAATAAGACGCAGAAATATCAGAAGTGTCAACCTTGCTATTTCCTAGTTTTGCTAGAGAATCTACAGTATAACCCAATGGAGCTGTGCTGATAAATCTTAATTTATAATTGGAAAGGTAGAACAGCTGATTTATTTTTTCTTTTTTTACTAATAAAGCATTTCTCTAAAATGTTAATTCACGGATAATTTTAAATAGAAAATAAAAAACTTCGTAAACTTTTCACAAACACCTTATCACTCTGGCCACAGATTCCTCATTTATCATGTAAAATGAAAAGCAGAAACAAACTCTTTTAATTATATGAATATGACCACATTTCAGTCTTCTTTTTCCTATCAAGAAGCAAATGTTGCGGCTCTTTCCCCTTATGTTACACACAGTACACAATTCTTTCACCCGTTTGCTGGATCATTATGCTTTGAGGTTGCCTTCATACAGAAGTTTTAGCTAACATTCTTCCATTGTAACTAATCCTGTGTGTTCAGGACAACTGCAGTCCCACAGTAAACTGACTTTTGCTGTTTCTTTATTTAAGCTAATGAGCACTTAGCTTTTCATCTGCCTATTCTTTCCTTCTTATTTCTTGAGAAACCTCAACCAACACAGTTATTTACTCCTTTTCACAGGCATCAAAAGAGAATTACTATTTCTTTTTGGTAGCTGTTGAACATATTGCTAGCTTTGCAGGTGTTTAGTGAGTGTTATGGATTGTTAAGATGACAATGTCTTTTGACAGCTTAATACATGATTCTGAATTTCCTTTTAATTTCCTGTAGACACGTTCTGTACCTACATGAAAAAAATAGGCACCTAAAGCCAGTAAGTGAGGGTCCTTCCACAAAACCTCAAATATGCACCTACCTAAAAAAACCCCAAAATCTTAGGAACTCATTAAACTATTCTGTTTGAGCAGGATCAGGCAGAAAAAGAATAAAAATGTAACAGTTTTATATTATTCCTTGAGTTTCCTTACATCCTTTAAGCAAGAGAAAAGGTGTGTCAGACTGGCAAGAAAAGAGGTATGCGCACAGGTTCACACAACCCATGTATGGTCTAAGGGCAAACCATTATCATCTTCAGTCTGGCGGAAGCACTTGAGAATGAAGCATTCAAATACCAAATTAGGAATAGAGCCATCACCTTTGGAGAAGGGCCAGAGTAATTCACTCTAACAGTTTTAAGACATCTCAATTTAAGCTTTGGATTTTTTTTATAATGTCTGAGACATTTTTCAGGTAAAACTGGCACTATTTCTCTGCCAAAGAGGGTTTCCATTTCAAAATAATGTATTTGGATTTCATAAATATTTAGTATCTCTGCGGTATCAAGCATTGTTTACTTTTTGCCTTAAATTCATTCACTGTTTGTATAACTCTAATATGCTCATCATTCTGGAGGAAAGATCACAGCACAGCACTGGAACAGGTGCGGTGCTTTTAACACAACCAAACTTCCATGGTTTGACTGCAAATTGAAATGATTTTTTCCTTCTGCTCCAATCCTGGGAGCAGAGCCCACTTTAGCACGTTGACAAGAGCAGAAGTGTATCAGGATGTAAGCAGTCTGCATTTGCCATCCGCACCGCAATCCATGCTGAGCAGAGCTAACATATGGGGCTTGCCTTTCACAACTTCCCATTTCTAAACGGTTCATCAGGGCCACTGGAAAAAAGAACCAGATGTGATAAAAACTCTGTAATAATTGCTTGGTAATTTTCCAGCTCTGAATCCTACAGTGCAGTTTATTGACACAAGCACCAGGCATCTCTTCCTTCCCTTGTGCTGAACCAGCAGTTTGCAGCCCTCGCAGTGTTTCACTACTCTTACTGGAGTGAGGTTTTGCTGAGAGGGAGGGATTAACAGCACTTCTGGAAACACAGATCTGGTAATATTCAGAGCTGGTTTATATTCATCTCTCCACTTCAACTACCATGCACATCTGGTATTGTCTGGTGCTGTTTTCTAAGTCTAATCCTAAAGCAACAATTTTTCCAGACTACTACTGGTCAGTATTCTAGAAGTGGAGCAGAATTTTATTCAGTGGCTTTATTACAGATAAGTAGCTTGCAGAGGGGAACCTGATCTGCCTGCTTGACTATTTAAGTGACTATAAGCTTCAGTGTAACGTCCATGTGCCATCCAGTCCCCCAGAAGAATTAAAAACCAAAAAAACAAAACACCAAACCAAACCAAACCAAAAAAACAACAAACCACAATACACAAATAATGCAGAATTTTAAAACATAAACTCTGAAATCAGAAGGACTTCTGTGATGCTCTGACCTACCTGACAGTGAGAGGGTCTTACATGGGTACTGCAACCCTTTTGTGTAATCACATGCTGTTGAAACATAACCCAGTCCTATGCACGTAGAATGCTATTTCGTTTCACTTTTCCTTAAAAAAGCGAACAACCTTTTTCTTCCATCCCCGTTTTCATTTCATTTTAAGCTAAAGATATATAGCCAGTGCTCTTTTTTTTTTTTTGGATGTTTACAGTCCATTTGTTTTTGAACGGCTTACGTATGCTGTTCATTTCCTGTACTGTACAGCAGAGATAAACCAGAAGGGATAAATTAAGGATCAGGAAAGACCTAAGCATAAGCTGTGAAAGGAGACTTCTCCCAGATGACTCAATTATAAGATGATCACTGCTAACAAACAAGATTTCCCAACTAGCTCAAAGGACACTATCTACAGCCACACTTAAAAATTTTACACTACAACAATGCAGGCCAGAACAGGTTTCTCATAAGAATTTAATTTTCTTTTGCTGAAAAGTTACTTGAAAAATGGACAAGCCAAAAGGAAGGGGAAAACCACATAAACATAAACAAACAAACAAAACCCACCAAAAAAAACCCCCCACAAAAAAGAGTTGTTTGGCATTACCTTTTGTTCCACCTTGCATTTCATTTTTGCTTTCATTTGTTCTCACGGTTGAGGGTTCATTTCCATCACAGACCTAAGAAAGGAACAATAAATACGCATGCCTACAAAAACCAAATGCATGGTTGTAGAAACTCCTTTGAACTCTGTGCAGGATTCAAACTGTTCTCCTGTAATTCAGGTGTATACAGAAGCACACCTGTGTGTTTCAGTAGAAAACCCTCTGCCAAAGTCTAAGGGGATCTGAAATCTAGGTAATTAAAAAAGTCCAATTCCCCTTTTCCTAGAAGGTTAAGTGGGTATAATACTTAATTTTCCAGAGCTGCAAGGAATAAGAAAATGTAGTCTTTGAGCCAAAGCCACAACTTGCTCTGGGAAGATACGGAAAAGGAAGCTGGAGGAGACATTTTGACTGACTCTGTCCCTTCCTCTTGCAAAATCTTAGATGGTTGCCTGCCTTACAGAGCAACCCCACCCCTTTTGCAGGGTGGCCTGACATTAATATCTGTGCTTACAGCTTAGATTCCCAACAGCAAAACCAGGACACTTCAAAGAAACAACAGAACAGGAAAGGATTTGAACCATCTTCTTCTTTCTACAATTCTGCTACCCAGTCTCAAGATTTTTGCACATTCTATGAACTGGATGACACCTACTATAGAAAAAACTATTTCAGAACATGCATAAAATCTACACCCATATACAAATGGGTATACATATACCCATATATGTTTTTACCCACATATTATTTTTATTATCTTTTTGGCAACTCAAGTCAACAATGATTGTTTAGCATCCTGGATTTTTGATTGTATTCTACTCAAGCACTTTAAAACTCCATACTTACTAAGAAAAAAAAAAATAAAATCAAGTTTTAAAGATTTCTCCTACCGACATAAATCTGTATACTTATTATTTGTTTTTTAACCAAGGAAATTGAGAGGTGGAAGAAGATAGCATGACTGCCCAAAAAATTATTACTGTTTCACAGAGCAGAAGACTAGAAAACTGTGAAGGTACCAAAAGTCTAGGTTGTCTCTGGGAATATGGCAGGAAATTTAGGAGAAACATCAACACAACTGCTGCATTGATGGAAAACATCAACACTATTGTTTTACCTTTCCTCCTGCTTTCCTCCAGGTGAAGGAGGTTACATGATTTTCAGAGGCTATTATTAAATTGGAATGACTTCATACAGCTGCAGATGGCTTCAGTCCTCTTTTGTTACATAAAGAGCTTTCTAATGATGGGAGAGTAGCAAAGCACTGAGAAAAGTTACCTAGGGAGATTGTAGAAGCTACTACACTACAGGATTTCTGTCAGAGACTAGATGAATAACCAGAAGCAATGCTTTCTGAATAATTATCATGCTTTGGAGAAAAGAATGCAGTTTGAGGGCCCACACTTGTACTATTTTATTTCAGTGAAGGAGACAGGTTTAGAAGTTTTCCCCCTCCCACCCCCCAGTTATTTCTATATTTAATAAATATTCTAACCTGTTTTATATTTGTCTGTTTGCACTGATGTCATCAATACTAAAACATAGTTTAAGAGACATGTAAGTCTACTGAACTCTGTGACATGATTTTCAAACATTACAATGTGTAAATGCAGGAACATGAGTATTTCTTGTGCTTTACTGAAACAACGTCCTTGAAAGGGAAATTATACTGCTTTAAGCTATGTAATATTGCTTTGCTATTAGATCTTGTAATTTTCAGGTGTAGTCAATTCAAAATCAGATCCCAGAAAGCCTTTATGCAGTTAATATCCCTTCTGCAACCACAAGCAAAGCAGAACACTAAAAGGGAAGTTGTGCCTCCAGAACATACATTTGAGCTTACAAACTCCCCCCACTACATTTCACCCCTACTGAATTTGAAAGGAGTTGCTTAAGGAGAGGAAGCTTTTACGGAAAGGAGAACGTTAAATCTCCCCAAAATTTCCCATTGCTATCACAGCACTGAACAGCAGCAGCAAGAACGAGAGACGGGGCTGAGGTCAGGTAAGCTAGCTATGCATTTCCATCAGTTCAGAGTCTTCCTACAGCTGAAGATCTCGTTGCTTTGGGAGGAGCAGACAGGACACAACACACTTCTCCGCAGAAGAGGAATTCTAATCTTAGGCTCCATTTCCCTTCCTTCCCCCTTCCTGCGTATGGGAGAGGAACTCTCCCGTTCGATACCCCATGAGAGGAAACCAGGACACTTCTCAAGACCTGTCAGAGCAACTTCCCACATAAACTTCAATGACACAGACAGGCCCCGGGAGTTAGTATGGGGTCTAAGTCCCGAGTTGACAGGCACAAAGTCCTATTCAAAATACAGGAGGTCAGGTTGATGTCCCTTTTTTTTTTTTATCTCTGGGGAAAAAAACAAAAAAGGAAAAAAAAAAAGAAAAGAAACAAGAGCACCAGTAAGTAAGAAGAAGTAGTACTGGCCCCTTTCCAGCAGACCCATCAGGAGGGCTGTACGGCACTATCACCCAAAGATAAAAGTGGGCTTTTGGTAGCTTTTCAGGTGATTGTTGTCAGGAGTTTTGCTTCTGCATTAAAATTAATTCATATTAATAACTTGACCATGGAGTGGTGGTTTTATTCATCATCACTTTCAATTAACTCAAGGCCAATATACATAATTCTTTCTACATACTAAGAGCGCTTAATGTAATGTCAAGTCTGGACCAAAGCTATTCCCATAAATTCAGTAAAAAATTCCCTTGGAAATCAGGGAAAAGTTAGACAGAAATCTTCTGGAAACACACCTTTTGTGCCTGTGCATCCCTCTCCTCTCCCCGCACCCATACATGTCCCTCCCTTCTCAGCCAGCATCAAACAAAACTATGATCAGGAACCTACTTTTCCCTTCGAGTCATTTTGGAGACTGAAGATATCTCTGACATCAGGAACCTGG
This sequence comes from Strigops habroptila, assembly GCF_004027225.2. Classification (NCBI taxonomy): domain Eukaryota; kingdom Metazoa; phylum Chordata; class Aves; order Psittaciformes; family Psittacidae; genus Strigops; species Strigops habroptila. Next base: position 5,929,659 of record NC_044282.2, on the reverse strand, counting down.
TGATGTTTGTTTTTTTTCCTCATGGTTTGTGTGACAGTTTCTACTCGCTTTTCTACTGCTGCCCTCTGGGTTCGGGTCAGTGTGGACAGAAACACCACGCTTTCCACGGAGTCACAAGAGCTCTCGACAAAGAGATTTGACAGACCTGCTTCCTTCAGCCATTCTTCTTCCAGTTCTCCCTCTGAGCAAGGCCAAGAGAAAAAGGCATAAACAGTGGGTTTTGAGTATTGTTAGTGCACTGGATGTTAATGACATGATAAAGTTAATGCAGTTCACAGGGAAAGTACTACAGGATCCACAATTAAGAACTATCATAACTACCATGACTTGGAAAAAACCTATTGTTTCTAAAGAGCTTCAAAAGGGTTAACATGATATCAAAGCTTTTAAAATACTTAATCCAGTACAGATTGCTATGGGACAATCTTTATAATAATCTACAGCACTTCTATTAAATCATATACCATTTCCTAAATGTATCTAGATATAAACATGCATGGGGAAGCCTGAAAAGCCTCTGATCATTGCTCCTTCATTGATTTTTAGTTCAATGCTCAATCTCTTAGCTCCCTTACTGACACAGTTCTGCTCACTTTTCTCATTAATCCTACAGGCCTCCACTAGCTCAATTTAATGAAGGACAAACCAGGCTACAGGAGTCACCTTAATGCTATTTTTTATTCAGTTCTTATGACATGGTGTCCAGCCTACTGACAACCCACAAAACAATTGTTGCTTTAAGTCTTGTAGCTGATAAGGTATCCTTTACTGACAGATCACTGCACATGAAAGAGGAGAAAGCTATTAAATACCATCACTGATGGCAAAACTTCTGCTTCTGAAATCAGTATCTCTAATGATACTTCCTTTAAAGCAATAAGGTCTGTCTGTAGCAGCTGAGCTTGTGCTGAATGCCAACAACCCTCTCTACCAACGTTCAAGCAACATTTCCATTTATCAGGTATCTAAAAGTACTGCAAAACTGACACATCAACTTCATTATTGACTGCAGTTTCCCACAGTGCCCAGTGCACATCCAAGTGGGCCCCTGAGTATTAACAGCATTCAAAAAACAGACACAACGTCTTAAGTATTAATTTCGCTATAGCTGTGCAGCCAAATCCTGAGCCTCTGACAAAACTCTCTCAGGTTTTGGGCTGGAAAGAAGGGCTACACTCATTCTCCCAAGCAGAGGTAAGCAAGGTGTTTCTCATCTCTCCCCTGCCTTGTGTTTGCATGGCCATATCTCAAGCAAGCCCTCACCTACGCAGGCCCATCAGCCACATGCAGTGTCCCACATGACTCCCAAGGAGTACTTGTTCCCAAGAGAGGTGCTGCACACTAGGCAAGATGCAGGGCAAAGCAACATCTGCTCAAGCTGATCAACTTAATTGTGCTGACTCACTTGGGCTTCAAGCCAGAGTCAGCAGCTCGAGCTGGAGTGGTAACTAGGGGGAAGAAGGCTATATATAAATAAAAAAGGAAATGGTGGAGTTTGGAGCGCAGAGCCTGAAAGCATAGCAGCATCAGTGAGCTGGGGGCTCATATGCTGCAGAACAATGAACATTGCTTCTCTGGAGAAAGCATCACTGTGCTGACAGATGTCCTGCTCCCCAGGCACATAGGCTCAGAGCTTTGCTACTTTCTCCAGAGGCCGGGTTGCTACCCCGTTCAGAGCAGCTGTAAATAGCAGTGATGTTTCAAAACACTTAGGGAGGCAGAAGTGCAAATCCCTTTGAAATCTAATAGAGCACATTCTTCTCACTCATGTAGAGGCCATACCAAAATGCAAAACTCACCATTTTAATTTTGTCATCATTTACAAGAGACTGTGGGCCTCTTGTAAGAATAGGAGAGAGGCAGATACTGCATTGCTAAAAAATAATCTTTGAGAGAAGGGTGGAATTAAGGATGTTACTCCTCTTTTTTCTGATAGGACAAGAAAAATAAAGAAAATGCCCAATTTCTTTGAAGATCATGCCCTCAGGAGTGGCCCATAATTGATGCTTCTGAGAAACAAAAATAATACAACTGAACAGTTACAGTAGTTACAAGCATAGAAAGTTACTCACTAAACTTAAAACCGGTTAATCATTGGCTTGTCTTCTAAAGGGTGAGGTTTCTGTCCACAATAGCTACAATAACGAACAACGTACACAAAGAATGAAAGGGTTAAATTAGTATAACAGCAAACTACAAATAAAGCTTAAATTGTTGTGATTTGCAAGTACAGGTGCCTTTCTGATGTTCTGCAAATACCATTTAAAAGAAAACCAGCTTTCTACTTATCTCTGATACCATTCTCTTGCAGGCCACTGCCTGTTTCTGGTGATATGCATTAGAGACAACAGAATTTTCAACACGGATGTTCAGCAGAGCAGCAGAGTGACCTCCTTTTTGATTAAAGTGTGGTTGGTGGGTGCCATCTCTTGAAATAAGACTTACAGAAAAATCCCTAAAATCAGCAAACTGATGATTATTCACAAGAACTGATTTAATTACCATCTGGCTCTTTCATTACAAGTGCTACTCGTTCTTCATGATTATTTCCTCTGGTTTCATGGATATTTTCAATTTCTTTCCAGTAGTCATCCATAGACAATTCATCCAAGGAGTCCTGGGATCCTGAGCGGTCAAATGATGTTCCATCAGGGGTCTTCTTGGAATGGTCATGGTTCATTGTATACTGGCCAGACCGACGGCTATAAGCATAAACCAAAGAGCAATTCCTGATTAGCATTTTAAGACACAGCATATATTAATACATCTGTGATGGCAGTTAGTGATTAATTGTGTCAAAGCACAATACTGTCGACAAGCAAACCAAGATACTAGAAATTACTTTCAAAATCTGGAATGTATTTTTAATTTAATATTTCTGCTATACATATCTCCCAATCCGGAACAGCACAGGGGTCTGTATTAAAGAGGAAATAATGAACCCAAGTTCTAATAATCCTACTTACACCAAACCTCTAATTCAACTCACAACAGTCAGTTCCATAAACTTCATGGTATGTATCTTGCTAGCATCACCCAGCATCATAAAGAATTTTTCAAAGTGCCCTTTTGCCTGCATAAATTCTTATAGCTTGACAGTACCCTTACTTTTTTCCTTTGCTATTCTGCTTTTATTTTTTGTTTATGTTCAGTGTCTATTACAGCTGAGAAAGGACAAAGTAGAATTACTGAAGTTACAGTTTGTGAAGAAAACTGGTGAGTCCAAATGTTTAATAAAGACCACTATTTATTTCTATCTTACTTCCTCTTTGACTGAAAGCTTACCATTTTTGTAGTTTGATGTTACTAGTTTTTGGTTCACCCTGCCAAATGTTATGTTGCTAAGGCTTTCAAACAGGATCTTTCATTTTAAGTATAGCTGCGACTAGAATAAAAGAACCCAACAAGCTGAAACCTCTAGGTCTCATCTTCACTTCATTAAATCACTGAAAAAAATAAAAAAATAAAAAAATACCACTGACCTAACAGAGAATTCCTCTTTAACAGTGCAAAGGTTGTAATGATGTCACTGAAGTTGCAGGTCATCCTTACAGTCAAATACATCAAATCAAAAGCCACAAACTGATTCAGAGTATCAGTGGATTACATGAGTAGCAACCTGATCTAAGTCCAGAGTTGGCCCTACTTTGGGTGGGGGCAGACTGGACAAGATGATCTCCTTAGAGATTACTTTAGAGTAACCTTTAGAGAAGGTTTAGAGTAACATTCTAAACCAGATTACTCTATTATTATGACAGTATATAAAAATTTTGTATTAAAAAATAGTAAGTTCTTAACATTTCAGAAACCTCTTCAGATTCCTTTTATGTCTGAACTTGTCTCCATATTCTAAGAAAGAAGGCATGGTTTGGGGTTAAGTAATAAATACTACTTATTCCGAAAGAAAAACATATCAAAGATCAAGCATTGCGGATTTATCACAATGTAAATGCAGCAAATTAAGTCCTACCTTCCTATTTGGCTGACTTTGCAAGTTTATCTAGAATTAAAACAAAAGCACTTCGTCCCGACATTTTATCTTGGGAAAACTGACGCTTGTTAGCTGCCCCTAAGTAAAAAAGCCATACCTTTCTCTCTGAAGATAAGCCCCTTGCATCCGAGTCACAACTCCTTTCACAGCATATGTGCTTGATTCTCTGATAAGAAATACTAACTATATGGACTTTGCCTTTAAAAGTAAAGAGCCTTATGGAAGGACTATGAGTTTCCACCCGCCCTGCCTCTCAGCTCCAGGTACAAGTTAATAAATGACAAAGAATTACCAAGCTGATATGTGCCCCAACACCATTCCTTAACCTGTCCTTATTGAAAGCCCCCCCCCCAAAAAAAAAATCTATGTAAAGTATTTAGCTTCTGCATCAATGGCAATAACAACATCTTGCTAGTAGTGCATGTTACCCAATAAACACAATTTCTCTCCATGAGGCTACCTCAGTTCTTAAACTTCTCCTGACAGGGGTGTCCCACAAGTGACCTGTGCTGCTTGTGAATCACACTACTCACTGCAGAAAGATGCTACTGGAGCCACATCAGAAGCGTTCCCAGCAGCCAATGTAGGTGCCGAGTGTGACTGAAGCAGGTCGGGCTTCCCAGCCTGTGCCCAGGCTTCCCTCCTTCTGCAGCTAAAGGTGCTTGGAGCAGACTGGGTCCCTCTCACAGGCTCTGTACACTTGAACTTCAGCCTGAGTGAGGTCCGATTTCAGCTTATTGCTCCTTGGTTTAACCCTGCGGAGCTGCTCGGCAGCTCTTTGGTAACCAGCCTTTCACCTTTGGAACAACCTGCTCTTGCTGACCCACCTCAGCTGAAATTTAACTGCCACAGCGCACCATGCAAACGATAAAACTGACAGACTGAATACATTAAAAGCATACACTTTGGGCAGCTATGGCAGGCTGAGGTGGGATATGCTGCCGCAGACTGTGGCTCTGTGTCACACTTGCAGTGCGGCGCTCCTCCTGTCCTTCCAAAAAAGCCAGCTCATTACCTTCCCCAGACTGAGTCCTGCTCCAGAGAAGAGAAGCCCGTGTCTCAACACACACAGCTGATACTCAGCACAGAGCGCTCAAGGCCATTTTCAGGGTCCTGTGAGTATCTGCTGTACACTAAAAACACTCCATTAACTCTCAGCCTGTGCCCTACCCTCCAATCACTGATCACAGGCATGCTCTACTTGACCAAATGTAAGGCTCTTCCCAGCCTGACCTTTCCATCTCTCATTAATGAATCAATACAGCAACTCCCAACTTTCAGCTGACAGTAATGTCACGTCTCGTCATGAAAGCACTCAGAGAAAGAAAGGCACAAATGACCAGGAGAACATTCCAAGAAATATACACAGAAAAACCTCACGGCTCTTCTCTGAATCTCTCCTTCAAAAAAGTCCATGTTGCTTTAGGCCATTCACAGCTGGCAGCCCCAGCATCAGCAGCGCCTGGGGTCCTCAGGAGCCAAGACTACCAGTCACTGCCACACCACTCCCACTCCACTCACTGATTCTTTGTCTTCCCTCATCTGACTCGATCAAACCCCTATCCACAGTTTCTGTTTGGACTGCAAACTCTTTCAAAGCCATATGCATTTGTCCACATCCACAATTCACATTTATTTGCACTAGGACAGAGAAAGGCTTGGGCTGGGAGAGAACAATTCCTAAAACTTTACCTAACAGAGAAGGTCAGATCTTACTTTTAGTTCATTTGGTTCAGTGTTTCTTGCTTTGCATATCCTACCAGAGAAAGACACCAGCGAAGCAGAAATTGGTGCATAATCTGCACAGTAGTCGCTGCAGGCATCCTTATCGCTATCCCTCCTGTGAACCTCTGTGCACAAAGAAGCACAGACAAGAAAGACTCTGAGGATAATAAGGACAGTTGGTGTAGATGAGAAAAGAAAAATAATTTAAAAAAAAAAAATCACAGCATAAGGAAAAAGAGGTTGCCAAGTGCAATTTTTATTTTCAGATATCTGTTGACAAGATGAAGAACATGGGATTTCTGCTGTGACCTTCCACTAAATTCAATCCTTCTCCAAACATACGCTTAGTAAGCACTATTGCATATCACACAATAAAAATGCATAGGTGGGAACAAGTTAAGGCCAAGAAAAAAAGAGAGAACAAGGGGAAAAGGAATCAATTTCAGTAATAATATTGTACGGCTTCTGGAAGCAAGATATATTTTTAAAAATAATTGATTCCACATTCACAGAAAGACTCATAAAAAAAAAGAAAATATTAAAGAAGTATTTCAAATGCCCCATGTTGCAAGCTTTAAAATTTTGTAGAAGACTCCTTTCCAAAAAACTATTAGTTAGAAATAAGTAGAGTTCATTACAAAAAAAAAGACATTACTGCAGTTGCAGAAAATAATTCCTTCTCAAGAACATTAAGTTTTTAGATGATCATTTTTGTATTTAAAATTTGAAAAATGCAGCTGCTTTTCAGAACTATCTTCAAGGAGATCTCTCTTCCTTCTTTCCCCAGAAAATGTAAGCTACCACTAAAACACAATCTCTTAATTTCCAAACACTACTCATTTTTCATTTCCAGTTACTAAATGGTAAGTTACTCTCCAGCAGTTCACCACCCTCTCCCCCTCCACCCCCCCAAAAAACCTCATATTTCCATTAAGGTCTTCACTAACAACACTCTCAAACTCTATTCAAATCTTATTAACATCTATTTCCAATCATTAGTAAATAGGTTATTCTTCAAATAGCTTTACAGGGAGCAGTACAATAATTACCAAATCACACAGTCAGTTCTGACCTCTGATACTCAGACACATGCCCTTTGCAGCCAACAAGATATTTACCTGTTTACCTCAGTAAAAAACTGAGCCTCCAGCTATAAAACCTTTCCTTCAGTATAGTTACTGCAGTCTCTTACCAGAGTTAATTTTCTTGTCCTACCCACTGGAGATGCATTTAGTTATTAGAAACATCAGGGATGCAAGACAAAGCACTCCAGCCTTTCCAGAGGAGAGACATTAAAAACAATTCCTGTAATGAACACCATTCGTTACATTTACAAGGAAAGAAACCAGATTTGGCTTATTTCACTAAGCACTGACGAACACCACATTATGGCAAGTACTTAAGGGCGAAGAACTGTCTGCAAATATTTTCTTCAGCCTTTTTTTTCCCCATGAGAAAGGACCAACTGTGTCCTGTAAGAAAATACGACTCTTCACATTAATCACTGTTTTATACATAATAAAAATGTGGGGGTTTTTTTCAGGTTCTGTCAGCCTGACTTTGATTTCATTAATAGTCACTTTATACTATAGTATATACTATATAGATACTACTATATACACTATAACTACTGTAATCTATACTACTGCAGTTGTCTTTATTCCTTATTTTCTTTCATGTGAAATCTGTATCTCCCTGTCTGCTCCAGTGCCTTTTTAGCAGTTCATAACTGATACTTGTCATGTGTAAACTACAGCAGCTAGAGATTAATCAGTTAGTAAGGTAGACTTTCACTGGCATTTCAGATAAATTCAGTTTGCAGAAAGCTAATTTTGCCCTTCCATTTTTCTTGCTCACGAATTAAGGACTATGTTGTATTTTAAAACAGTTAGTGATGAGAGAAAGATAATCCTTGTCATTTCTATAGTGCTACCCTCTAATTTTGGATCTGAACACAATCTTTCTACATCACTATATAAACATCGTAATTGTATGGTATCCTTATATACTATATATATACACATATATATATGGGTATGCATGCATTAGATGTGTAAATAAACTGAAATCAGAAATACTAAATGCAAGGATGTTCATTATAAAATGAGGGAATATAAATACACTGCTGAACCAAACGTAATAGATTAACACTGCTGAAAGAGAAGTGGAGTTCCTTTAACGGGATTATTGCAGGAGAGCTCACTGACTCCAGGAAAGGACAAAGTCCAACTACTCAATACTGTACGAACATAAAGCAAAAAGATACCGGTCTCTATAATACGTTACCTTCTTTCTGAAATAAAAGTTAAAAAACTAACTAAATAAATAAAAGCAACAATGGATGAAACCCAAGTGAAAGGGAGGAGTGGAAACACTATTCTGCCTACAACTTAGGAATTTCTGTACAGGGCCCTTTTTCCACCCGATTTTGCCAAATTTTGGAATTCAAAATTCAGACCTGAATAAAAATTGACACAAATCTAAAAAGTGGGACAAGAGAACAGGCCATCTGATTAATGGGTTTAACCTCAGTTAGGATTCAACTCTTTGGGGTTAAATAAATATGGTCCTTTTCCACAGCTGCCTAACGAACCCTATGGGAGCCCTAAACATTGTCTTTAAACAGGTCTCAAATTGAAGGCAAATTCAGTGTTCAACAGGACAAAAAGTTTCACAAACATCTGAGAGAGGTCACTGAGAACAATGCAAAAGAGCACTGCATTATCAAGTGACACCATTATGTATCAAACTGGATGATTATACCTCTAAGTTGTACACTGAAAATACAGTCCTCGTATGCTTGGCCTTAAAAGCTTCTTTAAGTAATCCTGGCTGCTAACCACTGCTATTGGGGTTCTTGTACAGGCCGTGTTTTAAGCACTGCAGCCCCTTCAGATACAATGTCTAGCACCCCAATAAACTAGCAGTTTACTTCCAGAGTTAAGTAAATGACAAAAGCATATTTGACTACAGCTACGTTAAAGGAGCAACTTCTGAAATGCCTGTACAAAGGGAGTCATCACTCCCAAAGCCAAGAGTATATTTGGCCATTTACGTAAAAGCTATTAGTAGCATTACTGCAAGCATACCTCAGCTGATACTGGGGCTTGCTGATTCTGAGTGTCATATCAACACATGGTTGTTAATAACCTGATAAACAAGATACACAAAGTCTGGGGGGGGAAGGGGTGTGTGTGAGTATTTGGCCCAGCGAGGTGAAGCTGCTAAAATTCATGGCGCAAATCAGTGACAGAAACAAGAATAATTCTCAGCTCTCTGGAGTCATAGAATCAACTAGACTGGAAAAGACCTTTAAGGTCATCAAGTCCAACTGTAACCCCAGGACTGCCAAGACCACCACTAAACCATGTCACTAAGGGCCTCATCTACACATTTTTTGAACACTTCCAGGGACAGTGATGCCACCACTTCCCTGGCAAGCCTGTTCCAATACCTTTCAAACCTTTCAGTACCCTTTCAGTGAAGAAATTTTTCCTAATATCCAATCTAAACCTCCCTTGGCACAACCTGAGAAGAGAGTCTTCTCTTCTCCAGACTAAACAACCACAGTTTCCTCAGCTGTTCCTCATAAGACTTGATCTCTCTTCTAGTGAGGGGCCCAGAACTGAACACAGGATTAAAGACGCAGCCTCACCAGTGCCGAGTACAGGGTGACAATCGCTTCCCTAGTCCTGCTGGCCACACTATTTCTGATACAGGCCAGGATGTCGTTGGCATTCTTGACTGCCTGGGCACAAGCTGGCTCATGTTCAGCAGCTGTCAACCAGCACCCCCAGGTCCTTTTCTGCTGAGCAGCTTTCCAGCCTCTCATCCCCAAGCCTGGCACTTTGCCTTCTTGAACCTCATACAACTGGGCACAGCCCATTGATCCCTCTGCAGAGATTTCCTACTCTCCAGGAGATCAACACTACCAGCCAACTTAGTGTTGTCTGCAAATTTACTGAGGGTGCACTCAATCCCCTCATCCAGATCATCAATTAAGATATTAAACGACACTGGCCCTAATACTGAGCCCTGGGGCATCCGGAGCACTGAGTGTTAAAGATCGAGATCTGACCCATAGCAAACTGCAAGGCAGATAAAAGGAAGCTCTGCTGTTGTGGGTTCGTGATAGACTCTAACACTGTGGCTATAAATAGAGTGGCACACTCAAAACAGAATTATCTTGTTGACATAGGAGTTACAAAGTTAAGCAGTAATTCCACTCAAGTGATTTTAAGTTTAGTGTTAGTACAAAGGCTAACTAGATTTAAACAACAAAAAAATACCTATGGGTACAGTGGCCCATTTTGAAAATTATTTACTGAGTAATTACATCCATGAGATGCTGTGCTCTTAAATATAAATATAGAACTTCCCATGTCCTTTCAAATCTAAACAACTAAAAAGATAAGGAGAGGGAAACAATGTGGTCTCCTGTCCTGCTTCTCTGAAGGCTTAGCTACAGAAGCATAGGAATAAATAAAGCTCCTAAACCAAAAGCTCCCCCCATCCCTCCCCTCCTTGTAAGAAGCCAAGTAGCACTGCAAGGTGCAAAGACTTCTTAACTGAATTAACCAAGCAAGCTCTAATCTAATGGTTGCAGCAGCTGCCTGGCTTGAGCTCCTTTTCTTGGCTGGGACACTGGCCTGGGAAGGGATCAATAGACCTTGCTATAGCCATGGCACCCACCAGAAGGGCATCCTGATCTTTCACAGTTTCTAAGCAAAACTGCATTCCAAAGATCAGATGTGAAGATAACGGAAGGCCTTGACTCCAAGGATGTGTTACACCAAGAATTTTTATTACCAAATCACTTATTTTAGTGGTTTTTACCTAACGTTTAAGAAACTTATCTCTGTCACACCACCCCTTTGCACAGTATCCAATATTTTGCAGTGCAGCTTTGAGCACCTTTCAAAAATCCTCTCTTAAAAAGATCAAATTGTAATCGATGTGCCACCAAAGCAGATTGTCTTAAAGTAACTGAATTTTGCATAAAATCAGACAGTAGTGACATTACCTAAATGAAGTTAAATATTTTTTTTTTAAGTAAATGTCTTCATCTTTTTATATGGCTTAACATATTAAAATGATTCAATTTCACTGACAGCTAAAACCACCTGTCAGACAAAAGCCAGTATCTCTAGGTTTCACAAGCAGCACATAATCCTTGAGCAGTACCTACCAAGACCCAAGTCTGGACACACTGTGTCCAGACCAATGCAAAAGTATTTCTCATCCCTTTAAAAGTGCTTCATAACTTTCAGAAGGCATTTGAGAAACTTTAGCCTCAGCTTGCATTTCTGCTTTTTCATTCTAGCTCCTAAATCTTGTCATTCGTTGCAATAACTGCATCCTTTCCTTTCTATCCTTTCTATCATTTACTTTTTCCATGACTGCAAACTTTGCTGGAACTCAGTCTCTCCAAGAGAGTCATACAGGACATACACAGATAACAGCAATGAATCGACATAATTTCAAGTATTTTTGGTGAACTGACACTTAGCACTCCTCCTCTCCCAACTTAAAAGAGTTATTTTGGCTGTTCTGTGACCTTGTGGGACATTCTGAATGTCAATTGCAATCAAACTTGCACAAATCCCCCTTAAGCTCCAAAGCAAGCCAGAGAAGTAGGAACTAAGGCAAAGGTCTGCTCTCCTTCCAAAGACAGAGTACAAAGTGACTGCAAAGAGGGTATGGAACAGTACTCATTTTCTAAATGAGCATAAAAAAGGCTGAGCAAAGATAATCAGGTCTCAGGATTTTTTGTAATAACCATCAGCTACTGTTAATACCTGCTCAAAACTAATCTGCAAAAAAAAAAAAAAAAAATTAAACAACCCCAAAAACAAACCAACCAACCAACAAACAAAAAATAGCCGCAAAACAGAACCCCAGAAAACCCCATAAACTGGCATTTTAAACCCCTCCATAAATAAGAAATGCAACACAGGCCAAAGTTAAGGCTGCCAGACTGTAAGTCTAAAAAGTATATACATACACTGTACTGCTTCCAGCCACATCCTCTTCTTTTTTCTTTTTTTTTTTTACCCCAACCTGTCACTGGAGAAAACAAGAAGAGAACTGGCAATGACACAGACTATTACACTTAATATTCTATTCTAATCCACTGCACCAGAAATGGGAGATTCCAGATATGATGCCAAAACTTAATCTGTTTGAAATATATGCAGCACTTCAAAGAAAATTAAGTATTAATGACATTTCCTTTAATAGGACCTCATGTTCCTACACAGCCATTTAGTCTCTACCTATTTTCTACTTCCAAACAGATCAATTATAATTATGGTAAACTGATACACATACACACATTATCTAAAATGATGGTGCAGATCATTGGCCTCTGTGTATGACTCATGATGTGAGATGTTTTATTATCAAAAAAGGTGTTAGAACTATAACATACTTTTGAACATCTGCAAAAAAAGAGATATTTGATATGCCACCCCAGGTCAGTTTAGAATAAATGTGATCTTGTTCTACTCCACACAAAGCATGAAAGAATCCTGGATTGACAGCTGCAGCCATGAAGTCTGTCCCCCACAAAATGACTGCACCAGTTGTGCTTCCTTGTTTTTGCAGGGACTGCTGCATTCCAGTGTCCGAGCTGTTCAACTCGGTGCATGCTTTTAGTTTTATTCTCCAACCACAAAATACAGAGGCCTGCTTATTTATTTTAGTGAAAGGTAAGAGTCACAGACTCAGATTTGGAGCTTTAAATAGAACATCAGATTTGTCCATTATCAGACTTGCAATAAAACTATCACAATTGGATAAACTGAGAGGTAGTATCAGAATAAATCAGCTTTGGTTTTACTTCTGTATTGACAAAATGAAGTGGACTATATTGTCTCAAGTCCTGCCATTCCGACCCTTTTAATTCTCATACCACTTGAATGAAAACTCTCAAAGGCTTTGAAAACACATTCCTTTTTTTTTCCCCCATACCCAGACGTTCTGGTTGAAAAGCATACATTTTAGAAAGAGAAATAGCTAAATCCACCAGAGGGGAAAAAGGGGACAAGGAAACCTGCGTGACCTGTATAGGTACAATCACACAAGTGGCACCACATCGGAAGCAGGTTTGCAACTCATGCTCACTTTTGAAAGAGCTGGAAGTGCTTACAGAGCCTCAAGACCCACTGAATTAAAACAGAAGTCAGTCTCCAAACTCAACACAGTATATTTCTCTTACATATGACCCTAAATGTGTTTAAAGCTCTAGTTTTACTGTCCACAGCAAGGAAAATGAGGAAAGGAATGGCCTCACTCAAATCTCCTTTGTCACATTTTTGGCTCTGACCCTTGAAAGGTAGATCAGTTCATCTACCTTTCTCCTTCCTTCCAAATGCTTTCTACATTACCTTGCTTCATATGGACACAGATGTCTTCCCTGCTGTTTTGATTCTTTTCATTCTTTACAATTCATATCAATTAAAAAAAAAAAAAGTATGCAAAATATGTTGTCTTTAACAACTCTCATGCTGCTTCTTGGGAAAATATTCAAACACATCATGCACATTTCAAAAGTACACTTTTCCCGTAATCTTCTAAGAGAAACACTGGAACTAATCTTCTCCCAAAGAAGAGAATAAAGTCCGTGTGAGATTACTTCAGGCTCCACAAATATCAAAGAGAATAAACCAGGAAGTGAAATAGATACAGTATTTGTAATTCCATTATTGAGAGGCACAGAGAGGAAAGATTTAAATAATTTATTTTTCTTATCACAGTGGGGAAAAAAAAAAGCATGGCAACAAAGCCCAATTTGAGCTATCTTGGCAAATACCAGGACCATCTAGTAGTAAAGTACAGTTGCAGCCATGAAATGATACTGGAGTCACTTGTGTGCCTTTAAAAGCAATTAGTTCCCTAAAAGCATTAGCTCTTACCATGCTAAAGGACCTATTAGTTAGACCTATAACCCTGTTACTTGCAAATACATGACTGATAACACAATTCAGTAATTCTGTTTCTGCCTGAATGAAACTGGCAGACATTCATAAGCAATTTATTACAGTATAATCCTTACATTCAGAATAAATCATAAATGAATTCATATGAGCATTCCCTAACAGCAGGCAAGGAAATCCATTCAGGAGTCTGAAGATGTTTTGGAAACAAACTTTTCATTGTCCAAACAAACCACCAACAAAAACCCAGTAAGACAAAGTAGATAAAGGTGCTCTCACAGAAGCTGGACGAGAGAGAGAGAAGAGGAAGCAGGAAGGGCTGAGGAGAGAGCCCACACGAGGTGGGCCAGCACTCAGGAATATTGAGGGATACAGGTCTGTTCAGAAACAAAACGTCTGAGAGGATGCTCCTAAGAAGCATCCTTAAAGGGATGGGGATAGGAGAGGGGAAGGCCTCAAGTACACTGCAAGGGATGGACCATCTGGGTTTAGTTCAGGCTCAGCATGAGGAAGGAGGTGTTTGAAACCAGCTTCAAAAGCGGCTGCTGTGATTTCATCTGCTCTCAGAGGAGCTAACACAACAACGCCGCATGCCTCCACACATGAGGCAAACCTGCTTTGAGGAACTCCTCTAGCAGAAGCCAGGCAGAGCATGCCATGGCAGAGGCAGAGGACAGCGCAGGTCTGCCCAGATCCAGCCGTTTCCTTCCCACCCCTTCCCCACAGACCCACCGCACAAAGGGCAGCAGAAAAGTCCATTGTCACCTCAGCAAAAGAGATTGAAAAGGGAAGCCACTCATAATTCTTTTTATCTTCAAAAGCAACTGTTAAAGCCATGGTCAATAGACAACCAAGCAAGAGGGAAGCAAACTGGGACTACAGATTCTCACCTTCCCTCTCCCCCTTCACTACCACCTGTTTCCTGAACACTGGCAGCTCCCTGCAAAGATTTACTGATGTTTGTACACATAGGTATGTCCCCTTGCTTACAAATTAAGTATACAGGTGTACAGCCACCAATCTGAATATACAGCTGCGTTCATGTGGAAGTTTGGAAGTGAGTCTACCATAGTGCTCACTATCGTGCTGCCTGCTACCTGTCCACAAGTTCTGAGCATCAGGACTTGAATACAAACCCAAAACTTCAACAGTAAGGATTTAGAAAAGGTTTCGGTTTGTTCCGGGAGAAAAGAAAGACAAATACAAACATAGTACAAACCAAACAATATGGGGAACACGAGAAAAGAAACAAACACTGGAAAATAAGGAAAAATAAACAAAACATGCAAATTAGATACCAATCATTTAATAGGAACAACTGTTCAAAATGAAAAAGAAACCCTAAAAAAAACCATCCCATATGTATCGTTTAGTTGATCACGATTTTACATGTAATCCTTGTTTCTCATTTCAACTAACAGCATTACATTTTTTTGTTCTTCGCTCTTAGATCTGAATCTTTTTTGGTGTAAGCCATCTCCTTGGCATCCGGCTACACAGGCAGGGAGCTCATCAAAACTTAACACGGTCATGGAAGACTGGCATCATATTTTAAGGTGGCAAGAGGAAGCCTTTGAGACTGGTTAGAAAAGGAAGGCTGAGAACCACTGCTTGCTCTGCAGCTGAAAAGAAAAAGTGCTGCTAGTAAAAGGAGAAAAAAAATTGTTTCTAGAATTATGGAAACAGAAAACCAAAAGAGCTCTTACCAACTTTAGTTTAAATTACACTCATCAAAAAGAGGATGTAGGCAGGGACTGCAAGAACTCTGCGATTTGAACATTAAACACTGGTAGTTTAAAAAAAAAAAAAAAAACAACAAACCAAACCAAAACCAAAGTGTCATTTTTTAGGTTTATAAATTATTTAGGTTATAATTCTTACTAGAAATTATTTAGCAAAATTCTTTGTTTTCCTTCCTAATCAACAGCCCTTTCTTTACCAGCATCTTAACATGAGAGATACCAGTTTCTAAATCAACATAGAGGTGCCACCTATGGTTTTTCAGCTGATAACGTTCTCCATGATTATTGTTCTAAAAAGGTATTAGTCTGTTTTGGAAGATGTCAATCAGTTATATAAAGCAACATCAATCTGTCTTTTTATAATTATTGCATCACTAATATTAGCCATACTCTTACCCAGCATTCCCAAACGAAATACTTCAGTGGAGGGTTAACTGCCAGCAAAAAATGCAAGTCAAAATGGCATTATACTCTTTTACCTTTCCCCATATATCTAGAGGTTAAATCCCTAACTCGACTTTAGATGTATTCCTTTGTGTAAACAGGGTAAAAATAGCACTTACTTGTAACACTAAGTAGCTATGATTGCAGACCCCAGTAATAATCAAGGAAAATGAAATACAATGCTTCACATATAACACATTAAAACCAAAATAAGGCACAATCCACATGCAGATGCTTCTATAAATAAAAACTCGTATTTTCATTGCCATATGTACACACACTGTGTACAGAAGAACAAGAGCAATGTTATGCACTCTTGAGTATTACTATCTGTGATTTGATTTTCAGTTACAGGCCCAAGCTCCCCATGCCAGACATCTGTACTTTCCATTACGGGATGCATCTTCTACAAATGAATACCACATGTTTTTCTACAGTATCATATGTACACAGGGAAAAAAAACCCACATTTGCTGCACGCAATATTAAATCTCCTATGAAAACTCCATTTTAATTAACTTGAAAACATCATATTATGACAGTGACCTATGCCTGCAATGTCGGGGGAAGGGAAGGGAGGAGGAAAGAAACACAGCCCGAATGGGCCTGGCCTGGGTGCACAGAGCACAGACATTTCTAGGCAATAGAGAACAAAGTGTGAGGCAAACAGAGCAGAAGCTTCAGAGCATCCTGCAACTCCTTCACTCACAGCTCCCAAGCTGCAGTGTCCAACCACTCTGTCCTGTCCCCAGCTCGCATGTCACCTTGACACTCAGGGCAAGACCCTGCCGACTTTCCAGCTCTGAATCACTCCCTAATGCACCCTAAAAATTAGGAATTGGCACACATCAACAGTGCTGAGGAGGCAGTGAAGGAACTGAACATCTCTGGGCCTGAGTCAGCTTACAAATACATCCCTTGAGCTCAGGCAGGGTGACACATTTGAGCCCCTTCCTACCAGAGGTGTTAAAGTAAATGCCTTCTTAATATTTTCTGCATTGAAAATGCACATTTGCAATCTTAAAAGTTTCTTTGAATACAAGAAATACTTGATTCAGTAGCCAATTCTGTTTCAGATGATAAAGAATAATTCCCCCCCCCAAATAACATAGCTGGACAAAGCCTTACATTTACAAAGACTATATGAGTGCTGACAGATTGGCATAGAAATGGAATCATACACATGTTGACACGAAAAGGGTTTAAAACCTACAATGTAAGTCAACAGGGCAATGGCAAGGGAAGAAGAAAGTCCGTAACAGAAAGTTTACAACATGTTTTAAAATGAAGATGAAAAGGAGACTTTCAAAGAAAGACAAATGCCCATATACCTAAACTATACTGTTCTCTCCATTCTCTAAACTCAAAACCAGTGTGTATACTTTACAGCTCCTGCTACCCTGGTTGGGTGTTTTTACAGCTCCTGCTACCCTGGTTGGGTGTTTTTACAGCTCCTGCTACCCTGGCTGGGTGTTTTCACTGCAGGTGCTCAGGTCTCCTTCCTCTTTGAAAGTCAGGAAGGTGCAATGAGGAATTTACAGATATTTTCATTGACTGTGTGTCCTCTAGGCAACTGACCTCATTTTCCCTTTTTCGCTGTTTCCTGATACCTCACTTGGAAGTAAATCAGTTAGAATGATAATTCTGAATATATATATATGACTTTTTATTACCAAGTATATACACTATTGTTTTAAACAACGAGGTCATACACTGAAGCTGCCTCTTCTCCAAGAGTGCCACAGTAACGCTATTCAACTCCAATTCCTTCTCTGTTCAGACGGGATTCACAGCAGTGCAACCTCAAGCAGCCAGGGGGATGCCCCCAAGGGCGACACCTCAAGGCCACCCCACCCTTTACAGTAACTCATAAGTGGCAGGCATTGCCCTTTGAGCACCTTCTTGGAGCAACCTAAATCCACATCCCAACCAATATGTGCCAGACTCTGAGATCTCCCCATCTTACAGGCAGACCCATCCAGAGACAGCATAAGCAGTAAGGCATCCAGCCTGTTGTACACAGTCCAATTCAGGGGAAGATGAAAGCTCTCTCTCTTTACTAGGAGAGACTACATGGGAAAACTCAAGCTACCAGAACGCTCAGAAGACTGTGTGGTAGCACTGAACAGAGCCAATAAGATGCATGACTGAAGCACTCCACCAGCTCAGTGCGCACCACCACTCTCTGCGGGCACAGCAGAGAATAATTCCTTTTTCAGAAATAGTGATGGGTCTACAACAATGGAAAGGGCATCAACATCACCTCAGCACTGCATTTCCAACCAACAGCTAAGCTTTCTTCCACTGAATCACCAGCAGACATCCAAAGTAACACAGTCACTCTCTGAGTAGTTAAGTCGCCTCTGACAAAAAAAAAACCAAAACCCAATGCCACTGGTTTTTCCCTTGTATTACTCATTCAACTTGACACAGCAGAAGACTTGGATTCCCAGGATTGTACAAAGGACTTGGAATGGCCCTTGTTGTTAAGGTTTTTCCTTAATCCCATTTAATCCTAGATGTCATTAGGAAAGCACCTGCTAGACATCCTTTAAGAGAACCAGAGTGTACAGAGTTGCATCCGTCCAGGAGTTATCCACATGTGAGCCTGCCACAGCTGGATATGCCAGCCACCTTGCCTTTCTTCCAAACTATCAAGCCAGAGAATCAGGGCAGGCAGACCTTGGTGTATCTAGCAGATGAACGTGCAAGAGGTCTTGCTCTTATTTCCGTAACTTCAACAATTTCCTCAGCATTGTAGAGAGCTCATTCAGAAAGCTAATGAGCAGGCAAACTCCCACTTGCCTAGCAGCAGCAACTTGTGACAACCACGCAAAGCAGATGCTTCTGAGAAGCAAAACCTGTAGCATGAGGGATCCTTGATAACTGAAAAACACAAAGCAATACCTTCTTCTGCTTGTACGGTCACAAGCTTCCTCCTTAAGAACTAAATGGAAATGGATGTCCTTTTAGCAGCCCGGCACAGCTGACTGCCCCATGACCTCTCATTGCAGTAGTACTCTCCCACCCTTCTCAGATGGCAACCAGTTGGGAGCAGACTGGATGGCACATGGACTCACTGAGCTTGAAAACCATCAAGGTGACAGCAGACTTCCCAAGGTGAAACTGCCAAACCACAGTTTGACAGACCATCCTGGTGGAAAACATTTCAGTATACAATGTATACTGGATCATGACCAAGGCTTGGGAAACACATACCGCGCACCTGCAGAGCTAGTGAGGCCAGCCACAAGGCAGCTTACAGAGCAATAAATTAATGTCCTTCCCTTGAACATGACATGGCACTTGGGAGTTGTTTTAAGTAATTTCCTTGTTTCAAGTACTAGCAATGGCTTCTTGTAACAGCAGCAGCTTGAAATGGGACAAAGGATAACCAAAACTACAGTTGAGTAAAAGTACTTAAAACCAGACAGAAAATAGTTCAGTAACGATATAAAGAATATACTGGTTCAAAAATGGGGAATGCATCTAAAATAATAAAAGTAAGGATAAGTACAAAACACGTTCAGCAATTCCAAAGTCTTACAAAAGTAAGATAATGTCAACTTAAATAGAAACTGAGATTATTTTCTCATGTCAACAGTATGGTGGTGTAATGGAATAACTTACTTGAATAAGTCACCCTTGAAGTTTTGCATGAAAGTGGCAGGTGAATGTCACTTTATAATGGCCTTTATAATTATTGGAACAATGGTGTGTAAAATTAGAAATTGTCCAGTTACTTTTCCTTTCTAGATTTCCAACTTCCCAAGTATTCTTATGAATGGGCATTTTTTTGCAAAGATCACACAATTCTGTGGGACATGTGACAGACACCAGAAAACTTCTTAATTTTAACAGGTTTTAAGCACTCCTACACTATTCTGAGTGTAAGAGTCCCCCATCATTTCAGAGATATTTATTAACAAATGATGCTGCATACTATAACAAAAAGCTTTTTCTTCCCAATGCTTATTTGCAAGTTGAATCAAACAAAATGAAAGATAAGTCCAATCTTAAGGAAGAGGTTAATATACATACCTAGAAAACTACATGTGTGCTCAGATGGAATGAAAACATCACTCCATCGAAAGCAAAGATCAAATCCAGATCATGTATTCATAGACAACCACATACACTTACATAATATATGTATTACAGAATGGAAGGAAAGAAATCCATATAGAGAATAACTCCTAGTCTTAACTAGCGGCAATAAGAATTGCACAAAGAAATTTATAGTAGGGCAATAAAAGGGGTTTTGTATCGAAAATTATTGCCTAGAGCAACACTGCTAGCTGAAAACTTCAAGTGTTCCTAGCCAGCAAACTGAATTACATTTATAGTTGTACACAAAATTATGCAACTCAGTATACATCGTAAAAACAAATAAAGGCATTTACTCATACACCCATGTAAAAAATGTTTGCATGTACAGGCACTAAAATTATCTACAGCCTTACCTATGAGGAAGGTTGAAAATAAAATTAAGAGGAAGGGGAAAAAAAACCAAAACAACCAAACCAGCATATGCAGATATGACCTTGGTTCTTCTATTTAATAAGAACTCCTACTAGTGACTTGTGCAAGACAACCTACCTGGAGGAATATCCTTTATTCAATTGAAGCTCCTTTGGATCAAAGTTGAATCACATTTTTATATAAAAACACCCATGTGAGAAGAGTTGGAAGGTAAGAAAGAAATAGGGGTTCACTGTCCATGTCACTAACAATGATGTGGAACAGCGCCAGCCCCAGTACTGACCACTGAGGGATGCCCCTCATCACGGATCTCCACTTGGACATGAAGACACTGACCACAACTCTTTGAGTGTGACCATCCAGTCAATTCCCTATGCACCGACTGGTCCATCCATCAAATCCATGCCGCTTCAGTTTAGAGACAAGGATGCTGTGCGGGACGGTGTTAAACGCTTTGCACGAGTCCACGTAGATATAAACACCATACCACACACAGGGGAAAAGAAGAAACAGAAAACAAAGGACCAAGCCAGGTTGAAGGAAAGGTTACTCAGCCTAGGCTCAAACCCACATGAATACAGCTACACAGCTATCCCACAGGGTCGCACTGTTGCAGGGCTATGGTCTGAGCACACTGCAGTGGAGATGTGCCCTGAGACAGGTACTGCTCAGCACATCCCAGTAATCTGTTTCCCAGGAGAAATCCCAGCATGTACAGGGGAGGGAACACCTTGCTAAAAGATAGCCAAGAGCCTGGCTTCAGTTACCTACAAAATTTTACATACAAGCTTAGATTAGCAATACACAACTTAAAGTTTGAAAAGACTGTCATATAAGGTTGCTTACACTGAGTGCTTTGTCATCCCACTCCATCCCATCCCATTCCCTTCCCTACTTCTCGCTAGCATGGCCCTGTGCAGACATACTGACCAAGAGCCTGGCTCCAGATGCGTTTTTCAACTCAGCTGAACTGCTAGCTGCTAACTCTCTACTAACTGGATCTTACTTAGCAATGCCTTCAAAAGTATATGACAAAACCTGAATTTACACCTAATCTGAATGTCAGAGATTAAATATATAAATATATTTAAAATAAAGAGAAATTACAACCTATACTGAGGTCTGTGTTTAGTGAAATCTATATTAAGTCATTCAGCAAATGGACAGTGAGCAAAAAACATGTGAGCAAATGTCTCCCTTACACTCCCTAATACAGGATGACAAAACTTTCTTAAACAATCACTTCAAAAGCTCAGGCAAGGCCCAAAAACCAAAACACTGTGACACATCACACAGGTTTTAATACCATACATCTTCATAAGCCATTTCCTGATTTGAAGTACAAAGTGCCAAATACCAGCTTTCACAGCATGAAGCTCATAAAGTTTCCCATAAACTTTCATAAGCAGCTCCTACTTACTACGAGAAAAAAAGATCACATTTTAGTTTGTTCTTGTATGTACCATCCACAGTAAAAAATTCAAACAAATACAGTCTTTTTCTTAGTTTTCACCTCAAAACAGGAGAACAAGTGCCACAGTGTAAATGCTCTTCTCTGAAGGAGAAGGCAAGCAGAATTTGGGTCACTGGACAGATGCCTGGACATTTTAATTAGTACATAGTATTTTCAATTACTTATATTTGTATAATGTCTTAGATATTTACTGGTTTAGTCCTTTTTTATCCTTAAAACAGGAAACATTACTGTGATTAAAAGTTAGGTTTTGTTTCCTATACGAAATCATATGAGCTATTCTGATTATACTTATTCCCGATACTGTTGTGATGCGCTTACTACCTTGGGCACTATGAAATGAAAGCAATCTCTCTGGTGCAAAGTTCAGAGCAAAGAAAGGTGTGTTTAAACAAGGCACAAATCAGTAAGCTTTCAAGAGCACATCAACTGACAACTAACCATAATTTAGAAACTGTACTTTAATTTACCTCATTATAGTGTGGGGGAATCCAAACTTGGCTTTTGTTTCTTCTGGTGAGGCGGGCTGCAGGATGCCACGTGCAGATGACAAGGGGAAGGCAGGTTATCTGCAGCTCTGTAAGAGCAGTGCAGGTGTTCTCTGCTGCACAATGCACCTGGATCCCAATGATCTGTTCTCACATTGCAGCCTGCCTTTTGCAGGTTAGAGGCCATGCACATGACTGAATCACTGAATGGTATGAGTCAGGACTAAATGAGCCAGAGATGAAGCTTATGCAAGCTTTAGAGTGGCTACTAAAGGACAAGCTGTACCTGAACTGACTGACAACCTGCCAGTGCAAAGTTAAGCCACCAAACATCTAATCTGAACCAATGGAGTTCAATTACATCAGACGAGCCTCTCACAGGATATGGCCATAGCCAGTCCAAGGACTCATAAAAATGAGTTATCTTGTCAAATAGCAGCCCCATAGTGATCACAATATGCTACCACAAGATGCAGGCTGCTGCCAGAGGGTTCTGTCAAATTGTTCTTTCCTGTGGGTTTCCATCACTTCCCTTGTGCCAGCACCACCACTGATACAGTCACTTGCTGAGCTAGGTTAAGGAACCAATCTGCCTGAAAACAACACTTGCAAAAAATCTTGTTTTCAGTTGAACTATTATTTATTTTTTTAAATCCAGCTCAACCTACTTCAGTCAGCTCAGAAAAGCCAATGCCAGGGTGAGGAAAACATTAGGAAGGTGTAGGTGAGAGATGGAAGCAAACTGGAAGGAGACTTCCAGTGTCCCTCACTCTGTTCCTCACTCTGAGCCTCCACTCATCTCAGCCTAGAACTGCCATGACCTGTACCTGATGTATAGTCACAGTACATCAAAACTTCTACTGGTTCAGGACAAGCCTTTGGAGGCACCCTGAGATGAAAGAAAAGCTTTCATGAAATACTGTGGCATCTCTTTCCTGAGATAATACTTTCAACAGAACAAGAATATATTCCTCAAGTCCACCTGAAATACAGGCTTCTCAGGAGAAGATGACACAGCCAAGCCACCAGAATGAGTTTAGTAGAAAATGAAAGCCCACCCTCTGAATGGGTTATAATGATGGGCTCAACTATTCCCACAATGATAACACCATTAATATCCCTTATCTAGTCATGACAAAGGCAATCAGGCCTTTGTGAGGCTCCAGAAACTACACTATGGAGTCATTAGATCTATCATCCTCTTAGCAATTGCTGAGAGAGAAAGCATCTTCCACTGGCCTGTGGTCCCCTGCTGTGGCTGGCCAGTAAGTCACAGCTCTGCATAGGACAGCACTTACCAGAGCTTCCTTGCTGTTCAGTAGCTGAGGCTTCTAGTTACTGCTCCAAGCATCTTGCTTTGTATCTGGGAAGATACACCTCACAGACTTACAACTACAGCTATAATCACAGTTATTATATGACTCCTTGGACCACTGCAAGCCTACAAGAACTTTCTGCTTTATTTGTACAGCTAAAAATCTAACCTTGCACTCTCTTAAACAAGGGGCAAAGCTCCCTGTTACTTCTGGGTATAGTATACTCATGGACCTTACTGTTGTATTTTACTAAAGGTGGAGAATTTCTGCTAGAGACAATATTTCATCAGTGGCCTGAAGTCCCACCGACTATTATTCTGCCAATTATGTAGAAATCAGCTAAAACCAATCAGGTGACTAAAAATACTAACAATTGAAAGATGTACTTTACATTGAATGAACAGTTCTCACACATCCTTGAAGTATTTTCCTGGTTTTCAAGTAGGGAAGTGAAATCAAAATATCTGACTTCCTTAAGCCACAGTAAAAGCTGTCTGGGTGATTTAGGGACTCCTGGACAGGAAGAAGACGTAGTCAGAGGAGTGGTAAATTGAAGATTTCTACTGATGCTAAATCAAGCAAAACATGCCAACTGTTCTGCTACAGTTTGGCACCAAGTATGTGTTATAAGATATTTACTTATTTGCTGAAGACATTATTCCTACTTTGTTGCTTTCTCATGTGTGGTGTACCCTGAACCGTATTTCTAAGCATGCTAAGAACACACACAACTGGCTCCTCCTCAAATACTTCACCCCAAACCATTTTAAGTCCTGCAAAGGAAACATTCTAACACATTTTTATTGTCACCTTTTGGCCTAAGAAGCCTCCCTATGAAAGAAGGCTGTTGTAGAAAGGTGACAGATAAAATCTCTGGATTTCTTATGAAAGCATTTCTAGGCTACCAGGATTGGGATGCTGTAGCAGGAAGGGCAGGGAACAGAGTCACAGAACAAGGGAGAATATTGAGCAGCTTATCCTCATTGGAAGGTATGACCAGGTAAGCAATCGGTTTTGTGCACACTTTTATTCTGCTGTAATGCAAGAGAGCTGGCACAAAACAATGACCAAATACTAAGTTCGTAGCTTCAGCTTTTTCAGAAGTGCAGAGGGGTAAATTGCTTAAGTGCTCATCCCATACACTGTCTGGGGTCTCCCCAGAAATATACCTTAGAAAATGATGGCTAGAATTGTACTTATTATATAAATTAAGTTGTTCTTTACACACCCAAATACTAAAAACCAAAACCCCTACTTATTTCTCCTTATTTATTTGGCTATAAATATTTAAATTCCCTGCCTGAACACACTTATTTAGAGATCACAACACCGAGGCAGAGGCAGGTTCATTGCAAAACCAGCAGTCCTCACAAAAAGGCTATTGACACATTGGAAGTACTCAAAACTTAAAAGTGGGGAATTTTTCTTCCCCTGGCCAAGCTGATTTACTGAGGAGGCGGGAGTGGCAACCAGTGACACACACGTAACAAGAATCTGCAACGCCACACACACAGCAGGAACCTTGCTGTATCACTTACTATAACTACGGTCTCTGTTCAGCTGTAGTAGTCTGATTCAAGTTATGCACTCAGTAACTCTAGTAAAAAAGCACTAACAATAGATAAAGTTGCTGGCATTGCAAATGTTACCAAAACATGTATGAGTAGCCTTTTAAAACCTGACAGCTTTCAACTCCAGCTTCACTAATAACAGTTACAAAACAAGAGTAAAATACTGGCAATAACAATAGATTACAATTTTTAATCAAGTGCCAGAACCAGCAGACTGAAAATGCCATTAGTCTTATTTGAAAACAAGTTCAAATATTCTGCTCTTCAAAGAAAAAGAACTTAGAGAAACAATTAAAAAATATTCATTTGATGCCACTCTTGGAGCATACACTGGAGTTCAGATTTAGACAGCTCCTCTGGTGGTTTGCTCATTGGAAGTTCAGTTACATTCCAGTTTTGCATAAAGTTTAGTTGCTTATAACAGCACATCTAGTAACACATTGTATGTTGCTCTATATCATCGAGATTTGTACACACTCAAGCAAAAAAGGGAAAGCCCGTAATTAAAATGTTCAAAAGGCCTTTATGCTTCACATTCCTTATAGCTAGACAAGCATGACATCTCATTCCCTGTCTGTCATTAAAATCGAAAAGAAAGCCTACATACAGAGGGCCCTGATTTTCCTCTTTTCTGCTATGTAGCTCCACTGATTCAGCACAGTTATTCTTGTTTTAAATCTATTTAAGGGCCTGACACGCAGTAGAACTGAATAGACTGTTTTCGCTGACAGCGAAGGGCATTCAATCAAACTCACATCCACGACGTTGAATAGAATAGGTCACCTAGTGAACTGGAATTGTTTAAATAATGTTGTTTTATCATATTGACAGATGCTAAATGGATGTCTAAGTGCAAGAAACAGTGACCATGTCCACATAATGAGGACTGCACTCAAAAAGAAGAGCTTGAGCAGATCTAGGGCTCAGAAAGCACAAGCAACTCAAAGTGAGTTCCACCAGGATACTTATAACAATGAGATGGCATGACTGAGGTATGTACAATTGGCTGAGGTGGCAATTAGCAGCAGCAAAGTGATTTTACCTGTGTAGGTGACACTCATGAGACTGGCACTGAGATACTGCATCTAATTCAGGCTGGGGGTTGAAAGCGAAGCAAAGTAGCAGGGCAAGTGTAAATAAGAATGCTGAAAATGCTGAAGTGTCACAAAAAGGATTTTCAGACTGAAGAAACAGAGGGACTCAAGGAGAATTATTTGTTCTGTCTACCAAAATAAAATTGAGCAACAACTTGACAATAGATAACAGGCACTAGGAGGGCTTTTTAATCGATTGGAAAGACACAGCAAGAACCAAAGGCAGAAGCAAAATAAATTAAAATAATAAATAAGGTGCAAACTAGGGGAAGAGGGAACCCCATGAAGCAGGAATCTGGAATCAAGGAAGCAGGAAATGTTGGGATACCATGTCTTGCTGTCGGTAGATCAACTTACTGGGATTAATACACCAGTTACTAAGCAACACATTAAGTTATTAACTTATTATGTGTTAATGCATATTAACACATTAATATGCAGTATACCACATATTTGTACATGCATTAAGTATAAAAAACACAAAAGCAATTCTAAATAAAGCAGCATTGTTGTCTGTCAGCTCTGAAAATGACGGCAGGCATCGGACAATAAACACTGTTCAGATTAGCAGGCAAATGCAAGGCAGGAAAGACTTTTCTAGTGCATTTAGGTAAAGATTGTGCTCATGTAGGGCCTGTAAACTTAGCAGATAAAAAGATTGCTATGATTTCATAAAGTCAGCCATAGCGTGATAGATCTTTGCTTTGCAGAAGCAAAGCAACACAAGCAAGGTACTGAGCCATTCACACTGGCATCACAAAAGACAGGTTACAGGCATTAGGAACAACAAATGCTGTAATCACATGGAGAACCTGAAACCTGTGCTGTACTAGCAGATTGCAAATGAAATTGCAAAAGGCTCCACCAACTTGAGTCAGTTGTGAGTAATCAGCTTGTGATTTTGTTGCTTGTACACTGAACGTTACATGTATCCCTCACAGTGCTTTAGTCCCTCATACTGGATTTCACTGAACTTCAATTCGAAGACTGAGTTACTGATGGGGTAAGAGGGGGAAAGGAATGAGAGCTTTTCTCTCTGAGAGAATAGAAATGGAAACTGCCCTTGAAAAAAAGGCATGAATTCATGCTTTACTACTAGATTTCTTCTTGGCTTAAGATGGAAACTATTAAATCTTCAGATTAAACTGAGCAAATATTTGAACAATGAAGGAGGCAGATTATTCTGGTTAGGAAAGAATAAACTCCTCTTGTATGTGTGATTTGTAACGCCTGTTATGGTCAACATTTGAAAAACTCACATATTGTGGGCAATTCACCGTAGAAGTCTTTGTAATTTTTCCAAGCTCATAAGACATCTATCGTGTTTTCTTTCTCAGGGAGATCAAACAGAGAGTGAGTGATTTAGACTGCAGCTGCCTGTAGAAAACACCAAGTATTTTATGCCCCTCACTTGTCACCCATCCCACTACAAAGTTAGTAAAGCCCATTTTTACAAAGACATATAAAAACAATTTTTTTTCTTTATGCAGATTTAAACAATAATCCACAAAAAAGGGCACTACTCTACAACAAAACCCAACTGAGACCCCCGGTCTCATTGCCACACAGACCCAAGCTTCAGCTGGCATCTCCCAAAGCCATGTGGATTCAGTAACAAAGCAGGATGGTGAACTTTGGGGACTGCATGCCTTGGCTAGCGGATGTCACTCGAAAGGGGATACCTGAGGTGGCAGCAATCTTCTCCCTTGCAGCAGGTGAGGGTTACAGCACCTTCCAGAACTGGTCTGGGGTTTAGTTCCATCTCAGGGAAACTCAACTCATCATTCTCGTTTTGCAAGTGAATACCAGCAAACCAAACACAAGTTTTAAATAGGGCAGATAGGGAGGATATATATAACTGCATGACCACTGAGGAGGAAGAGCTGTGTCCTAGGCTCTATGAAATGCAGGAGTCCTTCTTAACAAGTCATTAGCAATAGGAAGATTCGCAAGCCACTCAGGACCATATAATGTTAAACAGGCACTGGCTTGCAAAGCTTCACAACTCAAACTGGTCTTCTGATCTAAGTTAAAGAAGTGCACATAAAGTGGCAGCAAAAGTGCTGTCTGCTGGTGAGCAAGCACAGTGACTCACTGGAAAGAGGGAGGCTGTGACACACACAACCTGGTGCAGTGGCAGCATCCCAGGTAGGACAAAGGGATAGAGAGAAAAGCAAAGTGAAACCTCCAGTGGCCACCATATTTTAAAATTACTTGTCTATTACTCAGTTTGCATTTGAGGCTTGGTTCCTGAAAATGCCCTGAAGCTTAGTTTGCCTCATGCACCGGTATACATGCAGTCAGGTCTGCATACACTCTGCATGCATTCACTTGTAGTTTTGCTATATCCTATTCCCCATCCATTGAATAGTACAGACTTGGTTTTAGCCTTAGAATCACATTTTAAAAGTTTTTTTACATATGTATGCACATTCACATAGATATGTACATACACACACATTCACTCACTCTACACAACAGAAATAGTCCTGTAGAGGACTCTCTGGATGGCATTTGATTGCTTGAGGGTCAGCCCACACAGCCACATAAGATGACTGTTGTTATCTGAAACGCCTACATGTAACTGGCAAATACGACACAAGACCTGGCAGTCCTTTCTGCCACAGTAGATGGGGTAAAATTCCCCAGCAAGGATCCTAAATGGCACTGGAAGTCTATACTTTAGGGTGCGGATTTAACGTGCATGAGGGTGAACTGCCTACAAGCAGTCATTCAAACCAGGTCTTCAAATGCAACCTGTCCAATTCCCTCTTACTTTCCACAGTCCATATAACAACAAATGGGAAAAACAAGAAGAAAAAAAATACTTAAAAGCTTGTGCATGGGCATAGTAAAGAAAAGCAGATGACACCAAAACGCAAGTATAAGGACAGCTGATAACGCATTAGTGGATCTAATGGGTTAAAACTGGAATGTGAGAAAATTGAAGCAACATGGAAAAGAGAGCTGTTAAAATTGAATATGACACTGGGTAATTTGCCTTTGTGATTTCTCTAAGGAAGTTCTTAGATAAATACTTAGGTATACACAGAAGTCACCCACAATCATCATCTACACTATACAAAGATATTCTTTTAAGCATTACCTTAAACGTAAAATATGGCCAAGATAACAGCTCTGATGCTATTCTGTACGTTGCCACTGTCAAGGAAATATTCCTAAATTGTCAAACTTGGAAGTAATCAGACCAAGGCCATTCTAGATTGTAGCCTAGTGAACCAATGGTAAGGTAAGCCTTTCCTAAAGGAAGTATTTCACAGGCTCATTGTGCCTTTAAAGGACCAAAAAAGAATAGAAAAGTCACTCAACAATCAGCAAAATTCTGAGCCTTATGAAGTAAGATTTCTCATATGCCTGAAGGAAAAAATGAATGGTTAGGAAGTACAGCCGTTCCCTATGCCACTTGGATGCTGCTTGGCTTGGAGCACAGCCAATGCATCGCTTTTTCCAGGATGCACAGTGCCCTGCTCCCCTAACCCTCCAAAGACAAAGCAATCTCTAACATGCGCTATTTTGAATGCCTATGAAAAAAATAATTTGACATAGTTTCTCTATTAATAATCTTTCACAAAAGGGCTGCTTTCTTACAGCTGGCAGTAGATTATACTGGCTTCCTAGTATTCTGATCCCCATTAAAATTACAGAGTTTTCAATTTAGTTGAGGGATGCTAACCTAGATACTGATAGTTGCTCTTATTTTGTTATTTTTTAAAAGGAAAAAAAAAAAAGCTCGGTTTCACACCAGTAATAAAATGCAGCATCTGGAGCTCAGAACTCGTACACTTACACTATGTGCAGAGCATAACAGAGGAACTTATTTCTCCGTATTGATATAGGTTTGGGAATTATCACACAGCTCTGCACATGTTGGGAATGTTGCTAAAGAAGGAAAGAAGTTAGAAAAATAGAAAAAAATAATCCCACAGAAATGTTACAATGTTTCAGAAAAGTTTTGTTTGTTCTAAAAAGGCAAAACAATAACAAGTGGTCATTTCCCTCCCTCCCTGCTCCCATGAAAATGACATTCCTAACTTCTCTCACTTCTGAAGTGGGAAAACATTAGGGATCCAGAGCAGGAAAGAGCGGATGAATCAGGACCATGGAGTTGAGATCCTCATTAACGAAAATGGGAGAGATAGGGCTTAGGTCCAAATTTAGGGTGGCACAGCAAAAAGGCAGAGAGGTGTCCTTTACAGTCTTAGTTTCATGAGCTAAATGGCAAATGCGCATGGTCTGGAAAGTGTAACACTGGCAGGAGTGGAACTCAGGGAAACTAACTGTGGGAATCCCCTATTCTGCACAATTATTTGCTACAATTCAGGGAACGAGACTGCTTTGTACATTTATTTCTCCCCACACTCCCTTAATCCCCCATCAGAACAATTCTTGAAGGATCATCATTACTTGCATGGCAATGTCTCAAGTTTACCCAGGAGGCTTCCCCAGAGGCAGCTGCGGAGCAGCAGGAACCCGATGAGATCACTGCTCCTAACAGTGCGTGTGGCATTAGCACCAGAGCCAAGCTTCTAGGACACAGAGGGGCCCCCAGGATTGCGCTCATGCATCCAGGGCCTCTGGGGGCTAAGAGTAACTGCAGCTTAGAGCCATGTATCCAAGCAGCCCTGTGTTCATATGGCAGAACTGATCAGAACAGTCTACAGATACACAGATCCTTATTCAGAATTAACCCCAAGGAGGACGGAAAGTGGTTTTTACTTTGTCTCTCCTTTCATTGGAAGTTTGAGGAGAGGTATGAGAGGGAAAAACCCCACAAACAGTAACAAAGAAGTGATGGATTTTGTGTTTTCTTGCAAAAATGCATATATTTTGCATTCAATAGTAAATAACTAGATCCCTTGCATACGTAGCTAAGAAGATATCAGGACTTAATAGAGCAGGGTTGATAAGTAACATTAGTTATGGAGAAGGAAGTACCTCAATAAAAAAAGAGGCACGGCTTTGTGGTTCAAACATGGGGCAGACTGTATTTCTCAGTTCATTTCTCGCCTTTGCCCTGGACTTCTGGTGTAACATATCATGGTGCATCAGTTATCTTTGTCCAGGGTGACACACTGTACTTCCTTTTATCTTCTAATCAGACCATAATCTCTTCGATCACACACACCCTTCCTAAGGACACATGGAAACAGTGTGCCAGTTTCAATACGTTCCCAGTTTCATCTGGCATTAATAATTATCAGTGGCACCTTTGTTGACAGTTTCAGCAAGGATGAGGCAAGACTGAATGTGCCATAAAGACAAAACTCTCCTTTCCACACAGTATTCTCTCTGGTCATTGTAGGGTAAAGCCAGCAGTGCTTCTGCCTGTATTAAACACACACTGCAAGGCACTAGGAGGTTCCCAGCCTTCATACAAGCAAAGCTGGCTTCTTTGCCCATTATCAATTTCACCTTTTAAGCGAAATGACAAATGCTTTCAAAAGTTTACCGTGTCCTTACCTCCACCTTTCTTCCACTTATCACATTAAGAAAAATCATTACTAACGCAAGGTAAAAAGCAGTAAAACGCAAAAAGGTTATAGGAAACTTTGCACTGCCTCCTGCAACCAACCCGACCCCGGGGCCGCGGGGCAGCACCCACCGCTGCACCCTACTAGCCCTGCACGCTCCACCGACCAGAAGCAGCTCGCGTTTCACACCGACAACGCACCCGGGAGGCCACGGGCCTGTTTCCAACTACAAACACCTTGACAACCGCCGGCGCCTGCTGTTTGCAGACTCTCCGCAGACCAGCAAAACGCCCGCGGTTTCCACGGCGTGCGGAGGTTATCGGAGAAACGGGTGAAAAAAAAAACAAACAAACAAAGAGAAAACCATTTGGGAGAACGCGGGACACGGTGCAGAAGCGGGGAAACCCTACCAGCCTCCGGGGGCTGGACAAAGCACCTTCTCCCTGCCGCTGAGCCGGCTCCGCTCCTCCTCCGCGGCACAGCCGGCGGCCCCGAGCGCACCTGCCGCCCGCACTCACCCGCCGGGGCCGTCGCCGCCGTCGCTGCCGCTGGGGTGGTAAGCGGTGAGGACCACGCCGCGGGAACCGGACCGCCAGCTCATGGCGAGCGCCGCCACATCCCTTCTGGGGACACCGAGGCGGAGCGGGGCGACCCGGCCCCGGCCCGGCCCAGCCTCCCGCCGGCAGCGCTTCCTGCGGCCCGCTGCCGCCCTCCGCCGGGCCGGGCCCGGCCCCTCCTCCCGGGGAGGACACCAGAGCGACCCGCGAACGAGGCGGGCCTGACCCAGCGGGAGCGGGAGCGCTGCTGTGCACCATAGCGGCCCAGTCCGCGAAGCACCGTTCGCGTTCTGTGTGCTCCCATACACCATGCGGTGTTAAAAACCAGAGTTCTTCGACCAGGCTGGAGTTTGGTTTAAAGGTTTTGCAAATAAATCGGTGAATGCAAGAAACGCTGCCGCAGTTTCAGACATAAGCTGGCTGGAGTGCAGGAGCTGCGTGCCACAGGCGAATTGCTGCTCTTTTAGAGGTGCCGTGTGAGACCATGGTGTTGCAAATACATTTTCCAAGAAAATCTTCTACGAAAAATAAGGAGCGCGTTGAGTGATTGTCCGTTTCACTGAATCACAACATTATTCAGTGCTTGGCTTAACCTAACAGACACCATTATTTATTTGTTTGGTTTTATAATTACAAGCTATTGTTATAAAAATCACAGCAGGTGATAGCATCAGGCCAGGACACAAGGGGACTGTGCTGCCTCAGAGCTGCTGGGCCTTAAAGCAGCTGCCATTAGCTCCAAGGTCAGGCTTTACCAACCAGTAGCAGCTGGAGCCAAGCAGCATTGGGTTGGCCTTTTTGGCAGGGATAGCCTCCTCTGCCTCCACACAAACTCTGTTGAGATGGGAGTTACTGCCTTGGCATTAGTTTTGAATTGGTAGGCAAGGATCTGTAACACAACGTTCAAACCTGTGGGGTTTTTTTTCCCCCTATATAACTATAACATAAGCTGTAAATGTATATACACTATTCAGGTTTGTAATTTTTGTCTGCATTCACAGAAATGTATGATTTGTCTGAATTACAACCGCTTTGTGCCAGAAGTGAATGGATCTACTCCAATATGAGCATAGCTTGCATTGCATTTCATTTTTCCTTTTAAAATAATTTTTTAAGAAATCATGCCACTGCTTTGCTCGCATGTGAAGAGTTCAGTACCGTGCTATGTGAGGTGCTCTGGAGCATGCAGGTAACACGTTCTGAGCCTTCACTTATTTAGGCCATTGTACACCTGAATTGGAAAGCTGCATGCAGGTGCAGATGGACCACACATTTTTCAGAGTCCTTGATGCCTACAGCTGGTGACTTTGCAGAATTCATGGGTCATACCCAGACATAACTGGCTGTCATTGGCTTAAGCAGATAAATTCATCCAGTAGGTTTCTTCTTAAAAGGGTAGCTTCCTAAAGAATGCCAAACAGGACATCCTTGATTTCTTTAAAGAGGGTAATGTCACCATGGAGTTTTGAGAAGAGTCCCAACATTACAAGCACAGGAAAGCTTGGCTGACATTCAATAGACTAACTATTACAGAGGAGCCTTTTCACTTCTTACACCACTGAAGGTCAACTGCTGCCTTAGTTTGAAGTTCATATAAAGAACTGGGGGTAGTTAATAAACCCTGTTTCTTCCACGGCTTCTGTAAGGTGGTTTATCTGTAGGCAGCTGGCCATGGCATTTCAGCTAAAATATTTTTTGTATTGTTTTAAATCAAAACTTTCACATTAATTGTTTTTTAAATAAATTATTTATTTAAAAGTCAACTTTTAACTATAGATAAGCTTTGCATAGAAATTAGGAAAAAAGAACAGGTCTATCTTGAACTATGTGAATTTTTCAATTTTTTAAGATTTACAGTACATAGAAAAGAGGCTGATGCTGCCCCACGTCCCCAGATGTTCTCTATCTCCAAAGGGAGTGGGTAAAAGAGAAGGCACAGCTACAGTACTGCGTGAGCAATGGCTTAGTAACATGGCTACAGCAGCTTAACTACCAGTATGCATCAAGAGCAATACAAAGGGATAAATTACGTGCATGTACCCACTCACAGGCACACATACACAACCAAGGACACAAAACCACTGCAAAATTTAGAACTGCGCAAAGGTTTCCCTGGAGTACTCCCACTGCAGAGGTGCAGCACTCTCTCTACAAATCAGGCTGTGTTCAAAGGCAAAAATTGGCTTAACTTCTCACATAAATACATGAACAAGACTCATCTGGTTTCACTGCTCACTTTAGAAGTACATAGCAGCCTTTTAGTACATCTAAAAGAGGCCTGCAGTAAAACTGGAGAGGGTAATGGCTTTAAACTGAAAGATGATAAATGTAGATTAGATGTTAGGAAGAAATTCTTCACTATGAGGGTGATGAGAAACTGGCACAGGTTGCCCAGAGAAGCTGTGGCTGCCCCATCCCTGGCAGTGTTCAAGGCCGGGTTGGACACAGGGGCTTGGAGCAACCTGCCCTAGTGGAAGGTATCGCTGCCCGTGGTGGTGGTGGGGGTGGAATTAGATGAGCTTTAAGGTCCCTTCTGACCCAAACCATTCTATCATTCTGTGATTCTATGATAAGCATGAGATGAGAAAACATCCCATTAACATATGTAATTACACCTATTGGCTGGTGCCAATTCACCACTGATTGTCAAACTGTGGCTCATTGTCAAAAACAGCCTACGCAGAATGCAAAACTCTTTTCTGAAGGACCCAACCTTTTCCTTTTAACTAAATCATGAAAACTAAACATGTAAATACCAGGGTCCTTAGGACCTGGCCATTACTAAAACTTCAGCTAATTGGCTGCATGCCAAATACCCCACTTCATTATAAAACTTCCTTTAAAGAATAGCTAAAAATAACACGAAGTAAAAACATATAAAGCATTCCATGTTTTAATGAGAGCTTTCCAAAGCCATTTGCCCAAACTAAATATATATTAGGTGCTCTAAGAACAAAAATATAAAGAGCTTTTTCTTTGATAAGCATCTTAAAACATCCTAATTAAGGCACATGATAACATGCTGCAATGCCGCTGTAAAAAGAAGAATGCAGAAACAAGATGTAGCCAGTGCAGTGTCACCAAGAAAATTTTACTGCAAATGGAGAAGGGGAAGACCCTGCCTTGTTCATGGAGGGGAAGATTAGGAATAGGAAAACCCAGACTGAGTTTGCAGCAGTCAACTGGGGAGTAAGAAAGCTTTTTAAGTACACCCCAAGGAGGGTGGGAAAGGAGCTAGAAGGAAGTAAGTTATATTAATAAATGAGAATAGCAATTAAATTGCTGATAAAACAATCAGAGATAGTGATTCCTTTCTTAAATCTGTCCTTAGTATGATGCACTTCAAACGTGGAAGTGGATTTAGTAGATTAACACTAGGCACACTTCTTTCTTTACTATGTTTGACAACTTAATAGGATCAAACTCTGTCCTGTTACAACAGCATAACACCAGCGTAGTTTTCTTGGATGAAATTGTTCCAAATTTAGAGTGAGGCCAGCTAAACAATTTTTATCTACAGAGGTATTATTGCTGGCAACTGACATGAATATCACTGCTGTCTTTCACTGGTGTATCTTCTGCCTAAACCAATTATACTCAGTAATTCCTGAGTTTGCAGTTAATACTCATGTTCTTAACAAGGTATGGGCATGCTTATTTGGAAAGTAAGGTTGTTCATAATCAACTAGATAAGAGTGCACCATTTGAAGCATATAGGTTTATGTGACAAAGGAGATATCATTGAGAAAAGAGATTAAAAATCAGGCTATCTTGCCACAGAATCCAAGACTCCTTCAAAGAGTTTATTTAAATTAAGATGTCATGCAGTTCCTTTACACTTAATATAATCAGTCGCTAGAGCCAAGCGGATCACACATAGTTCTCATGCTTACTGCTCTCTTGACAAAGCAATTGCTAAAAAGAGAACTTCTTAGCAGTACCATACTTCATTGCAGCTTTACAGGGTTTGAATATGCATGTGTTCAACATATGCTTTTGAATCTTCACTGCAGAGCAATTTTTTTCCTTTTTAAAGTTTTCCCAAATGAAAAAATAAGTCACACCAATTTTCATATTTTGTATAAATACATGATTGGATATTTTATACAGGTGATGGGTGATTTCTCACATTCCATGCTCCTGATGTGTCAATTATCGGCAGGTAAAAATGCAATCCACAGAGAAGCACTGGCTTGAGGAACTAGTAACAGGTCACCTTACAAATTCGAATTTACAGGCTGACTTCAATGATAGTAGATGGATTTATTCCTGCTGAGGTCCAGAGATCCCCCTGGAATCAATGCCAGTGCTGCAGTAAAAGTACAACTATACTTCAGGACTTCAAAGTATCTTTTTTAACACAGGAGAGTTTCGTCCTTTCCCTAGCATCATGTACTGCAAAATTTGTTCAGACGGGTTTTATATGGAACAGAAAATGTCTCATCAGCTCACTTACCTAATTCACATTCACATAAAATGGAAGCACTTCCATTGTCGAAATTGTGTTTCCAGAATTCCACCTTGCAACCAGAAAAGACATGAAATGGGAAGTTGTTTGTATATCATAAGATGAAATCTAACCCTTATTAAGCGTCACGCTTCTAGTATTGCTGCATTCCACTACGTAAAGAACCACATACATGACTAGTGGCCTGCAGCTGCTAATAACCAAGGCTAAGAATAATATAAAATAGAATATTACATACTTAGGATATGATTTCTGTTACTTAACTCTTGATGTCTACACCCATGCAAATGATTTTATGCTCCATTGAAAGTCTCTGAAAAAAATTCACTTTTAGAGGGTAAAATCCTCTGCCCTATGTTAGACTTCCATTTTAGGGCATAAAGATGAATCATGCTCTAGAACTGTCCATTTATTTCCACTGACTAGAATGGCTGACTGCATGAATAGGTCACATGCAGATGTCCACATCTGTCAGATAAGCTCCGCCTTTAATGCTTATATGTTGCCCTTCAAAGTATGAAAGATGCAACTTCAAGTTTGAGGGGAGACTGTGTCACTCTACAACTACCTGAAAGGAGGTTGTAGTGAGGTGGGCATCGGTCTCTTCTCCCAAGTAAAAGTGATAGGGCAAGAGGAAATGACCTCAAGTTGCTCCAGGGGAGGTTTAGACTGGATGTTAGGAAAAATTTCTTCACCGAAAGCCTTGTGAAGCACTGGAACAGGCTGCCCAGGGAAGTGGTGGAGTCACCATCCCTGGAGGTATTTAGAAGATATGTAGGTGTGGCACTTATGGACATGGTTTGGTGGGAGACTTGGCAGTGCTGGGTTAACGTTTGGACTCAATGATCTTAAGGGTCTTTTCCAACCTAAATGATTCTATAATTCTGTGTGCACTATATGGCATATACAATGTGGAGTAGTCAGTACCCTGACATGTACAGTACCGGTGTATGCAGGAAGTGTTTCAGATCAGCTTACATATCCCTGAATATCAAAGATCGGGATGAAGTTACACACATACAAACAGAAAGCCAGTAACACATTTGCTATCCAGCATATTGGGAACGTTTCTTATGGTCTGATCCTGCAAGCTAATGTGTATCCTATATTCAAATTTTCATAGGATTTTTAATGGAAAAAAATGTCCAAAACTCTCAGGAGGTAGCTTGATATGTGGCGGAATTTAGCAACCCAGACAGAATTGGCACAGAAGCAATCGTTAGGACATGGCTAAGGTAAGAGAACTGACGTCCTCCCAGGCTTCTGAAAGTTTTCACCTTCTCCATCATTGCCTTCCATATACATATTTAAACATCTGATTTGTTTCCCATAGCAAGAAGAAAATAAGAGGGAGGGACAGTTCTTATATTCCTCTCTTTTCTTGCAAGTTGCTCTAAAATGCATCTGGTGCACTCTGGTGGCTGCTTTGGTAATTCTTAATTCGATGACTGTAAAAGGTGAAACAGTAACCAACAATGATGATTTTGAGATTATCCATACGAAGACTAATGAGCACATGAATTTATTATAGTTTATCCAGTTCGATTTTTCTTGAATGCACACCCTAGAGAAATTCAGCACTTACCCATCACAGCCCATCTGCTTACCTTATACAAATCACAGGAGGGGTTGAATGGCTGAAGTTCTCATCTCATCTGCTTTATGTTTTTGCTCGTGGTCAGACAGCTG
This sequence comes from Strigops habroptila, assembly GCF_004027225.2. Taxonomy (NCBI): domain Eukaryota; kingdom Metazoa; phylum Chordata; class Aves; order Psittaciformes; family Psittacidae; genus Strigops; species Strigops habroptila. Next base: position 5,891,189 of record NC_044282.2, on the reverse strand, counting down.
CTAAATTTTACCCAGAGGTATATCAGTTGCAGTAGTGGTAATTTATTCACATTTATTTGTAGTGTGACCTTGCACAAACCCTTGTATCAGTTCTAGCTTCCCTCTCCCTGTCCATGTAACAGGACTAGTAATATCTAGCTATTTATGAGGATTATTCACCATATGTTCAATTATGTTGAAAGGTACCCAAAAAATAGAGCACATTTCTTGCCATTACACCACTATGTTTACTTTCTTTTGGTGCATGATTTAATAGGGGAAAATGACATGGATTTCCGTATCCATAAGCACAGAGAACATGTGAGAAGTCTAGTACACTTTGCAGTTCTTCCACATAAGGTATAGGACTTCTGGGGAAAACTTAAGACCACAACCGATGTTTCATGCTACTTTGGGAAAGTCAGCATGAATGGTGGGGACCAAGGGATTTTCACTGGTGACTCTGAATGCCCCCTTTCTCTTGAGCTAGTTTTGATACTTTTGGTTTTATAAACCATGACTTCACATATGCCGCTAATAATGAAAAGACAATATATTTTCAGAATATAATGGCCTTGATCCTTCTTCATTCTCCCCAGGTGTCACCTAGATGTAATGCACATCAAATGCTTTCATTGAATAGGTGGATATACTCTACTAGCCTATGAAAATGAAATAAAGATAAAAGAAAAACTCTGGAGCATGGTATCTCATGTTCCTGTTCAATCCATTTTACAAGACAGCTGTATAACTCTTTGAGGAGAGGCTTTCTGGGTTAAACATGCTATGTGCTTTGGGTTTTCTTTCAGGGAGATATCTTCCATCCTTCTGACCATCCTTGTCGACTCTGCATCTGTTCCAATTTGAATTGATCTTTCTTGAGTGTGAGGGCCCTGAACTGTAAAGCAACTGGGACCTTGTACAACATCCCACTCTCCTGACTGTATCACAAACACGGTATTGTGGAAAACATTCGTTTTTTTCATAGCTGGTTCTCACACTGGTTCTTACAGACCTTCTATGACTGACTTGAACATACGTGTGTATGATACAGTTTAAGTAGATTTGCTGAACAGTTTGCACATTGAGGCACATGTAGGAAGGTCATTTTGAAATTTCTTACGAGGGGTATAATACAGAGAGCTAGGGGCATTCAATTTGTTGTTGTGAGGGTGCTGTCATATAAGTGCCAGAAATCCTGGTTTGTCTTTTCGACATCGCAACCAACACCAAACCCGCTGGAAAAGCGGGAGCAGAGAAGATTCCTGTAGTTCACAACTTCACCTCTTCTCCTTTAAGTCAGGAACTAGACCACTATATCCAACATTTGGGGTGTAACTGAATGGATGAACTGACTAGCTGAAGTTTCATTAAGTGAGATGCAGATGGTGCTAGCAAGTGTGGAAAATACACTTGAAAAGAAATGTATGATTTGCTGCTTTAAAAGGTAGACTGTATCCATCACTCAGGATCACAATCTGTGTCAGGTACTCCCCCTCTGCTTTAGGTCAGGTTTGAGTAGGGGCTGGGATCGTTCTTTCAGACTGCATCTGGCTAGGAAGTTGAAACCATGCGCTGTCTCACACATGTTCACTAAGTCAGTCTGCACATGGACTGGAAGCTCTTCTCTTCATTACCCTTCTAATTTTCCTGTTGCCTGCAGATTTGATCACAGCTGAATCTGCAGCACACAAACACCTGGTGAAGTAAAACATAGAGCAGAGAAGAGTTTCTTCTGAGTTCAGTCAGCCAGAAAAGCTCATGAAAATTGTGACACAATCCTAAACTGAGCAAGCCAGAGCTATCCAGAAATGCCGCTATTAGCTGAGAAGAAATGCTTCAGAACAAAGAAAGGAACAATTGCATGAGTCATGAGCTGCAAGAAAGAAACCACTTCTCTGCAAGGGCTTTGAAACTGAAGATTACCCAGTAAAACTTCAAGTTAAACAAAGAAAAATATTCTTAGCTCTTTCTTACTAACAGAAATACTCATTTTGCATCATTCTCCTTCATCCCAAACAAATCTTAGAAAAATGTTTCCTTCTCTGACATTTTACACAATGCAATCAAATTCAGACACCCTTAATATGGAGTATTTCAAGCTGTCGGTATTATTTTTTCTATTTAGAATTGAAACAATCTCCTGAATTCAACATTAATTTAAAAAATGTTTCAAATAAACTGAGAAGTGCATTTTCCAGAAATTCAACTAAAATCCGAAAGAAGAAGGGCACCATGCTTTAACCACGTGAAATCCTGACTACAGTTTGAGAAATATCATTAACAACTACAAGGAAAATTAATATGAATACTTGTGCAAAAATTTGTACAAGAAATATTGGTGTTTTAATTTGTTTCTTTATGATTGAAAGCAGCCAGTGAGATTTTGGAGCACTTCCCCAAAAAATCAGAATAATTATGGAAAAGGAGCTTTCTCACTAGGGCCTTTACACTTTAATTTTGCCAGCTGGACTCTTACAGAATGGGTAAAGAGAAAGACCCCAGTGTAGATAAATATTATCAATATAAGAGTACTCGTAACATTTAATATCTGTTCTGGAATTCAGGTCGCTGTAGCAGCATAAAGTGCAGCTGCAGTAGGGCTTTTACTAGCACAGCTATTGTTTATAAAAAAACCCCCCACATTTCTCACAGACAGAAGCTGGTTTTCAAGAGTGCAGAAGCGCACAGATCACTCACAAGAATTAGGAAAATTAATCTTCAGCCATGGAACCTTCAGATATCTATCAGTTTTAGTTTTAACAAAGCAGCAGCACAGAGACCATGTGTCTGCATGATGATTCTGGGGCTCCTGGCCATGAATAAACAGTTAAAGAGAAGAAGCTGCCAAAATAATTCTTTCTTTTCTTAGCTTGTTAATTTCTTCCCTTCACTTGCTTTGGGGCATTACTAAAAATTAAGACAAAACTGCTATAAAAGATTATCGTTACAGTAAGAGCAGATACTCATAGGAGCAGATTTCAAGCTGAAGATATTTCTTTTTCCTAGCCCCAGTTTGAGAGTGATCTATTTGTGGAAGCATCAGGTTCTACAACATTATCTATGCAAAGTGCATTTTCTTTCAGTAATCACAGGAAGGCATTTTTACAAGAAATCAGCACAAAGTATAATGTGTGCTGTAATGTTATGAAGAAATACATATTACAATGTATAACCATAAGAGTTTTAAACGTCTTAAGTGCTGCCTGAAGTACATGGACAAACCTGGTATATTGTTTTTCCCCATGAAGCAAGTACGTAATTTTCTAGCTGCCAATAAGCAGTGAAAGGGTAGTAACTTTAGGACATTGCCATATCCCACCACCGTGAATGCCAGCCTCCAAGGTCTCCAAGTATCCTGCTTTAGTCAGTAGAATTCCCTAGTTTTAACTACTCAATTCAGAGTATTGTAACTATTTTAGACAAACTAATTTCTCATTCTTTTGACCGCAGGGAAATCCTTTAAACAAAAGCAAGGTTAACATTTTAAAATAAAACTTCATCACTTCATCTTTTACAAGGACACAAATTTCAAAGCATAAGGACCCAGGATGTATATTGTAGTTTGTATTGTTCACATTTAGGAACTGAAAGTACAGAAGTGTTGGAATAGATGATTATGTACCATCCTTAAATTATAGGCATATAGCAAAATACAGAATACTGGGAATATATTACAAATGTACCAATGGCATTTTCTGTATCATACTTGCTGTATGTCAGCCAGTATTTCAAGCCATAAAAGTACATGGCAAACCCTTTTGGCCTAACATACTCTTACTGAAGTAAATAATGCATGTTAATAATAAAATAAGTATTGGCGTAAATTGTACAGTCAGATCAGATTTTCTGTTACGAGGCTGACTGCCCCCAACATCCAAACAAAATACAATGGCAGCTGTCTTTGTGTTTAAACAATATTCTGATTTAAACAATTTAAATACTGTTTCTAGTTCAAGGCTTAGTTGGGTATACCTTGCTCATACTAGTAACTTAGAGATTTTACTGACAGCTACTGTAATTATAGGATCAATAAAAAATAATAATAAAAAAATAAAAAATAAAAATTAAAGAAGAAAAAAAAACCAACCAAAAACCCACAAAGGGGGCAGAGAAGGTGGTCTGCAGGTGCAGACTGGGGCCTAAATTAGTAAGATGCAAACTTTGAAGGGGAAAAAAAAGAGTTTTATCAACAGATCATTCACTGCCTCTTCCAGTACCACAACTAAGGGCAAAGAACTATAATTACAAGGAAAAAACTGATTCAAAACAGAGAGCACTAGCATTTCACAAAATGTATCAATACACAGCAGAATTGCTTGCCACGGGATGCTGGGGAAGCTAAAAGCTTATACAGGTTTTTGGCAAGACCAGACATGTTTGCGGAAAAGAAATCCATGAACTAAACACATTAGAAGAACATCTGGCTCAGGAATTGCCTGGCAGCATATGGCTGTAAGCTGGCAAAAGCACCGGGAATGTCGGCCCTGCTTTAAAACTCTTTTAAAACTCTTTAAAACTGTTTCTTTTAAAAACAGGTAGGATACCACATAGATAGACTTTTGGTCCAGTCCTATACAGCTACTTTTATGTTCAAATAGGCAATAATTTAAAATATTTCTTGTTCCTTATAACCATGAAAGTAGTGTAAATGCATATGAATGACAAAAAGTACAAATTATGATTCAGTATATAGGACAATAGCAAAAAACTACTATTATATTAGATTATTTTAAAAAGCAACTTTTTAAAAAAGTTACACACCCTTTTAACTTTATGATTTAATTTCTTGAACTTTCTGAGGATAAAATTTTCTGATTACATTTGAAAGCATTACCATTTGAGGAAATCTGGATCACATTTAACATGCCACAGTCACAAATAACTCAGTCCTAAACCTGGGTCTTGTGATACACAGCTTGGCCTGCTCCTGCTTTGCAGAATTGAAGCAATTTTCAGTTCTAACCCCTGTAGCTGAAACATTTTAAACACACAGTAACAGTGGCAGTGTACTTATCTGCAGAACACAGGCCCCTTTCTAAATTACAAGCCAAGTTTTTAGCTCATAGTGGATGTTCAGTGTTATCTTAATTCAGTGAATTATGCATTTGCAAAATAAACATGTATTTAAATTTTAATGGTGCATTTTAGTCAGGTGAAAGTGTTGTGTTTATGCCCTGATTGGAAATGTAAATATCAAAAATGTCAATGGACAAACAGAAGGACATCCTCTGCACCACTCCAAATTTCTGAGTGATATTTTGAGTTAAAGAATTACAACTGTCAAAGACATTTTGTGATGGCAAAAAGTACAAATATTAAGAATACCTCTGGATTGAAGACTTTCTAAAAAAATTCATGTTCTCACTATAAAATGTCAGTATATTATCAGCTCCTACGTCCTTTGAAAAATTATATTCACATGCATCCCCAGAGCTCATAGTCCAGTTCATACTGCTGGTGCCCGCAGACTGTCCCGCTGATCATTTGGTTTTGGTGTCATGTTTGAGGCAGTTAGGGCTGAAACTTAAGAACGCATTTTAAATAAACTATATTTAGTTCAGACTAAACCAAGGTAGATGGTGCAAATAAAAGAAACCCCCTTGAGAATACTCGTAAGAATGTATCTGTATAAAGATGGTAATAAATACAGTTCATACAACAAGCCTTTAATATAAGCAGAGTATTCCATATTTTGTTTCATTCCATTTCACCCCTAAACAGTTGATCACTATTCATACATTCTTCAGTGCAATAAAAATGCCTGTTCTGTCAGGGCTTGCAATATTTTTATTTTGCCACAACTATTCATATTTGCATGCAAAAAGTCTAATTATTGGAAGCAGCAAATATAAAAGAGAACTACAGAATCCAGTGATTTACTAAGCTAACAATCTTAGCATGAATCTTAGCTAATACAAGAGTATGTCCAAAGATACCCTGAATTACAAATTAGTAGTTGCACAAACTCCACAGCATGATTCTAACAGTGAATGAGAAATTCAGTCTCTGTGCAGCCAGTCTATGGTGTGTTCCAGCCTGTGGAACCATCATCCTCAAACATGCAGTAAGGAAATCTGTTTCTCATTGTGCATAACTTCCTAGCATAACTGCTAGGAAGAGCGGACAGCCAAGTAGCGACATTTGTCCTTTCTGTCCTGCTATTAGGAATATCTTACGTTTTGCAAAACAGTGAGCAGTTTTGGTTTTGCTTCCCTCAACAGTTGCTGGGCTTCTGTAGGTGGATTTTGGAGACTTTGACCATGAGCCCATTCCCTCCCAGCAGAAGCTGGGAGTTCTGCTGCTAGAAGTTAGAGCTGGCTTTGAGTATTTCTGCTGTCAATTAGAAATGTATAACAATTGCATAACAATTCCCAAACTGACATTCAGATAATCCTTCTGCCCTTTCGTGTGTATTAGAGAGGCTGTCATCCTTAGAGTGATCTATAGCACACACACCCAGTGCTGGTAACAGTGGGTGCAAACCAAGTGCCTTCCATAGCTTTCATTTTTCTTGTAAATGTAGACATCCCTATTTTCAATTTGAATGGCTTCACCTGAAATTATAATCAAGTACTTCAGCACTTTCAGTTCTGAGTTTCTACTCTTGAAAGGTACAGAATTATTTGCCTGACTTCCAGTGTGACCCTTTTTTTATCTCCTCTCCATCTATGTCTGCATTTCATTGTATTCCCAAGCTGAACTCAGAAAACATCCATAAAGAAGGACAGGATCTTTAGGCCAAATTCTTCCACTTCACAACTAACAGTGCATCGCCAACTCAAAAAGAGATTTAAAAAAACAATAAAAATACAAATGTTCGGTCTTCTGCTTGCAAGGAATACTTTATCACTTAGCAAGCCTTTATTTGATCTCCAATAACAAATGTATTCAATATATGTGAACATACTGGTAGCTGCCAGTTAAATCAGCACCTATGATGAGACCGTGATCCAACAGTGTGCAAATCAGATTCTCATGGATGAGTTTTGGAACTCCAAGCTTCACCTAAGTACCTCAGCAATTTGAAGCTCAGGGAATACTTGAGGCAAATGCAGTTTTGTGTACTGAAAGTAGCAGCTGGCAGGAAATACAGAGATGTCAGCCTGATGTCCAGTTGCAAGGCACGATCCTCCAGCTCCAGAGGCTTCAAAAGGCAGTCCGGACTTCATGCTTGGCCTTCTTCCAAGAGTGGCAATTACAAAGTATCAAGACATGCAATGCTAATTCACTTTTTGATGTGCCCCAAATGCCTGGTTTTTCCCTAGGTGCAAGTTCCAGATCCTGCTGTCCCACACAGCACACTCCCAACTACAGAACTAAAAGTAAAATATTGGTGCAGAACAATGTCCATTGGTTCTCTAGGTACTTACTAAAGCAGCTGCCAAAATAAGCAGGACTATACGATATGTAATACATGTATATATTTAAGAGGTTTTTATTGTGATAAGTATGTGTATTTACTAACACATAAATTGGAATGACTGAGCTTACAATGGTGCAAGTAACAATCTACCACAATTTTTTTTCATTAGCTTAAGGAGGAAACAGCTGTTGTCAGATGGCAGCATGATGCCAACAGTCGAAGAAGAAGGATTACAGCATTTGAGTCATATTAACCCTAGTGCACAAACATTAATAGAAGCTTTTCTTTCACCACAAATGACTAATGTAGACAATCTTTGACACTAGCCTGAACTTCTGACTTACCTAAGAAAACTATATGCTATTGTTAGCAGTGTAATTGATGAATTAATGTTTCCTTTAGCAAAGAATGTCATGAAGAACTTATAAATCTGATGTAAACCATTAAATGGATAGCAACATGAAGCCCAAAACATTAAAATGGTATCTCTGTCTTCGCTCTAAAGACATCCTGAAAGAAAACATAACACCCTGTCCTACACTTCAATTCTATCATATACAGGTCATCGTGACTTCCTCTTCATCAAATTGAGCTAGACCTTCCACTCTACTGAGAGAGAGAGTTCAAAGGAAATTTCTAAGGACACAGCGTGCAGGGGCAGTCAGCGTATACCAGGGAGTTCACTACATGCAAACTGCTCTTGCTTAGAAGCAGCAATGCAGTCCTGAAAGACTGAGAAGACACTTCAAACTGACACTTGTGTTCCACCCTCATTTCATGTCAGTCTTATTTCGTAACACTGAAGGTCTTTGTTGATCCCATTTGTAGCAAGTGTATGTACACACGCATGCATTCATAATTCTTATTTTGAAATTAATCTTAAAAAGTCTACTTACTGCATATCACTGTTACATCTAAAATTATATATGTTTAATGTACTTATTATCAACTATATTTTGATGAGTTTTACAACTATTATTATGGTAGCGGTAATTTTTAAAATTATTTCCATTTTGTTTCAATCTGTTTTTATTGATCATCTGGGTATATCACTTACCAGAAAGCCGAGTGCTACTGTGGCATTCTGGGGAACAAAAGCTAAGGACAAATCTGCTGCTGCAGGTAGTTCAAAGGATTATCACACAGCCCAATCCTTAAATTTTATTAGAAATTGATCCCTTAACTGAATTAACTATCCACAGCAGGTTTTTATCCAAATTAAGTTTCCTTCTTAAGTTTGTCTAGAGACAGATGTTAATCTTTAAAGATTATTGGAGATATAAACCATTCTGTCTCATACATATAATTACTAATCAATACCAGGTCTCTAATTCACAGAGAACATGTGCTTTTCTCTGGCTAAGGAAACTTTTGTTTCATTATATCCAGGTCTAATTGCATTTACTGTCATAATAGCAAAATGTAGCGTTTATTTAAGATGTTAATCTGCTGCTAGTGCTGGCCACCAAATGTGGGACCATATGCTTCTCAACTATGAAGAGCAGAGAGGACCAAAATTGTTTTCACAGAATTAAAACTTCCTACAGGAAAATACAAGGGAGACCAGTTCTCCTCCCCCCCCGCCCTTCGCTGTAGTGATCCCATGACAGAACAGGGTAGGAGCAAAGGTCCCACAGCTCACCTCTGTGGCAGACTCAATTTAATCACCTGAAACAAACAAAACTGGTTCTAAATGACATTTCTCTCCTAGCTGTCAGATGTTATCACAACTGCAATTGTCTCTCTGTATGTTCATCTGCACATCTGAGCAACCCAGACTGCAACCGATGCCTCCACCCAGAGGAGTCAATGGCCCTTCTGTGAGTGCGAGGCTCAGAGAGAGTCCTTTCCTCACAGGGGAAATGGTAAGGCTCACATGGTACAAAATAAGGCACGTTACTTTCTCTTTAGATAGTTAATTTCTTACTCAAAGCAATCAGAAACATTAAAGACTACTGAAATTCTATTATCCCTTAACCACTGTTAAATGTGTATCACATAACAGCATTCAACATAAAAATTGATCCACCAGGTCCAAGACAAAGAAGACATACAATATACTACTGTAGCAGCACTAATATGGTTCATAATTCTTATTTAGAACTGGTCTAGCCTTCTTTCCTCTGAATAATACTTCCACTTACAATCTTTGTTCACTTTTGTGTCCAAACAAAAGTATTAGAGAAGTATTATTGAAGTATTGAAGTACAACACTGTTATGATGGCTGAGCATCATCTTTCCTTGCTAATTTGAATAAGCATAATATTCGAAGAAGGATCCCAATTCCCAACAAATGCAATTCCCTTTCAGGTGAGTGATCATTCCAGCCATTTAACTAGCTCAATGTGACACGTGCAAAGCATGAACTGTACCACTACTTCACTTTCCTACATGCTAAGACTGTCTCTTACTACAAATTTTAACTGGATTTAATGAAGCCACTTAGCACAACTTTCCATAGATGCTTGAGGCTTTTTTCATGTCAGGGCCATCATAATAAATTGTACATAGGAATTTCATAGTTTTATTTCAAACAATATCAATAACTTCCTATAAATACATTAGTAAGTGGTAGTTTTCTGTTAACCCAGGTCTGTAAAAACACTCCTACAAATGTACATGGCAAAACAGATGGCAGGAATCAGAGTCCTGATTTTGCAGTTCCTCTGTCAGTTGTACCATTCAATGAAAATATTGTTTTCTGCTTGATTTAATAGTGAACACAGACTTTATTTTTTTTCTTGTAACTTCATATTTGAGTCTCACACACAAACAGTTGAATGTTGATTTCTGGCTGCCATTCGTAATTCCTGTGCCAAAAAAACCTATAGTTCTAGGAACCACTTCCTACAGAATGGACTATAGGGGTTGACTAACACCTGTGAACAGGGGGAGGGACTGTCCTCTCATTTCTGCTAGAGGAATTGAATACTTTAAATACTACGATGTCATTACTAACCGCATTTTACAGACTGCATGCCTTTTTTCATTGTATGTCACTTTTAAACAAAAATAAGAGTTCAGGCTTACACATAGATGACCCCCACGTCTAAGACTTTGAGTTCTCTGTTCTACAGCCTCACTGTGGTCTTCTTGGATGTTCAGCATCTACTGTAGAAGAAGAGCTGGCAGCTCCACAGACAGAACTGACAAGTGTGCAGCCTCTTTGGTTGAAAATAATAAATGGATTTATCTAAACACTGTATAAGGTACGAGCAAAAAACCTACAAGAAATGATGGGGCAGGAGGGGGGCAGCAGAGTATGTCTTAGAGGTCAAAAAGAGTAGTGATAAAATGAGAATCGCTAAAAGTTAAGCTGAGTCTTGACAGTTGACAGGTCCTGAGACTTAGCAATATAAATTAACATAAATGTACACCATTCTTTGGCAGTATAGAGAAAAAGAGAAATGCAATTGCAGTGAAGTCGCTACACTTCACTGAAGTGAGAATGGAGTTGAGATAATGTTGGCATGGCCACTCCAAAACTTTCTGACTCAATCTTCCATAAGGAGAACGACAGCAAAATCCAGACATCTGTGTGTACAACACTAAATCACATTCAAGATAGAAGCAAAGTTTTTAAAGTTTGGTAAAATTAAGCCAGGCAGAATAGATAATTTCCTGCATTGAATATTGAAACAATTCACTTATGAATTCAATAGTAATTAAAAAACATGTATCAGCTCAAGGAACTACCAGAGAATGTTAACATAACAAATATAATTCAGAAAACCAGAAAAACTGGCAACTTTACATCTATTACTCTGAGATTGATTATCTTTTTCAGAAGTCTTTTTAAGAACTTCAAAGGAAAGAATATTTTTATTATTAATATATTAAAAGAAAGAATATTTTGATTATTAATATATTAAAAACTTCCCATTTACATACAGGTAAATGGAAACCCGAGATAAAATACAAATATTACCAAGGTGAATACAGATTTTGGTAATAAAATAACTTCTTGTATAAAAGATGGGGGGCTGCAGTAGATCTAACCTAGATGGCCTTCAGTATTGCATTTGATACGGTATCATATAAGGAACATAACTACATACATGGTTACACAAACAGGAGGTTAGTAACAGTGTCAGTTTGTAAACTGGGGAAAAGTTTAGCTAAAAAGAAACTGCAATGCATTACACTGAAAGCATTGATGAATTGGGTGAAAGAGAGTCTTCCTATTAAAATTTCTCAAGATTCCCTCTTACTGGTGATCTTATTAATATTTTCATTCATAACTGTCCCAGTTTCGGCTGGGATAGAGTTCATTTTCTTCCTAGTAGCTGGTGCAGTGCTGTGTTTTGGCTTTAGTCTGACAACAGTGCTAATAACACACCAATGTTTTAGTTGTTGCTAAATAGAACTTACCCTGATCAAGGACTTTTCAATCTCTCATGCTCTGCCAGCAAGGAGGGACACAAGAAGCTGGGAGGGAGCAGAAACAGGACACCTGAGCCAAACTAGCCAAAGGGGTATTCCCTGCCACAGCGCATCATGCCCAGTATATAAACTGGGGGGGGTTACCCAGAAGGGACTGATCACTGCTCAGGTTGGGCTGGGTATCAGTTGGCGGGTGGCGAACAATTGTATTATGTGTCACTTGGGTTTATTGGTTTGGTTTTTTTCCTTCTCCCTTTTAGTTTTATATTCTCTCCCCTTGTTATTTCCCTTATCATTATTATTATTAGTAGTAGTATATTATACTGTAGTTATTAAACTGTTCTTATCTCAACCTGCGGGTTTTACATTCTTCTGATTCTCTTCCCCAGTCCCCTGGGGAAGGGACATGGGCGGGCAGCGTGAGCCAGCAGCTGCATGGTGCTGAGTAACCAGCTGGGCTTAAACCACAACAATAACTTCAGCACAGAAAGGAAAAAAAGTGAAATTTACTGACAGGATGAAATTAGGGATATCAATTTAGAGAAAGTCCAGGACATTATCAGGAAAAATGGAGGAATAAAAGGACTGGGAAAATAAAAATTAGACACAAGTGCATGTATTTAATAGACTTAATAACTAGATTTCATACTATAAGCCAGCGATTTACGAGTTTGAAATGACAGATAGTAACTGGTCACAAGGCAACCATCAGAGACAGTGTAATACAGCAATAAAAAAGGCATATACAGTTCTACATGTATCTAGCTCTATTAGGCTAGATAGCAGAGTTTTAATATCATCACAAACATTGATCAGACATTACTTAAAAATTATAGTGTCACTTCTGATCATTCGTAATCAAGAAAGATGTATTCAAACACAGACAATCACGTGGGAAACAGCAGAATCCACTCAGCATGTACAACTAAGAATCAGCAATAAAATTGCTATTTGCAAGTACTCCTAAACATAGACACCTTGGGTGAGAAAATCCATTTCAGTTAATGGACAATGCTGATACAAAAGAAATGTGTAGAATCTTTCCATTGACAACTGTAGGTTCAAAATTAAAAATCCATTTCTTCATATCAAAATGAGCAAGGCTCCAGCACAGCCTGAAAGGACAAGCTACCTAATCTTTAAAACAGCATAGTATGTTTATGAAATGGATTAGAGATGGTAGCTTTCTTATAAGCCACAATATAGCACCCAGTGAACTAGGAAGTCCCTTCCAACCTGGCATCCTCCTGTGCTATGTTTGCATACTAGGGTAGAAGTAACAGAGAGTAGCTACATAAGATATTAAGCTTTTAAGAGAAAATGAACTCAGGAACTGCAGAAGTCAACAACATCACATCAGGTCTGTATGTACCATAGTGTTAATTGTTTTAAACTATAATTTTGCAAGTGAAAGAAAATTATGTACAAGTATACCTTTGGCTTTGAGAGAAAAGGAGGAGCTGGTAAGAATCAAAGACCATGTAGACCATTTGTATGCTAGTGCAAGAGCATAAGAAGCCATGAAACAATACCTGTGCTGTATAACCTCACCTGCAGAACTTGGTAGAACCCTGTACCCTTTACTTTACAGATGGCTATGCTGGTACTAAGACCCCAGAAGAGTGGAGACAAGGACACACAGTTGGACTCAGAAATCATGATAGTTTCCTGCGGTGTTCTAAAGACGGACATGAAACCTCTGAAAAAGAAGTTTCACAGGGAAACATTTTGTCCAAGTATGGTAGCCAGGGATGCTGAACCTAGAGGTCTAGACTATGTGTTTTTGTAACAGCAACATCAGCAGCTTCAACCTCTGCTAGACCTCTAAGCAGGAAGCAGGCATGCTCTTTCCTCTGCTTCCTCATCCTGTCTATCCTCTCTGCTCCTTCCTCAAGCTGGCCATGCACAGCCATGCTGAGGTGTTGGTGTAGCAGTACAGTGTCTTGTCCAAACTTCTTGGTCCCAGGCTCTTTTGAGAAAAATGTGCCAGGCCAGCTAGAAACATTCCTCAGGCAGGATTCAGTCCATTGACCACATCTTGAACCATGCAGACCCAGATCATGGATTTTTAAGAAACAGATCCTTCAGCCCATGCTCATACCAAAGCCTATACAACCCAAGTGAGACCTTTGGTGAGTGTAAAGATGTTGGAATCAGAGGGATGAAGAAAGATGTGACTCACAGTAGAAGTTTTTTTATTTGCTGGCCAGCTTTTTAAAGATATAAAAATTTCACATATAAAAGCAGGGATCTCGTGGCCAGTCCAAAATAGTCTTATTAGTTGCTGCTTCAATTAACAATCTTGTTGTATTACATAACAAACACTGAACTTCCAAGAAAGCACTTAAAACCAGGGACAGCTCTTTTCCACTTGCATAAGAATCATTTTCATTTCCTAAAATGAAGAATTACCACAGCCATGCTTCAGTTCAAATCTCTACAATACAATTTACTGTGAAAATCTCCTTCGTAGCATTGAATGTTCACTCCCCCTGTGAATGTCTTACGTTCATAAGTCTACATCTTTGTCTTCAGTTTGCTTGTGTTGCCTATTGTTGTCCTTGGGAGCTGCTCTATCTGCCACCATCTCCTTTGTCTGTTGTTCTTAAAAATCACTGCTCATCTCATGTTTTTGTATGCTTCTCTGCTTTCACTTGGTGAGCAATCTTTGTTTATGTAGAGATAATTACATAACGTACATTTATAGGAAAACATCTCGCCTTGCTGAGAATGTAATTTTGTATTTTTACAATTATTTTCCTGCTGGATCCATTCCCATTCAGTGAGCCTGCTTTTGTCTGACTGAAACTAATCACAAGTTTATGACCAAGCTGCATGGAACTTAAATGGGTACAGAATCATCCTCATAAGGTCTAATTAATCGAGGTAAATGTAACAGACCAAGTACAGCTACATGATTTCTTCTAGCAATTGAGTCCTGTATTTCAATGTATTTACTTCTGATTTTCAGAAAAGGCATTTTTTAGAATAGCTTTATAGTGTCCAAGGTTGTAAAATTATTCCTGTAGCTTCAAAATCCTGTGTTTTGCTAGGTGTCAGGTTCAAAGGTAAGACAGATTCCTATGATGTCCACACTTCTGCTAACTGTGCAAGTCCTACAGTGATTTGAATTAATTATCTGTTTCTCAGTAAGTACTGAATTAAGGGCATAATTATGATTCTCTAAGGATCTGATTATAGTAATTGTCTGGGCTGCCCAGTGTACTATTTTACTGGCATAGTCTAATCTTGTCACAAACTGTACTCTCATGAACTTATTAAGAACAGTTTTTCACATTCAAATATCTTCCTCTTATGATATAGTAGCATAATACTTATTCACTTCACTGTGGCAGAACCTTAAAATCCAATTCATGGACCAGAACTTACACAGAATACAAAAAACAACAGCTGACCCTTAGCATTTCTGCGTATGCTGCACTCAGGGGAGAAAAAGGCACAATGCTGATGATAAGCACTTTTCCCAGCACACCAGCCACCTATTTTTAACTCAGTCGAACAGCATATTTTTCAGTTTCCTTGCTGTTAATTGGTTTTTAACTACTTTCATTCTCACTTATAGTAAAAAGTATTATTGCGTGGCTAGCCAGAAGCCTACTAAAATGATTTAATCAGAAACAAAAATATTTCAAGAATATGTCAGACCATTTCACATGTATGTACTCTCTTCTCTATTGTTTTCCTTGTTATATTGCTGGTCACTTGGTAATGGAGTCACAAAATAAGCACACAGTAATGCCTAATAGTAGCTGTTCATGCCTGACTGGCACAGATTGAAACATCCATCACCTATCTATCATGATTTTGTGATGCAGATGGACAAAAGTATTTTGTGATTTTGCTAAAATCAAGCTGCGCTTTAAGCCTGCAGACTCACTAAAGATGACCGAGCGCCCTTCCACGATGTGCTGTACGTGCTCTATCTCACTGATGTGTACCAGCTCCAGGGAACGCTTCTTGCTAATTTATGTCCTCTCAGATACTGCCACTATGTACCATTCCACCAATACTCAGTGAAGTGTATATTCTCTTATTTAGCTTTGACAAATGGAAACTCATCCTAACTCATGTTCAGTCAGGACTTACAACATTCAGTTCTTCATCTGTTCCATTTACTGAGTCCCTTTGCTGCCACATATCCAATAGCTCTACTTCTCCTATAAAAGCAAATTGCTGGACTTTTTAACATCTTCCCTAATTTTATCGACTTCCTTCACTCAATACTAAAATAATCAAATTCTGCCTTCAGCCAGGCCACTGACCACACATTTGTTACATTTTCAGATACACTCATCACACTTACTCAATACCTTAATGCTCGTCCAGCTTGAGAAGAGCTTCCTTTAAGTTTAGTAAACTTGTAAGCCTCTTTGCATCTTGTCTCATGATACAAAACACTTGACAGTGATCGGGCTGCTGATGGTTTAAGAACATAACTTCACTGCTTAGCTGCACTCTGCCATCTGTCTGCATTATTCACCATTTCCTAATTCCTTTATTATAAAACCTTTGAGGAAGAGGTTTTTTTCTTTTTTTTTTTCTACATTTATAAAGCAAATAGAGCCATGAAGCTCTGGTTCAAAACCAGCAGTAAGATGCTGCTAAACAAATAACCACTGTTCAGAGGAAGACAAGAGGAGAGACACAGGCGTGAGGCATTGGTGGGGACTGTTCCTTCTTGACTTCACTCTGTATTTGCTCAGCAAAAGAATGGCAGCATAAACCCACACAAATTTATTAGAGCTGTGATTTTGGTTAGGCTTGCAGAATAGGTTAAACCGTTTTAGCAGTTAAAACATCCAATTGGGAAAAAACAGGTTAAAACCTGGTGACATTACGTGCTCCTCTCATGTAATTCATGCCTATTCATACTATTTTTTAATAATTGTTAAGAGATATCTGCAGACTGCAAATATCAAGTCTTAAATCATACCAATAAAAAGTTACAGTACATATGAGTGCCCCTTTCTCCACTTATTCCTATGGCTAACTTGGAAAAGTTTAGCTAATGAAATCAGTTCATAGAGCTGGCATACTTTATGTGAAAATGCTGCATAAAAATATCAGTGCTTTCACAAATTAAATTTCTGGCTCAGGATATGCTCTCTCTTGATACATTTTCTTTACATTTTCAATCAAGTCTTTTGATGAACAATAAGTGAGGAGAACTGTGATTCAACAAAATACATAGTGGAACATCACCAGGACTGCACATTTTTTCGCTTTCTCTCCACTCCAAGCAAACATATTTGTATTTATCTGCTAAATTCTAATTAGAATAGATGATATAAGGAAAAAATAGCTTAGCACTGTATTTTGCCAGAAGTGGTTTAAAGAATTAAAAATACACTATTTGTCTAATCCACGTACTAAAATCACGCTACACAAGCACTGCGGGGACCCTGAACTCACAACCGGTATTTATTTTCCACGAAGCGCCTTGCTGTCCCGCTGCGCCCGCAGGCGCCCAGCGCAGAACGGCTGAAGCGCCGGGAGCGAGCGCACATGGAACGGCCCGGCCAGGTCACGTATCCGCTGCGGGAGCGGACCCGCTCCCACCCACCGCGCCAGCCCCCTCGACAGTCACTCGTTCCCGCACCGCAGCCGCACTCCTTTCCCTCCCGGCCCCTCCAGGTCGCGGTTCTTGGGGTGGGCCCTGCGGCAGCGCCCGGCGGGAGGGGCGCGGGGCGGCGGCCGCCGGGAGGAGCAGGGCGGTGGCCGCGCTCGCCCGCCCTTACCTCAAGTGCAGGTAGTGCACCAGCTTCGCCACTACAGTCACCATCTTCCCGAGTCACCTTCCCCGCCGCTGACCTCCGGGGCGGCAGCGACACCCCGACCAGCAGGGCGATGCGCCCGGGGCCTCCTCCCTCAGCGGCTCTTCCCGGCTGCTTCACCGTCCTCCGATCCCTCGGGGCGGCAGCGGCTTCGCCTCTCGGCCGCTCACCTGCCCTCCCCGGCCACCGCCGCCGCGCAGAGGCCCGCCCGGGCAGAGGGCGGGACCGTTGCCCTCCCGCGGGGCCGCCCGACCTCGGCCCCGCCTTGTGCCCGCCCCGGGGGGACAGCGCTCGGCTGCCGAGCCGGGCAGCGGGGCAGAGCCGCCGTATCACCGCGGGGCTCAGGGCGGCTCGGCCGCGTTCCAGCCGCATCTCCGCAAGGGGAAAAGCGCGGCGTCTCCCGCCCGGTAGCCGAGCCCCGCTCCACCTGGAGCCGTCGGGGCGACCCCCGCCCGCCCGTTTCTCTCCGCTCAGCCCCGGCCTGCGGTGGGGCCACGGTGGCACGCCGGGCAGCGGGACGGTGGGGCTGCGCGGGGCAGGAGGGCTGGGGCTAGGCCCTGTGGCTTCCCGGAGGGGCCAGGCTCTGGCGGCGGTGCCCGAGGGCGCCCACACGCCACACCGTGCCTCGGGACTACGCGGAGGCCCGGGAGGCTGGCGGGGTCTCCGCTTGCTTCTGAGGTGGATGCCCAGCTCCCCTGAGAGCCAGACACGGACGCCAGGCTCCCGGACGGCGTGTCGGGGAGGCGCTTGGGCGCGCAGGGCCGTGTTGGTGGGCTGTGGGCCGGCGGCCGGGGCAGCCTGCGCCGTTCGGGACAGCGAGGGCTGGGAGTGCCGGGGGGAAGCGCCCACGGGAGTAGGAACACGGGCCCATCCCTGTGTGTGGCACGGCTGAGAGCCGCGCGGTGCCCGTGTGCTCGTTCAAAGGCTGCTCAGTGAGGGAGAGCTCAAGGAGGAGCAAGAGAATGGCTGCAGGTATGCGCAACCTGCCTCGCCCTACGGAGCGGACGTCTTCACGCCGTTCGGCTCAGTAGAGGACAAGGGAAGAAGAGGACGTTTGATTATGGCATGCAGGCGCTTACGCAGGAGGATTTGTCACAGCAG
This sequence comes from Strigops habroptila, assembly GCF_004027225.2. Lineage (NCBI taxonomy): Eukaryota > Metazoa > Chordata > Aves > Psittaciformes > Psittacidae > Strigops > Strigops habroptila. The sequence continues at coordinate 5,872,564 of NC_044282.2, read as the reverse complement.
AGAGCTCTTTAATCTACCACAGACGTAAGAAGAGCCGAAGGACGGAAGCAGAAGCTAGACAAATTCTGGCTGGGAACAATGAAACACCTTTTGTGTTACCATAAGGATACTGAAACACTGAAACGATAAATACAAAACACTACTGGATCTTGGATCTCTTGAAATTTTAGGTCTACAATGGATGACTTCCGCATATAAGCCACATATAAATAATCTCTATACCTGGTTGGAGTTCTGGAGACAAGTCTGTGGTCTTTGTTACTGTGGAAGATCAGCTTAGATGATCACAGAGCAGATGATCAGAACAATAACTCCAGGTTTCAAATATATGATTATTAGTTTCTGGTACACTCCAAACTGAGGATGTCCCTTCAGCCTTTTTATCCCCTCATGTATCCACCCTGGGCACTGAACCAGACAAGGCTCTTGAAAAAGCAGTATGTACTCTCTGTAATTCAGAGATGATCATAATGCACACACTAACTCGTATGAGGAAAGGTTGCAGACAAAAATATATCCCATATTTTCTGAATCAGAATGTTTGATTTGATGACTTACTCTAATGAACCATTTCATTGTGTTGATAACATCCTAATTCCTGAAACTTAGAAACAAAGGGAATTCACAGTACATAAAATGTTTCCAGTTCACCAGGAAGATTTTGGGGACTGTGGATAGCTTAGAAGTAAGTAGTGCCACAAAGATACAACTTAAACATTTTATATAAATTAGAAGTACCTGCAGGTTACTATTCAGTCACTGTACCCTCTTGAAGTGAGCTGGCTAACGTAAATTGTGTTTAGGTTTTTGTAGGAAGAACTGATTGGGAAACCCCATAGACAGGAAGAATGTCAACACAGTGGGTGGTTTGCCATAGTCTCCAATCCCCGCTGTCTGCGTGTGCATGACAGTATCAGACTTGTGAGAAAAGTGTGTTTAGTTTTTGTTGATGAATAAGAATACAGAGGTTCTGTAAAAGTACAGAGATGATGTAGATACTTAATAGTTTGGTTTTTTGGTTGGGTTGTTGTTTTTTTTTTTTGGTAGTGGATAAATACTACAATTTGAATGTTTTTGTCCCATTTTACATATGGGTTTGTATCCCACATCCTCAAACTTGTTTTCATTACCATCATTATTTTACGCTCCATAAATTATTTCTGTACTTCATGTATTTCTGTCAGAACTCCAAAGTAGGTGCCCTTCACTTGCTAACTTGTTCTTAACACTCTCTGCTGCTCTCTCCACTATTTACAGCTCAGCTCCATCAATGGAGCAGAGGCAGACTGTTTCATCTCTAGCGGTTTTAACACAGCTGGCTTCTTTTCTGTGTTTAATGATAGCCCTTTCCATAGTTCTTCCTAAAAGTCATTATTTCTTACTAGCATTCTTTAACTAATCTTTACTTGCTAATGCTATGCTTGTATTTATTCATATAACAAATTTGTTTGCAAAAAGATTTAAAAACTGATGTAGTTGTGATCTAACACCACTTACTTATAATTCAAATGCTTGTTCCCCAAACCATAGGAATCATCTTACTAGACTAAAAATTGATCTGACATATTCAGAGGTTTTTTCTTTTTTCCCTTGTAAGAATTTAAACTTTCCATGAAACAAAAACATTTCTGAAAAGTCTGTTTTACAGTTTCTAAAAGAACCTATCAAAATGTTTGAATTAAAACATACACTTCAGTTCTGTTTCAGTATTGCTTTGCTTTATTCTGTTATTTGACTAAATTTTTTTACATCATCTTCTGCTGTATTTCAGTAGTCAACAGGGTAATATGTGTATTTTGGTTATATTCTGTCAACGAATGTCTACAAAAAGTATTTTTCCTTGAAACTTTTAGAGTTTGTGTAATCAGCATTTTCCAGCAGAAAGATACACATCAAAGAGTTTTAAACCATTCCAAGGACTGAAAATTTAGCCCACTATTTTCACCATGCTAAGGATGAAAGCAAAGCTCTTCAGGCTAAAGTATTTGATTGCACATAGTAGACAAGTGAAGCACAAACTGTTGGAAGGGGGAAATTAATACCTAATCCTATTAGTTAATAAATGGCTTATTCCTAGCTGTATAATTGTATGTTCTTTTTACAGTATCTAGTTGATTTAATACAATTCTGTTTTTTCACATCGTTACATTTTCGGCTTGCAGTCCTCATTGGGATCTATACAAATTGGCAAACCTCAGCATGTCAGAAAAGCGTGTTGGGGTAGTTAGGTTGAAATAGAAGAAGACCAGTGTAATAGGTGTAATTATGGGTAAAGAATTTGAGAAAGAGCTACTGCCTTTTGAAGTCAGAGCTTTGCCTGCAGAGGAAATCCTTGGGAAAGGATTCAAATAAGGTCTGTGGAGTGAAGAGGTACAGTTCGTATAAATATAGTCTCCATCAAAATGCACTTTTTGAGTATTGTCAGAAGAGTTCACTGGCTCTAAAATAGATCAGGTGATTACGATGAAGTGTCAGGAGAATATAGGAGCTCTCAGATGTCTTGAGCATATCATGTTCTAACACATAAAAGCAACCAGTTCCACCTAGAGAATGAAGCGTTCATAATTTAACACAATCTGCAGGCAGAACTCTGGAAAAGAGGCAAAAGAAGATTCTGGGGATAAAGCTGAGTTGAAGATTCTGGGGATAAAGCTGAGTTGCTTTTGGTTGCTTGAGACAGTGTGCATTTGTGAGGCTGGTGCACTATAGCAGCAATTGTCATTATGAGCCCTCAAATTTAGGTGAGACTTAGTTTTGATAATTTTGAAATGTGCAGATTTGTTTCTTTTTTATGGAGAAAGCAGGTTTGAGAACAGAAACACACCATGGAACTACTGACATAAGCAAGGTTCTCACTGCAGCCTCAGAAAGAGCATTTATGATTGCAATAAAATCATAAATGCATAGCATTTGTACTGCTGCTGTAACCTAGTAATCTAATAGATATATAATGTAATAAAAGCAGCAAAAGTTTAATCTCATCAGTTGGTCTGTATCATGGACAGTACTTGCACATACTTAATCATAAGCAATACTTACATGTGCTTTATAATTTGCTTTCTTTAAGTAAGCAATAATATATTTCAAAGTTAAAAAATAATGAAATTAAGTAAAACAGGTGCCGCCTGTAAAATCCCACAAACTTTCCATGTATATTAATTAGTTAAGAATATATGGAACAGTTTTTCCTATACTATTTCTGTGCAAATTACGGTGGTTTGAAATTTGTTCATCTGCTATTAGTTGGTTGTCAGGTGTCATTTTTGCCTTATTTGCCTTCAAAGACAACCTGAAATCAGTATTAAAAGGATACTCAAGCACTTAGCCATACTGTTAATTTTCATGGAAAAAGGCACTTTGCGGGGAAAAAAAAGAAAAAGAAAAAAAGGCTCAGCTTCAAGGTAACAGCAAGACATCAATTTTCTGCGTTTGAAATTAACATAATGTTTTACATAATGATCCTCTCCGCTGATCATTAAAATAACATAGTTACCTCGGCAACTGGAGGAGTCTGCAAATGTTATCTAGTGATACATAACACATTCTAAAAATACATACAACAAATAAGGTATGAAACATTATCATTTGGGGAAAAAAAGAAATCGGTAAAAACACCTTCTGGTCTAAGCAGATTTTTGTGAGAAAATTTCAGTTTAATGCGACTTTGTTTTTCATCAAAACCAATTTTATTTGCTCAAAGCCTGAAGAGATGATGTTTCATTTCCTGACAATGGAAAACAGTAGCTGCTTTTCAATCACAACTTACATTTTTCTTCAAATGTCTCAATGACAAATGTTCAGAAAATAAAATTTGTTTCTAAAGCAAGGGTTGCATGCTTAAAAAGCTGCTGGAAAACATGTCTCACCAAATAACTGACTGATCAGTTTGATCTGGAGAGTTTACTGCTTTGGATCTGAACGTATCCAGTGCCTCTGCAGCCCTCTTGTTCTCTTGTTGGTACGCTGGTGAGTCTAACCTGAACAGCGGAGATCTCACAGGACTGAAACGAACAGTATTGAAGCAGCTACATTCTTGAAACACCCTCTTCCCTCCACCTTCGACACTCACTGCCTGCCCTTCTCTCTCCTGGACGTGTACTAAGGAATACTGCCTGCTTTCATAGGATTCACTGTAATTTTCCAGTGAAGTAGTGTAGAAACAATTCCTTAGAATTCAGATTAATTTTCAATACTAAATCCAAATTAATGTAAACATGAAATGCTGTTGTAATACATACTCATGTAATTTGGCTAATACCTACAATTTTTTTTTCAGTTAATACCATATGAAATATCAAACACATTGATCTTTTTTGTCATTTTTTAATGGTACATGTTTGTGTGGACCTTCATCAAGGTTTATGAAGTTAATCAAAGTAGGTTTTCAGTGTATTTTGACAGCCACTGTTGTAGATGTAACTTCAGTGCAAAGGTTCTGAAGACTGCTAAGGAATTGATAATTCTTAATGTACTTGAGCATTTTGTCATTACCTGTGTTTTATTCAAACACTTCTCCTTTTGATGGTGAAAATCTGGTGACAAGTTTGCTCTGAGAGAGAGAGGGTCTGTGTACAAACAAGTGGTCCTTTGATAAAGTATTGTTCCAATAGAGTTAACAGGATCTTTGCTGTTGGAAGCAGATTGGACCCTTTGTTTACAACTCACTTTGCAAATCCAGAACAAATAATCTTTTATGAGGACTTATTTTCATTGGAAAATATGGAACAGTAATGGCCAGGCTGTGATTATCTTTGATTTAGGACAATGACAGCAAGGTACTGAAAGCATATTTCTTACGGGCTCTAGTTTGAGCCATCATCCTTATATTTGATGGCAGCTGTTTTCTAGGGGTAGGCAACCTTAAAAGATTGGGGCCAAGGCCTTCCCTCAAATTTGGGTTGTCCATGGTTAGTGTCCTATTGTTGCTTTCCAAATCCCCAGTCCAAGCCAATGCCATGCTACAACTACATGTCAGGATGACATCCAAGCACATCTTTCTCTTCTTTCATCCCTGTTGGCAGAGGAAACCTGAGTCTATGAACTGGGAGAGACTGCAAGGTATTTGGTCTCCTGTGCTGGAGAATGGATGGAGTAGGATGTAAGTAAGTCCATCACAGACTGTGCCTGCCCTACAACATAAGCATAATTATCCTAGTGCATCTCAAGAGGGACTCTGAAGGGGATGGGTATCATTCTCCCTGAGCAGAGGAGAGGTTGAGACGCTAGTCTGCATCTTAAAATCATAGCCTTACACTAAGAGGTTTAAAGCCAATAATAAAGGTATTAATTACACCATCAAATTTTATAACCATTCTTAAGACCTTTATCCTCTCTGACATCTGATGAGAGAGTGCATGCTGTCTGGGGCTGTGATTAGCTCACAAAAAGGAGAGATTAGAGCATTAGCCACTAAGGAGCAGATGGATCATTACACAGAATCTTAAGCGAAGAAATAAATATTTTAAGTAAGTCACATTTGGAAGATACAGAATATTTAAATAAAGATTTAAATACCTGTGGAGATTAACAGTGATATAGCTTTACGGTATGACAACATACACACCAGATGATGGAATGATGAATGTGTAAGGCTTGCGCATCTTTTCTCAGTTTAAGAAAGCTTACTCGGTCATGATGGGTATTTCTAGTCAAGAGACTGTTGGCCACAGGAATCTTGTGCATGAATATCTGCCGTAGGAGACTGCAGTCAGGTGACCCATCTACCCATTGCTGGTGATCTAGTATTCATACTAGATTTGTATGTATAATCTGTAATTATTGGTACTTTTAGGAATACAGAAATAATGAGTACTGTAGGGGTTTTGTTTGCTTGCCTTCTGAAATTGAAGTACAAAAAAGATGGAAATGTTGATCAAGTAATTTACAGACGTGTCAAAAACGACAGGCTTAGTTGAGTAACCAGCGCTTGACTTCACTAGGAAATTAGAAGTATTTAAACCCATATTTTTACAAAAAATGCCAACTAAAAATCATTACATTGTCTGTGCTCCATAGTTTGATATTTGGCTGGTTTTACACATTTGAGAGAGTTTTCTGGTCCCAGAACAACTGTTTTAATTGGCTTACTCTTTGACATTACACTGAAGGCAGTGCTATTAGCCTAGAATATGCTTAGAGTCTCCAAAAAAACACATTTCACTTGCATTTTGTTACAAGTAAGACACTTCATTTGGAACAAGAATGAATGCAGAGTGTTTTAGAGAGAGGGCTGAATTCAGAACTGTAATCTGTCTCCGTAGGTGGTTGGATATGATGAAAAGGAGTTTCTTGCCTCTGAAAAAAGTCTTAAAATTACTCTAAGTATAGTATTATTAAGGTTTGCCATTTGTGTACTGTTCCATTGATTTTTGTATCTAATATTTGCAACTTCTAGCTGCCTTCTCTGCAAACTGCCTGGAAGTGGATAAAGCTTTCATCTGCTTGTAATGTGTTCTAGAGTGTCTACACCCCCACTGATACCTGTGCAAACTCATGACTACTAGACTGTATCACAAGGGGTTAAATATCTTAACACGAAGCCCACACTAACTTAATTAAATAATGTTCCTGTGTCTGGCTGAGTCAGAGAGCAGAGAATTCTGTAACTCCTGGGGCAGAAGCTGCAGGCATAACATCTCAGATTATGGTTGGAACGATGGATGTGGAGACACCTTTCCAAGAGTCATGTATACATTAGCAGAAAACCAGATTGTGGTATACAAGTGGCGTAGAAGTCTCATATTGTGAGACTCCAGAGCTGCAAGTTCAGTCTGCAGATTTTTATTTCTTTCACTGATCTTGTCCACTTCTTGATTTCATTGTGCCTTTTTTTTTTTCCAAACACGTCCCTGATGCTGTTTTCTCTGTTTCCCTTCTGATTTCTGTAGCCGTCTTTTCTTTTAGTCTTCAGCAGATCTGTTGTGAAACATACACAGTGCCCTTCTTTTTCTTCAGCAGCTCCTCTCCCACCTTTGTCTTGACTGTTATCAATTAGTCACATGCAAATTGCTCAAGTGGGTCACTTTATTATTGTTCCAGAAACAGCCAGGTTTGTCATATTCAAAAGTACTGTTTTGGTGTATCGGATAAAAATCACGCACTATTAGATATTATCTCTGAAGGCTTCTAACCAGGTAATGCCTACACAGATACAGCTTATACTGCTTACGTGATGAATATTTATCTGTATATCATGAGCTTTTTCTACACTAAATGTTTTGTGTAATATTTATTATTGGTGCTCAACATAAAAGTGATGGAAAAGATGAAATAAATAATGCTGAAATTGTCTCACAATTCCATATCTGAAAGTAATGCACAGAGACAATGACTCTTTAATAGTTGGAGCGAGGCTTTTAGTCCTTGATAGAGTTCTTGCTCTACCAAGGATTGTTTTCTAGCACTGTCCTGGTTGTACATGCTTTGGAGGAATCCTGGGACTAAAGCACTTTTCATATTAGTCTGAACGTATTTTAAGTGAAGATGAAGGTGATTTAAGTTTTACATAGAAAACAAAAGTTAAAAATGTCAAGACTGGGCAACAGACCTACAACAAGCTCCAGCTGGGCTGACATGCATTGAGGAAAATCCCATCAGGTTAAAAATAGAAACTTATTCCATCTGTGGATTAAGTTTATATCTAATCCACTCATGTTCTGCCACATGGCACACTACCTACACACATAAACGGTGTAAGAACGAGTCCTTCCTTTCCATCCATTTTGATAGTTCTGAACTGAAACAAACCTAGAAGAAATGTGCAAACATTTTTCAAACACATAATACCAGCCAGTTATCTGCACACTAATGTTTCTGGAGATACAAATCCATCAAACTAAAAAGAGTCCATGGTTCATACCACTGATCAGCGCAGGTCAGTTAATTCACTCTCCAGAATTCTCTCTGCTGACTTCAGTATGTAAAGCCTACCTCCACTTAATGCTATATATTTACATATCTGGTTTGTTTCTAAAATGACTTACATATCTATCATTCATGAGATACAAACTCATTCTTTCGGGAGTCTTCTGAAACATGCTTCTTACTGAATATGTACTTTCAGTATTGAACCTTCATTGAAAATTGTAAAGCTTGCAATAAACTTTAAGATGTTTGATTAGATCAGCAGGGGACAGTTTCTTCAGAAGCATTATCTGTTGAGTAAGATTAAGGCAAATGCACATTTAGCACTCCTGTGCAAACAGAAACCCAGTCTTGCTCTCCTGAACAAACTGCAGTCGAAATCCAATCACTGGTATTGTATTTAAGATGAAGTTGCCTTCTAGCAATTTTCCTGTTACAACTTAATTATGGTTAAAGAGATAAAGAATTACTTGAAGCCACTACTGTGGTTTGTTTGTTGTTTTTAATTCCACTACCCATAAATACACTTTGGCATTGGCTGCTTGCAGCTGGGTGAGAGAAAAAGGAGCATGTAAAAAAGTGGCTGTCAGTAGCATTTGCCTTTCCTCATTTTCCTCATTCCATCACAGCCAGGCCATAAATAGATCTTTAGCAAGAGAATAGCCTGAAGCTACTGTAGAAAACATTTGTCTGTAGCATTCTGAAACCAAGGGCTTCAACCAAACATTGCAGATTGTACATCTGGTGTGCCTGCTCTTGTCTTGGCCAGTTCTAGGTGAACGCTTTAAGATGGGAAGAGATGTGGAGCTCTGTGCTGTTCACAGATTCTTCTTTGACAGGGGTTTGCAAGTAAAGACTACTTTAAACCTCCAGCGGTTTATGCTAGATAAGGGGACTTTAAAGTTTTGCAGTGCTTGCAAGAGGTCAGACTCCAGCCTAAACTAGAGCCAACATTGCATAAAATACAATAGATAACAAGCACCCTGAAAACATTCAATTCAAATCTGTTTTTCCCTTTTCCTTGTAGGATTTTGCAAGAGCGTTGTCTCATTGCTCCTATCCTCCTTATGGTTTATTGTATTTTAAAAAAGAGACAACATATCTAATTATTTGTTTAATGGAAAACGCACATACAAAAGCTAAAAGTGATTACATAAAACAGCTAAGAGTGATGACATTGACGTTGCAAACAAATGTAAGATACAAGAGCTCTGGTAAGCTAAATATTAGCCTTACAATTAGACAGTTGCTAACTTCATTTTAATTATGTTGTTAATGAGACCATAGAATTCATGTAAATATAAAGACAAGTTCTAATTTTCCTTTTCAAAAATCATCTAGAATTGGGTAAATGAAGTTGTCTTTGAACAAGCAGTATGCCAAAATCTGTCCTCCACAAATCATTGAAATTACTCCAGATCCTGAAAGAAAATATATGACTGTTTTACATTAATTTTTATAGCGGAATACAAATGTTATGATAAGACCTTAAAAAGGCATTCTCTTTATTTTCAGTTTTTTAAAAATGGCCTGTCTAGTTAAACATTCTGCCCAAGGCTTTAAGCACCTACAAAGATATCAGCCCCAGCAGCTGCTAATGCAAACCCAGTTTCAGGACATGGAATTTATTTGCCTGTCCCCATCATTTAGGAATTTACTGCAGCTGTCAATCCTTGTTATCCATCATATAAGAAAGACCAGAAGCTAGCCCTTTTCCCCTAACTGTTTTTCAAGATAATATATTCTAGTACAAAGCTATGCTTTTAATTTTGCAGAAAATTAGATGTTCAGAAATATAGGTTTGCTATTCACAGTAAGAAAATGTGATGACTGGGATTTATCTCAGCTGTTGTAAGTACCTATGCATAGTATTTATAAAAATTGCCTCTGAAGGTGCTTGTTTCTTTCCGTTGATTATAAGGGGTACCAAAGAAGACTTGTTTGAACAATTACCTTTCCAACACCTGAATTAAGTGAGATAGTTTGATTAGTCAGGACTTTATCATGATTTATTTCAAGAATGTGAGTGTATCTGCTGTTCATTAACTAGATTAACATAAGCTGAGTACATTTTGGTCTTAAAACAGAATATTTTTTTAGGCAAGGCAAACATTAGCCCATCGTTACTTGCCTGTGTCATTAAAAGAGGTGTAAATGAAAACTATATATCTATTCTTTAAATTAAATATATGCTATATCATATATTCTCAAATTAGTGAGACAACAGACATTTAATAGAAACAATTCATAATGTAAATACTAGTTTTCTAGACAGAGTCTACCAATTTAAACTTTGAAGGATGTAATTATACCTAATGCCAGCCACCAGTGTAACATCAGGGGGAATTCAGACATAACTGCAAGGAGAAGAAAAGGAGAAATGTAAATTGTCAAACAATAAGGATGGGAACATGCAAGTATTACATTAAGTTTTCAAAGGTCTGCTTAGTTATGTTTCATAAATTATGTACTTCACATTTATTGAAATTGCAAATGCATATTGAAGTCCTGATGTCCCGATCATTCAGATAGTCGGGCATACCATTAAGCTTAGCCTGGTAAGTGATCCCACTGGAAGTCAAGTCTTAAATCTAGTAAGTGTGTGCTAAACAGACCTCTTCGACTCTGTGGAAGAAACGCCTTTTTTATTACTTACCTGTACACAATTTAGCACAATAGAGATATCGATCCTCTGGTAGAGTGCCTACATATTGCTGCAATCCAAATAAATTAAGCCACCTGACATTTTCAGTTTAATGGGTGATGCAGTGCGTGACAGACAGGCTGGGGCTGCACACCACAAGTTAGCACTATTGCGCAGTATGCTCTCTCCTGTGTTAGGCACTGCTCTTGCCTCACGCAAGCTGACCCACATTCCCACTGTACGATCAACTGCATGACCCAGTATTGGGCGCCCCCCCCTCCCCCAAAAAAAAAGCTGACAGGACTGTAGAGCTAGTAAATTATGCTGGGGGCATATTGCATATGCTGGCAGCTCAGTTGGCCATCAGAGATTTGGTTGGCCATCTGAAAGAAACAATAACAAATCTGGGGTCATTTGGACATCAAGATGCATTATCTAATATAATGATGGAAGATACCTTCCTTCATAAATTATATACAAAGTGGCTTTTGTTGTAGTTTTTGTAATTCCTTGATTTAAATACTAAAGTTATTCATAAAGAGTAACAGTAGTTTAAATTCCAGGAAAAAAAAATTCAGTAGATGAGAAATTATGCTTAATTTAAGATGAAGCCTCTGTTGGTCTCCGGATTAAGCAGTTGTGGGAACTGGGGAATCTGCGTCTGTGCAAAATGCTAAAAGACAAATGGATAAAGCACTGGAAAATGGAAGATGAATTATTAAATAGTAGGGAGGGAGTCCTAATTTGTCAGTAACATTTTTTCCTATTTCTAAATTCTACAGTAAATACACTGAGCTCATTGTTACAGGAGAAAAGGATCCCCAATGGGCTCTGGCAAGGATGGTGTTAAAATATATTTCCTAATCAGCTGTAGCAGCATTCTGCTAAACAGCATGAGAAGAGGAAGCAGGTTACCAGATGCTGGCAAAAAGTGATGAGTCTCATTTACAGCAGCCAATTCTTTTGCTTTTCTTCCCTTTGAGGGAAAGAGTTTCAGGGCAAAAAAAAGATGCTTCAATGGTAAAATGCTTAATTTTCCTCAATCAGATTTAGTTCAAATGATCTAACTTAAAAACTTTGAATTGGATTTGCTGCAGCAAGCCTCATTTTTACTCTGAACTAGAGCTGAAGTGTTAATGAGTAGTTCTTAAAGTGTCAGGACATGGACAGCTATTAGTTTCTTGGGTTAGAGGAAAACACGCCTCCCAGAAGCTGAAATTCTATCTAGGCTGGATGTATTTGATACGAACTGCTAGATAATGAACTAAAACTCTGAATTTCTTATAAGAAACTAATGTTTTAAAATTTTGCAGCAAAACCAGAATTGAGTTTTAAATGGCAGGATTTAAATACAGGCATGAGTTAAATGGATGGAAATTGGAGAAACATATTTATTTAGCTTTAAGGAAAAATTAAGTTAGTCCGGTAAGACAGTAAATGAATCATAGTTGATTGGTTCTTCAATTTGTGATACTAGGCATATATTTAGCAGTAAACCTACTTACCAGCTGAAGTTATGATGATATGAATAATAGTAACTGTTACGGCATAATCCCAAACCCATTCTTCCACAACCAGGGCAAACAGCAGACCACAAATGAAGAAAGTTATTTCCAATGATATCACCAGAACTGTAAATGAAAATAGGATGTTAAAGCAAATGCAGTTTTGAGATGCTTTTTCTTATATTCAAAATGATAGCAATAGGAAGTTAAAATGTCCGAGATGGTTATTAATTTTTTTTACAAGATCAAATATTACACTAATGTCTTCATTATAAAGTTCATTACTAATTTTGCCACAGACATCTGCATGAGTTGTATCCTGATTTGCCTATAGACTTTCAGATGTTATATGCTTTATGTAAAAACATAAGGATTAACAGGATTATAACCAATTTCTATAGCCTAAAGGAGAAATAGCATGGAAATTTCACTTATGAATCCTCCACACTGTTTGAATTATGGTGCCAAATAGATTTAGCTGATAGTGACTTCGATAAAGTTTTTCTCATCCAAACCAGAATTGTGTGGTTAATAGATTGTTTGGTATGACACTTCATAGCTTTCTTCCTGTTGACTTAATGGCATCATTTATGACATATACCAGAATATACAGAGATATATATCAGAACAAGTATAACAATTAAGACATGCAAGAGGGGATAGAGCAGAGAGCCTACAAGGTGAGTAAAGGCCATCCATCTGTATTAATTTCATGGTACATACAACCAGGAGCCTGGCTTTTCGCAGTGCTGCCATAGGTACCGTGCTGTCACTGTGCCTGATGTTCAGCAGCTAGCTCTGTGTTGTGTTAAACCATAAATGAGAATTACCAGCAAAGTGATAACAACTACGTTATGTTGTCAAAAGAGACCATTAAAGTTATCTGATCAAGAAAATTCCTTCTCTCAGTGACAAAACAGTGCATTTCTGCCCCCTGGTTTTTCCTCTGGAGTGTGCCAAGCCATGTGGTGCCACCAGCCTGCATCAGTCACCTCCCCTGATGTGGGCACAGCTCTGCAAAAGCAGTGGCGGGACAAGCCGTGCCTCCCCTGTAAGCAGGAGAACAGTCTGGAAGCAGCGATACTGGGAACGGTGAGGAACCTCACATGGCTTTTGATGAACTGTATTCTTTGACACAGTGATGAAGTGGTGATTAGCTTGTTTTACTTGCTACTACATGTAACGGGACCAAAATCAATCATTTTCAGGGGAAAGTTTGACTTTATGCTGGGTGGCTACCTGGGTAGCAGGGGTTTAAATGGAAAATGTGTGATTTCTCTTCTAGCGGCATGACTTCCCATACAACAGGCCATAATAGTGCATTTGTAATTCATATGATTTTCCATGTAAATGCATTTTGTTCTTTTTCAGTACACAGGCATATAAAAGTCATATTTTTAATAGCTTTTTTTTTTACTGTTACAGTAATGTAATACCTAAGATAATTGTATTTGAGTAAGGAGGTCATAGTTATTTTTTAACCCTGTATTTAATTTATACATTTGGCAGCATTTTGTGCTTTCAATTTTATTCTTTTCTTTATAGGGTCAATTAGTTCCTACTGTATTATAGATCGGTCACCCAACAGTTTAAAAAAATTAAAAAAAAAAAAAGAAAAAGGTAACTGGAAAAAACACATAGTTGGGAAAGTGGGAAATAATGCTGCAAAAATTACAATGTTTAACAATGCATTTTAGTATTTTTAGTTTATTTCATTTCATGATGACAGTATCCCTTTAAATTATGCCAATAATTTTATAATTTAGAAAGTGTGCGTAGTCTAGACAGATACTGTGTAAACTTTTTACAAAACTGGGCCAGTAATGACACCTCAGTTCTCAGCTGACTCCATTTTTATTTTGAGATTATCTTTTAAAGACATAATTTTGTTTTTAACAGGCACAAGTGAGAATCTTGAGTAAACTAATTCTCATTTGCAACATCATTCAGAGACCTTTGCTCTGTCTCTATGCCCATAGACTTTAAACAGATCCTGTTATGTTTTGCTGTTCCATGTTATTTCATTGGGAGGGCAGAAGGGAGGGTGGAATACTAACCAGTCACATGATATAGTTGCTGTCTTTGGCATAAAAACATGCTGCATCAAGCTAGCTGATATATTTTTTGTGGGGAAAAAAACAATATTGAGATACAGTAACTACATTAGGGCCCTTAAAAGTTATTCTAATTGAATATGATTTAGTTTTCTTTTCCACTGCTGCAACCAAAATGGTCTTTTTTCCTCTGAAATCAGTATTGACACTGTACAAATATCCATGCATTTCTATTACTCCTTTTAACCTGATGAACTAACCAATTTGCATTTGAGCTTTACTTACTTTACTGATAGATGATGTGGTTTGCCTTTGTAAAAGAGATTACAAATCTGGTAAAATTTAATGCTGAGAACTTCAGACAAAAATGCATAATTTTTTATTAGGATATATAAATTTATGCTTAGGGTTTGAGCTATAACAAAACCCTGAAATTTTAATGCCCACTGTATTAGGCATTACCAAAGCAAAATTTCCGTTAGTTGAATGTATCATAGATCTGGATCTAGTGATTTATAAGAAATTTGCTGCAGCGTGAAAAGTAAATTTACGACTCTGTGAAGGAACTTTACAGAGAACAGGTAATTGTTCTACAATGAAAATGAAGCATCCTGGCAAAGCAGCAAGTTTTCTTCAGATGATGCAAGATCAAAAGAACCACTCAAGGAAAAGTCTAACAATCACTTGAATGACAACTAGCAATACAGAAATGAGAACTGCTGGCAAGATAAATAAGCATTTAAATGCAGTGTAGTTGAAACACAGAAATCATTAGTATTACTAAACCAACTTTAAAATACTGTCCATAACAAAGACAAGTTTACATCCACATGCAATCTATTTTCTTGACTGAGGGGGGAAAAAAGAAAGAGAGAAAAAAACTTCAGTTACCTAAATAATAGGGGTTAATCCATGAGGGATTTGTCTTAAAATCAAAAGGTGCCAAACCATCCAACATTTTAATCCTGTGGAAATAGAATGAATAAATTTAGCCAGAGATTTTTAGTAATGCCTTAGTGATTATATGACATACGGGTGCTTTTAAATATGATTTCAAATGGAAAACTCTGGGCTTTTACAAGCTAAGTCCCATTCTGTGTTGTGGTCTTGCTCGTGCCTGCTTTTATTTACAATGTTTGGCACTATACCTGCTAATCAATAACTTCCCAAGGGAATATAATTTGTCTCTTTATCAACTATAAAATATTTCTTTTCCTTTTTTCATGTCATCTTTTCTCTTACATTCATTTATTTACATGGTGCAAGTGCGAGGAAGCATATTGGTTCCAACATTTTATATTAGTTTTGAGTCTCTGTTTGCCAATTCGTGAATTTGAAAGAAGGTCCAGGTACAATTTAACTGAATTTGAAAAATGTGTTCACAGAGTAACTGGGACTGGACGTCTCCAGTCCAGAAGCTTCCTTTGAACTTTCATAGCTCTGCCCATCATATCCAGTTGCAGTATGCCAGCATATTATACTAAAGATATGGAAATCTTACTTGAATACTGCGAAGCACACAGATAGGACCACATAGTACACAGTGTAGAAAACTACCATGCATATCAACAGGTTAACCAGAACAACCTGCAAAAGAGAAAGACAGTAAAACCTAATGTCATGTTCACATCAAATATGTGATTGTCAGAAAATAATTCCAGATTTCTATCAGTCATAATGTGGGGGGAAAAATAGAAAACAAAATAGACACATTTTTTTGCTGTTGCTGATTATGTGCAAGTTACTAAAGCTCTTTGGTGCATTTCAGTGCCTAATGTGTGGCTATAATGCATAGCTCTTTGTTTTTATCATGTATTATAGGACAAAAACCACCCTTATCCTTTTTCTTGGCATCTTTTTTTTTCTGCTCTTTGGGTGAGAAAGTAAGCCCTTTCTCATTAAATATCTAGGGCCTCTTCTGGAATGAGGGAGTGCAAAGCCCAGGAAGTGGTGGAGTCACCATCCCTGGAGGTATATAACAGACATGTAGATGTGGTGCTTAGGGCCATGGTTTAGTGGTGGACTTGGCAGTGCTGGGTTAACAGTTGGACTCAATGATATTAAAGGTCTTTTACAACCAAAATGATTCTATAATTCTATGATTATTGTATACCAACTACTTACTGAATTTATAAATGTTCAGAAAACGAGGACATTTTGTGACAGTTATTACACAGGAGACCTTGAGAGTTGAAGTTCATTCAGATGTTTAAATAAATCTAGTTTTAACTTAAAAGAAATGCCATCCTTGCAAGTATGTTGAAACTGTATGCAAATTAATGTAGAAAATTGTAAAGCAGTAACTGTTAAGTTTCCCATCATCTAGAAAATGCACCCTAGTGCTTACTTCCAAAGGTAAGGGTATAGACAATTTATATGAGTAATGAGCGATTTCTGTTAAATATTTTTCAAAGTTCAATTGTTTGTGAATTTATTCTAAATAAATTCCAACTCCAAATTGAAAAAATACCCCTAAAAATGTAAGTTTCACAAAGAAACCACTATCTTATGATCCAATACTGTGTCTTTAATAAAAGGGAAACACTGTATAGAGAATTATATAAAGGATGCATATTTGCTATGATATCTTGCTATCATTATTTTTTTCATTCAATATCAGTATCTTCATTTCTAAACTGAAGTGTCAGAAGGAATGCAGCCAGAGAGAAACCTGTAAGCCTTCACCTGATAAAGTTCACAAAATGCCCTGAGATCCTTTCAAGAGAAGCATAGTTCACACATCTCCAATCATCTAAGCTGGCTTCCTGAATTATGCAGACCCTAGAACTTGTATTAATTCCTACAGGGATAATGTAAAACTATATTTTGAAGGATAATATGTTTTGGTAATAATAACAGTCTTGCTAATGTGGAACACTTTAATTTCTATTTTTCTGTGATGTATCAATGACATTCCAGATGTTTATTTGGGAGGATCTGTAGCTACATTTTGCTTTTTGATATTAAAGCATTCGAGTTTCTGTTTTAGGAGTAGGGTATTGTATAAATTATTAGCCCAGATACAGCACACATAATGAGTTAAGACTTTTCTTGCTCTTCCTCCAGTTTGGCTATCAAATATTTGAAACTAGCAAGGTGTGTTTACCTGACTCACCTGGTAAGACCTCCATAGACCTCCAAACTATGATCCATTATGCAATAATGATCTAAGGGCAATATAATTACAAAATGCAACATCTAGTGATTCCATTATTAAGTAAATACACTTTGACATGTAAATATGGGCCCTAAGACTGCACACTTTTGTGTGCACTGCAAGATCTCATGCTGAATTTCCCCCAAGATCAATGGAATTGAACTGACAGCATAGGAGTTTGGAAATTTTGCTGTTTTACAGGACTTCTTGTCTATGTTGATCAAAAGTAAATTTAAAATGGAAAAATGAAAACTAAGACAATGAAATTTTGGTATATGAAAAGTGACCCTGCATAATTGAAGTAGTAAAATATCAGAGACCCGATGCAATTTCTTAGTGTATCAGAATGGCAAGCAGAGACTATGGACTGCATATAGTGAAGCAATTGATATCCAATGATATCAATGCAAAAGATGCCAATCTTTATCTCTTTGAATGTAACACCATATTTACAATGGGAATGAATGTTAGAAAAAATAGGTAACAACTAATAAAGGAATAGGACTCAATTCTGAAGAAAGGTAAAAGAAATCACATGTGTATAGGTTGGTTTCAGGGACCAAGATATGGGAAACAATAATTGCATATTCATAACTAAAAAGGAAGAGGAATTATTTGGAGGAAAACTAATAATAAAGGAGTGAAACCAAAACCCAAAAATATAAGATACTGTGAAGATTAAACAATCATTTCCATTTTGAAAAGTTTGAAAGAGACTTGCTTTTTTATATATTTGCTTTTATTCAAGAATTTTTATCTAAATTGGTTATTGAGTATCCTTATCATTGCTGTAGATTTTGAGGATAAAGTTGCATAACGTTCTTGACAACTGATTGAATATTAATAAAGGAAAAAAAGTTATAAAATATTTTTAAGTCCATATTTTTAAATAAAATGCAGTTGGCAGGTGAGATGGCAGTGAAAAATGTAAAACACAAGCCAGCTCTAAAATGCAATTTCCATTTTGACGTGGTTTGTTATATGTTGGTAAAAGGAGCCCTTATTCAAGGAGTCAGTGACGCTGAAAAGGGCTGTAGATGAGCATTAGCTCATACTAACTCGTTTTTATGAGCTCCTTTTGCAATATTGTGACACAAAACAAGCCCTTAAGGCTTTGGGTTTTAAGGTGGGAGAAGAAGAATAGAAACAAGGAAAAAGTATTACCTCTAAACACAGCACTGTGAAGCCAAAGTGGCATCCAATTTGGTGCCAGCAATTTTTAAAGTACATTAAAAAATTAAGAAGGTGCAGAGAAGAGCCGCTAAAGGGAGCTGATGGCTAGAAATGGCGTTGGTTTTTTTCTTTCATTAGGACTACATCCCTAAAGAGGTCAATCTGTTTAGCTCTGAGGGCTGATTTGATTATGATGGATAAGTACCCTCACAGGCAGAAAATATCAGGTACTTAAGGGCTCTTTAATCTATCAGAAAAGCCACAAGAAGTAAACAGCTACAAGTTATAGCTAGACAAATTTGAAAGATGTGTGAAGTACATTTTTAATTGTAAAGGCAATTAGACAATGGAACAAACTGCCTTTGGAAATAAATAATGCTTCAAAGCAAAACCAGATGCCTCTCTGGATGAAGCTTCACTCAAACATCTCTAACATTTGCTTCTGGCCTTAGTTATTTGAATGGCTGTGTTTTGGATAACACGTTTGCAGAACCACCCGACATTGTCAGAAGTGTGGATACTGTGAATTTAGCAAAAGATTTATTTTTATATTGATAAATATTGAAAAGTGCTAAATATTGAATAGTACATCTATCTCCTACAAGGAGAGAGAGCGAGAAGCTTTAGTTTCTAATGCAATAGGAAAGAAATCCATCATGCCTGTACAAACCGATACTTGTCAATAAGTAAAAGTCTAGCACAGTTTTGCTTCTTTTCCTACATCAAAATAAAGCCAAACAAAAACTGAGAACAATTAAGCTCTTCAGCCAGGTTGGTCTGAGGGCTAAATACAGCTTTCCCATTTCCACAGTCTTCATTCATATTCTAAATTAAAATTGGCCAAATAACGCTTTTGATCCCTTCTTTTCCACTGTGTAATCCATTGTTGCTGTAATGTTAATTGACTACAATGTGACATGCAAGTTTGGCAGCCATGTTACCTCCCACCCACCTGAAAGTATCTCTAAGTATTTGAAGTTGGCAGATTTTTGGTGGGGATAATTTTCATTCCCTTACTCTGAGCAGATGCACATTTCCTGTAATTCTTTATCCACTGCTCCTCCTCCAGCAACTGCCTCCTTGAAGCCTTATCTGTTCTAGATGTAGATTCGTACTGTAATAAAAGTGGTGAGACAGGACTG
Organism: Strigops habroptila; assembly: GCF_004027225.2. Classification (NCBI taxonomy): domain Eukaryota; kingdom Metazoa; phylum Chordata; class Aves; order Psittaciformes; family Psittacidae; genus Strigops; species Strigops habroptila. The sequence goes on along the minus strand of NC_044282.2, from coordinate 5,853,026 downwards.
AAGTGAAAATCACAGAGCTGAAGGATGGCTGTGAGCTGATGACCAGGTGACCTCTAATCATAGTAGGCAAATTCCTACCCTCCCTTGAAGTCAGGAACAAACTTTCATTTGTGTCAAAGGCCCAGTATTTTTCTCTTTGTAGCCAAAATATTCTTCGTCCCTGTCCTAAGGAAGTAGTCATGTATTAGGTACAGCATGCTTTGCTTAGTCGAGTAAACTAAGGAAATGCATGTAACATGAAAATGAAAACCCTTTGAAAATTTTCCAGCTGTATCACATCCTACTTCATTTTTTTTTTATTTCACTTTTCCACTGAAATTTAAACATATATTTTTTTAAATCTCAGAATACTTTTTATTTTCAAACTCTTTTTCCCTTTCTAAATATTCAGGTATTTCAAAGCAAAAAACACAAGTTAAAAACTACAGGGTCATTCATTCAATGTTAACTTAAAGAAAAAATCTTAGGAAATCACTGGTGTCATCAAATGTAGGATTTTATTAGACACTTCCAAGAATAATATCTCATAAATGAAACTACATCACATCTTCTGAAATAATTTTTTTAAGATATATTTTGCAGTACTTACTAGCAGCACTATAGTATAAAGTGTCCTTTATTTTGTGGTTTGTTGGTTGGGTTTTTTTTTTTTTAGGAAGAAAACATTGAAGAACACTCTGTAAGAATGAAAGCAACAGCTTTTTCAAGCCCCACAGTAGCTGTCTAATTCTCTAAATACTATCTGGTGACATACAACACTAAACAAACTCAATTCCCTTTACCTTGGTTTCAGCAGTTTTGACCTTGAGAGCCATGGACACATGATGAGTGAAAGGAAGTGCTGTTGCTATATTCCGTATGCCAATATCAGCAGGAAGAAGCAGCTGTTTTCCATCCAAAAAAACATTCTTATAGGTGAGTATAGGACAGAGTGAGGTGAGTAGATTGGATTAAACCGAATTGAGACAGAAGCCATCTGCGAGCTAACTGTAAGCCGCTGAAGAGCAAACAGAAAATCCTACTAGCTCATTTAATGTTCACGCTTTTGTAGCTACAGTCAGCCAAAGCACACCTATAATATACCTGGCCTATTTAGAAACAACATTATTAACATTATTTTCTACCTTCTATTTGCTTTTTTCAGCACTCATTTGATCACAGTTCCTTGGTGTTATTATACCTTCCTACTTTTAATTAGTTTTACAAATTCTAATTCTATTGACTATGTAACATGCAAAGTGGTACATTCTTCACAGTATTCTTTGATAACATTCATCTTCTGACTATCACTTTATTACATCAAGTATAGTTCACATTAAATTAGGTATAAGTAGGTTAAGAAATGCTGGACTTACGTTATGACTCTTCTTTTCCTGAACCATATTTTGTTCCTTCAGTAGAATGAATTTTAGTGTGCTTTAGAGCAGATCCAACTTCTACTGAGCAGTTCTTTAACAGATTCAAATTTGACTTTTTACAGGCACATTATTTTTCAGTATGCTGTGTTATTGGGAAAAAGGAGGTCATACAAGGGAACACTTCTGAAACTGAACCAAGAATTAATTTTTTTTTTTTGCTGTCACTAACATAGTATGTGCAAGTTTCTTTAGTTTGGGGTTTTATTTAGGGGGTGTTTATGCCTTTTTAATCATACAAAATGAAAGTATCTGCTTGCAAATATAGTCTGCACTCAGCAAACAAGTGCTTTCACTCAGGGATTCCATGTCTCCAGATTGTGAATACTGTCAGAGAAATTACTTCCTGTGCAAAATGCTAGAATAAAGATCTGTATGCTGATTAAGTCCTATTTTGAGGGCTGAAGTAATGTCAAAGGAATATACTGAAACAAAATTAAAAAACTAAATCAATTTGCTTAAACAGTTGCAATAGTCGTGAGTAGCAAATTAATGAAGAAAAATTTGCTTTAATAATTAAAAAAAGGTTTGAAAGGAACAAAAGGTTTCATTCAAAGAGCATCCTATCTACACAAAATATCACTGAAAACAGCCATGACCCAAAATTAATTCACATAAACTTTTTGCAGTAGCTCTAAGTAGCAAGATAATTGAAAAAGTAATGGATTGCATTAATCTAAGACCATTATTAAACAGAACAGAAGTTTACATTCACTGACTGACTTCTTCACAAGGAGTCAACTCAACTAGGCAAAGATTGCGGATAAAACCAAAGTCACCAAGTTTGACTCAAATGTAATGGAAGCTGTAGGCATGGATTTGTTGGGGAGACAAAGAGGTTCCAATCTCATTGCACGGTTGAAAACTTTAAATACCATAAGAGAAAGGATAATATTTCTGTTGCATCCTTGCTTCAAGATTGGAAACACCTGTATTGTGGGAATCCAGTGAACAGGAACAAATAAAAATTCAATTGGAAGAAACCGTTTCTGACCCAAAATACTGAATAAATCACTCAATAGTGAATGTTAACTGAAAAGATGTGTTGCTATTAGCAGAATGCCGAGATAATGGAATAATCACTTTTTGTATTTCTTTTCTTCAAATTCAGCAGGGGAAAACAGAAGACAAGGTTTAATAGAGGTTAAAATAACTTACCTATTTTGGTTTCAAAAGGATGTACTTTTAAACACAGACTATTTTCTGGAAGCATTATGTTGCAGATTTTTATCAAGACTATGAGGAAAAATAGTACTCCATTACTTTTCAACACCTGGAGTTTATGCTGATTTGCCTTATGGAAACACTCAGGAAACAGTTTCTTTGGTAGGGTATCAATGTATTACCCTCACATATTTGAGAATAATTAATAAATACTGTTATTTGGCATTTGGCTGTACCCATGTACTTTCTTTGCAGTGATATGTAATGGACAAGATTCAAGAGACTGACAAAATCATTGCAGAATGGAGAATTTGGAAGTAAAATTAAGGATACTTCTATATGGCTGTATCTCTTTTTAAGAAACTGATAATGGCCTTTAATACTACCCAGGCAATACCTAGTTCCTATGTGCTACCTGTGCCAAAACAAAAGTCGATTTGTAATAATGAACTGTTAGAAAGTTTTTATAAAACCTTCCTGCTAAGTTTGCTGTCTAAGCTTATTACGTAGGGTTTTGGGTTTTTTTTAGAATGTTCCCATTTAAGCCAACAATTTATGATGCTGTCAAATAGCGTTGCAAAAAAAAAACCAAAACCACAATTTGAAGAACTGTATCATACAGCAATATTACATGGAAGTTAACAGGTGGTTTGTGTTGCTGTTGTGCTGATTGTTTGCGCTACAGCACTGTGCCTTAAGAAGTAGAGCTAGACCCAGAATCGTATTTCCTAGGTTATTCCAAAACAGGAAAAAATGATTTTAGACCAGGGAAATTACTAAAACCCAAGGTATGTCGATTCATTATCCTGGAATCTTTAAGAAAATACAAAGATCAACCAAAGGGATGCTGTCTGGGTTGCGTGGTGAGACATTTTTAATTAACTGAAGGATGATGACATCAAAACATGTGTACTCTGTCTCCATCTGCTGATGGGGAGGAACTCTACTTACATTGTATACAAGGATAGAAGAGCTTGGAAAAATAAAGTGGCCACTATTTTTGTTCTTTCACTGCAGGGACTGGAAGACTGTCAATGCAGTGAAAGGAACTTCATGAAAATGCATCTTTAAAAGTAAAAAGCACTGCATTTCTTGACTGTTACTTGACTGTTCTTGAATGTGTTACAACTCTAGCAAATATAGCTTAATTGTATCCTATGAATGACAGCCCCTACAGTTTCGTGTTGATCATATATGCATTATACAGCCTTAATATGACAGCTTGGCTCCCATATGGAAGGAGCTAGAATTGTGTGAGGTCTATGCTCTACCTCCATGGAAATTCAAGGAGACAACTTTTCAGGAGCTTTAAGTCCCTAAAATTCACCTCTTATTTAATCAATTGGATTGAAAGCTCTTTTACATTATATTATTAGGAATGAGGACATTGTTAAAGCAATCCAACAAAATTTGGAACTCATATTACTATTAATAATAATAACAATAACAATAGAAGATCGATATGAGGATTAAAATTCATGAGGATTAAAGCAATTGGGTTCTTTCCTTCTCTAACCTCAGTTGCAGATGGATAAATTTTGAGGGATGGGAAATCTGAGAATTAAGTGGAAGCAGGCATATGCTTTGAATATATCGATCTTCTATTGTTATTGTTATTATTAGTAATATGAGTTCCAAATTTTGTTGGATTGCTTTAACAATGTCCTCATTCCTAATAATATAATGTAAAAGAGCTTTCAATCCAATTGATTAAGTAAGAGGTGAATTTTAGGGACTTAAAGCTCCTGAAAAGTTGTCTCCTTGAATTTCCCTGAATTCTAAAATGTTCATACTATTAAAAGAATTCAACTAAAAAAAATTGGTATAATTCTTTCTGATTTTCAAACTGCAAATGAATTGGATTCTTTTAGAGATATTTAACCCCAATGAGCTACTTGTATCTAAGGAGCTGGCTTAGTTAATAGCAAAAATAGTAAACAACATCTTTTGTTTTGTTAACTGACGCTGTTGGCTTTGTGAAGAAGTTCAACATGAAACTTAAAAGTATTGGCAAAGGAACCAATTTGGTAGGCTTTATTTACTCAAATTAGAAATTAATTTTATTGTTTGTGAAAGGTGTGGGATTGATAGAACTGATAATGAAGTCTTCTGTTTATCCAGAGAGAAGCTATAACACAATTGCAGCAATGTAAACTTTCCACCCTGGCCCCACTCTATGTCTAAGAACCAGTTTTAATTGTTTGTATTTAAAAAAATCAATATTTGGCCTTTCTGCTGAGAAACTTAATGTGCCGATTACCACCGCCTACATTTTGAAGATATTCTTGCATCTCCACTGGTGTTAGTGGGAATTTTTGATGAGTACAGTGAAACACTGAAAAGTCACTTTAGTGCTAGGCCCACAAAAACTGACCCACAGCTGCAAAATTGGTGCTACTGTTAGAAGAAAATATCATGCTGGATATCAGTCTGAGAGAGGCAAGGCTACTGCAGCTCCATATCCCCAGGTCCAAACAGTAGCATGGCTGAAATGTATTCCCAGTAAGCACACCCACACAGAGCACACATATACATCACATTATGTGCATATATATATATGCACACACATATACATGTATGTTACACAGATCACAGCCAGGCACACAGGGTACTCACATGACCACAGACACTACCAGTGGTCTCATCCTGCTCCCCTCCCTGGCTGAGAAGTTTGGAAGCACTCTAGTGAGAAGATACATCTATACACACGTAGAAGGTAGATCCCTCCAGTATCTGGGTCAGACACTGTCTGCCAGTAGCTGGTCCTTGGATCTCAGTCAGCCCAGTTGTTGAGACTTGGACATATGAGCCCCTTAGGCTGCAGCCCTATTCCAGTTACTGGTCCAGATTCACACACACAAAAGCAGTTTTCCACACTTGTATCTCTCCAAATCACCTAAATCCCCCATTTTCCAGCCTTTGTTTCCTCCGCTAATACAAATTCTCGGCAATCCCCCAAACAGTTTTCTCCCGCGTCCCATGTATCCCACCCCCTTGCCCTGCGAGGTAATCCAGGGACTCATCTTGGGTTTCACACCTGGGCAACAGTGCTGAGGCTCTCCTGGTAAAAACCTGGAAGAAGACAGACAAGGTGTTTGCTCCCCACGAGGCTGTAATTTGGATTCCCGCCTGCCACTGTGTGTCCATGCCCCGTGGGCTTGAAGAGGTGAACCAATGGCTTTCCTCGATGGGCCTGGGAGCAGCCCGTCGTGGTATTATTTGGGATCCTCCTCCAATATTGTCTCTCTGCACTGATTCATGAGACTGCAGATGGGATGTTACCTAACAGCTACCAAGCCTGGTTTTCCACTATTCGAAAAAGCCAGAATCTAGCTGACACAATATAGTAGGTGATTTTGGAATGGTTGAACATTTTATTGTTATCTATTTTATAATTGATTCAACTATAGTTTTTATATGCTACATGAAAGCTTAACAAGTAACAATACACTGTGTGTATACTAACACCATGAAAGTGCTGTGAATGCTCCTGGGCCACGTGGCATGACATGACTGGTGTGTTCTCTACCAGACAGGGTGGCTGATCACAAGCCGCCGGGGAGACCAGGGAGACCTAGGTCTGTGCCAGCCTCCCCAGTTGTGCTGTCTGGCATGGGCTAGAACCCTTTCCATCAGCACTTAATTTAATGTGCAATCCCATTTCTGTGCCCACAAATGTTCCCAGTCACCGTTTTAATTTACTGGGGTAGATGTAACTGTAGAGTCTCTAAGAAATGACCTAACAGCCTCATTTTTGTTCACTGCAGGCAGGTGTCCCCAGTGCAGTAATACATGGCACTAATTAACCATCTCTTTCTGGCGCTCTGAGGAGAGATACCAGGATTGATAGGGCATGGAAGCTGAGCTCCTTTTTCATTTGCAGAAGCGTACCTTCTGATTGAAAGGCTGATTCAAGCACTGGAAAGGTAGCAGAAAGAAATTTGCACTGCCAATAGCTATCATAAATGTGTTAATACAAAGCTGGGAATTGCTGGGGAAGGACTATCGGGACACTTACATGTTCACGTGTTTAGCTTTGCTCTCTGAACAGGGAGTTCAAATAAACCTGCCTCAATGCTTTTACACTGGGTTCTTAGGATTATGCAGTAAATTATCCTGCATGCATTTTGTCCTGTTCATGGAGTAACGCTTTTGCTGCGTTTATTGGTATTTAAGGAAAGTGACTGTTTTAAAAATGGCAAGCTTGTGAGCAAGAGCTGTCTGTATAGAGAAGTCAGGATAAAGTATATATTTTCTTATTAAACTGAAAAATGCCACAAATTCATCGTTTTTGTTATGTGCCGTCTTGATGCTGAACTTGTCATTTTAATATAAGAAAATACAGAAATTCTAAAATTGATCTGATGTAGAAGAAATCATATCCAGGGTGAATTTCCATCTACAAAATTTTCTCATTTATCTTTATTTTTCTGCAGTCATAGATATGCTGCATTTGCCTAGAAAATAAATATGTGTGCTGTTGAAACAATCCCGTTATTCACATGCTTGAGTTTAGCAGGTTTGAAAATGAGACTAAAGACAGCGCTGGGACATTGACTGTTTTCAGACCTGTCGTTTCTAGAGAAAAAATATCTTCCATTGACAAGTAAAAAGGTATTTTTCCAAACTTATCATTCCAAAATCAATTTTGGATCTTCAAGTCAAGCATTTTAATACCACAGACATCTTCTGCTCTCAGTTACACCTGTTGAACTTCATTATCTTCTGTTCTGTCCTAATTACACATAGACAAACTCATTCACTTGACCTTGTTGACCCTGCCATTAGAACTTTAATTAATCCCTGTGACCATGATTCATGGCCCAGAACAGAATGCAAGTAACTTTATCACAACTAGGTTGGCAACTGGGGCTAAAGTATATTTTCAATGAATTGAGCATTTGGTCGCTGAGTAAGAGGTTGAATACAGATGCATTCAGTAACTCAGTGAAACATCTATGTATATTTATATTTTTGACTACTACAGTGTAAGCAGACATACCATTAAGCTCAGAAACCTGATAAATTCTCTCATCTAAAGAATTTTTCTCGATTTTACTGCTTCTCTGACATCAGATCCAGCTCATATTTGTCAGAAAACAAACAAAAAATTGTAAGACATCTCCAAAATGTATTTCAACAGCTGTTTAGTACAGCTCAAGTTTAATAGGATTCATTATTAAATGGTTTTCTGCAGGATGATAGCTAATATGACATCCTAATATGAATTTCAGTAGCCTAAATCTTTCCTAAATCAAATTTTTCACATCACATTGCTCAAGTTTTCAGTGTTTGGGGGATTTCCCTGTCAATTCAGGATACTCTAAAATTGGAGGATCTGTGTTCATTTCTGACCTTTTATCACCCTTTGGTTCCCGTCATTCACCAAGGTTAGCTACTGCTAGCTATTTGGCATGTCTTGTAGACTGACTGACATCAGTTGGCTGTCAAGTATTTCATCTCCATCATTATGGAATTGGGTCCCAGTAGATTTTAAACATGCAGGACTCGTATCTTTTTACTATTTTAAAATCAGGTCTAGGGACACTGTTTTCTGACACTGGGTTTAATGTTTTTTTAAGCTTCTTACGAAATGTGTGGAATTCCTTGTGCAGAAGGAAAGGCAGAAGTCTCTGCCACTTCGAGTTTGAAGCAATAAGATATTTATCTGTGTAATAAGCTAACAGCATTTCCCTATGTCAGATACATTTCCTACGTCACGATACATACGGTAATAATAGTAAGGCAATGAATAGTGTAGTAACAAAGATCATTTAAGTACTACAAGCAGATAAATATCCAGCTACTCTTAAGAATAGCCAAATTAGCATTAAAAATAGGGAAAATATACCCACTTACATGAATGCTTAAGTACTACCAGGCCATCCACCACCAAAAAGTACATCTTTTTTGCATTTCCTGAGCGGATTCTGGTAGCTGCTTTGGGTTAGAAAAATGTGGTTGCTAGCTGTGACTAGTCTTTCTGTTAGTAACTCATAACCTTAATACAAACAACCTGATTTGGCCATGTCTTTGCTTTTCCCACATGAGCAGCTGCCATTCCAGTCATTGAGACTACTCAGGTACTACAATTTAGCTATGTAAAAATTTTCAGTAATAGCATTTCTTTTAATCCCAGAGAGACTGGCAGGAGGGTGAGACGGGTGAATTAGAAGATGTCGAATTATCACCATTTTGTTCCACCTTCTTCCATATAAAATGCTGCAGGTGATATAGATCTAGCCACACTGTACAGAAAGTGCAATTGGAAATGGTTTTATGTTAGTCAGCTTAAGTCAGGATTTTTTTCCTGGCTGAATGTACAATGCTGGGTATACATTCAGTTAACCTTTGAGGCTTTAAAATATTTTTTACCTGATAATGGATGTCTTCATGCAACTCAGATAATTTAATACACCTTGGTGTTTAAAATAACAGCTACCGTTTTAAACTACTGTCTGTGTTCAAAATAGTTGCCACTAGATGGCAAACTGATTGTATGCAGACTTCCACACAAAGGGAACGTCTCTGCTGTGTGCTAGGTGACCAGGTGAACGTATTGCATCAAATTTATCCTGCCCTGATTCGGTTGAAACCAGTGGAATTATGCCAGAGAAACAGATGGCTCTTTAACCTTAGGTACTGAAAGCGCCTACAGTAAGTAAATATCATATTTGTTTCTGTTTGCTTGTCTAAATGAAGTCTGTTATACTAAAGCTTTTAACTTCACACAGGCAAAATGCAAGAGTTGAGGCCCATCATTCAGTTTTAGGTATCAGGTACGTTCCACAGTACTTAAAAGGTAGTGAGTGGTACATACCCACAGAGACAAAAGAGTCTTGAAAATCGGAATCCCCTTTTATATGTGCCCGGTTGCACAGGACCCATGTAAATGGTCACATTTTACAGCACCTGATCCTTCATGCGCCACGAATCTCTGATTTAGAGATGTCCGTATCCATCAGTTCACATAGAGCCTCAGCTAGCGCCAGGACCTCTTATGATGTTTCCCTTTCCTTTTCCTGCATAATACTGCAATAATGGATGGCTTTTTGAAGTAGATGCTGCACATTTCCATTCACAAGTGCTATTTGTGGTCACTTAAGAAAACGCATTAACCTTCTCAAGATCTTGATCTCATCAGTTTCACACCAGTGCCACTTTACTGTTACTATCATAATGCAAGAAAATATTTTATGATCCTACATTAAAAAACGATTGTCACAGGCCTTATGTCTGTTAGTATACTTTTCTATTGTGCACTGATCTGACACCACCAGTGAGAAACAGAGATCCCTTTTAAAAGCATGAGTTAGCCAGAAACTTGCTTGCCGTTTTCTACTTTCTTACATTAGCAGATGTATATATATATAAAAATGTATACCTAAATATTATGTCCTTGCTGTGCCATTAACTGATGTTGGTATCTATCTTTGATTTGTTTCTATTTGAAACCAGAGTTTTTATCTACATTATTTTGTGATTTAGCTTGTTAGAGATTTAATAGTTTTAAAGGCAAAGGATCAGCAGTTGTACTGCCATTTTCTTATGGAAATAGGCTTGAAATTCTGACTTGGGATTTATTTTTAACACTACTTTAGCTTACTGGTGCTATGCTATCAAAAATAAAATTGGGGATCTGATTTAAATTCTTTTGGTGTGACAAATAGTATTTGAAAAATATGCAGAGAGTTTAGGACACGTCAGAATCTCAAGCAAAATTCTTTCTAAAAAGATTTGCTTTAACCCACTTCCTGAGAAAAAGTGTAGTAGGTCCATTGGACTGACTGGATAGCCGTGCAGTTCCCTCTGGTTTTACTAAGTCTGCGTCTAGTGAAGTGATGTTTATCTTCATCGTTCGTAGGCCTTGGGGATATTGTAGGCAGTGCCCTCAGCAAGCTTGTGAAATTACAGTTGTGCAGTAAAGCAATCATTACAATTGGATCTTGCGCACAGGGCCATTAGTTACTCACCAGCAAGAATCAGTATGGCATTTTTCTGCCTCATGTGCAATTAGCAACATGTGAGTGAGTTATCCTCTGACGTACCAGAGATCAACCACACTTGGATATGGGACCTCATGCAGAATGAATTCATGCTTTCAGGCTGTGCTGAGGATCTTTGCTTTTACAGTCCTATGTTCCCCTTACCTATTCAGACTTTCACTCATTACCAGATTTGGAGGTGGAAAGGAATAACCTCCACATTAGATCTGACAAGTACTTGAGAGGACTTTTCTTCCTCCGTAGTGTGAAGTGTGGTTCATCTGCTGAGATCACACCACCTATTGGGTCATCAGCTCTTGCCACGACCTTGGGCATACGTGTCACGTTATGTGTTCTGTTTTCTGACTGTGGCTAACAAATCTCTTACTCTTCTGGGCATCGAAACCTCATTCATCTAGCTTAATTGCTTGATTTTGAATGTAATACAGTAACAGATCTGGATGAAACCTATTAGTTTATAGGAGGTAAGACTACGGGGTCTAATGACCCCTTACGGCTGTAGGCTGTGAAAACAGAATATCATTCCTGCTGCAATTTGCAAGGTCACCTTATTGCCATGCTGAAAGCAATGTTTTCAAGCTTTTTGGCCGAAATGCTGGACCACTGACCTGCATATACTGTTATGACTTTTTCCTTGCAAAATGAATTACTCTTTAAAATTTAGCTCCTTCACAGGATTTCCTTTCATACAAAAGGTAAGGGAATCCAGTTCTTACATTAAATCATCTCTTTTATGGTTTCAAGGGGCTTTTCTAAAGAAAATTAAATTAATGTTTAAAAAGTATTTAGTGGTTTAGATTATAATCTCATGAACTTGTTTTCAAGACAAGGCAGTGCCTCGCTCAAAGGAAAATAGCTTAGAGAAAACCCCTGCAATGTTTTAGATCTGTAATTCAAATGCAGTAACATTCATTCTCACAGCCTAGAAGACTGAAGTCATTTTTCTGTAACGGATTGTTAACTTTTCCTGTGAGAAAGGCTTTTTTTTCCAAGAAAGTGTGCATACATCCTCATACACATTTAAAATAGAAAAAACCACATTCCTTATTTTTGAATGACCTTTTTAGAAGGGAAAGGGTTGTCTCTCTTGTCTTGAAAGTTGTGTTGAGAAACAGAACAGGGTCTGAGGAGTTTGCTTGTTTGTCCCATAGACTTTCTCTGTGGAATTTAGGAGGCATGAACCTTCCCGTGCATCTGCCAGAAGCCAACAGTTATGCGGGAGAATAACAATTTTCTCTACTATAAGGTCATTTAGATGTTTGGTTCAGGGGGAGGTGATATTAGAGCTGTTAATGCAAGGTGCCGTAGTGCATATGTCCAAAATGGGAATTAAAAAAAAGAAGGGGGGAGGAGGGGAGAAGGAAAAGGGGCGGGTGGAAAGGAAGAAAAGAAGACAAAAATTAGCACGTACATAGCAAACGACAGGTTCTAGTTTAGGTTTTCACCATTTAATGCTCAGGAAAAAAAAAAACCCCAAAACCAAAACCAAACCACATTTAAATTCTTCTGTGCTATCTCCAGTTCTGATTTTTTAATAGTTTGATCATGAGCTGTAAACACCACTCCAGGATTATGACTGTCCTAAGTTTGATTTCAGCTGGACCAAGCATTCTTATGTTTTCCCTTGCATAACCCTTTGCTTTCAGTCCTCTAGCCTGAGAAGTTACATAGCAAGCTGTTCTGCTGTTAGGCACTCTTCTGAGTATGTAATACCTGAGTCACTAAAAGATACAAAACACTCTTCTGAGCTTCACCCTCCCACATTACTACAAAAAATGTTCCTTTTCTATCCCAGGTTTTTGGCTGTGTATCTTCCTACATTAGCTGTCATTTAATGAACTCTACTTGGGTATAAAAGAATCACAGTCTGGGTTTCCTGAGTTTGAAAATGAAATGAATGCAACACTTCAGACTATTGTTCCACTGAAATTAATTTGTCTACATGATGTTTTACTGCAACTCCAAACTGTACTCTGGTTTCTATCCAAAAGTCGAGGTTCTATTTTAGTTACAAAGCTTAACAATATAGGTTTTATTTCAGTAAATGCAAACTACAATAGTTTTCTTATTCCAGAAGTATTGTTTTTTTCTCTTTATGTATTTAATTCAATAACATAGTTGACCCCTCGCATGAGATGAATCACAAACTAACCAAAAAAGTGCCAAAAGCCCTGTCGGATGGAACTAAATGCTCAAGATGAAATAAACAAATCCATGTAGTTTTGCATAAATAGAAGTTGTTTATTGAGGTATTCAACTTGAAATCAATTGTGGAATAACAAATTTAAATTACAATTACCAAATTAAATTACCTTTCCAAATGTGTTGGTGTCCCCAACATAACGACATGGAACTGTTCGAGCAAGTCCAGAGGAGGGCCAAGAGGATGATAAAGGGAGCTGGAGCACCTCCCATACAAAGACAGGCTAAGAAAACTGGGGCTGTTCAGCCTGGAGAAGAGAAGGCTGCGTGGAGACCTTATAGCAGCCTTCCAAATCTGAAGGGGGCCTACAAGGATGCTGGAGAGGGACTCTTCATCAGGGACTGTAGTGATAGGACAAGTACAAATGGGTTCAAACTTAAACAGGGGAAGTTCAGGTTAGATACAAGAAGGAAGTTCTTTACAGTGAGGGTGATGAGGCACTGGAACAGGCTGCCCAAAGAAGTGGTAAATGCTCCATCCCTGGCAGTGTTCAAGGCCGGGTTGGACAGAGCCTTGGGCACCATGGTCTAGTGTGAGGCGTCCCTCCCTGCCCATGGCAGGGATGTTGAAACTAGATAATCTTAAGGTCCTTTCCAAGCCAAACCATTCTGTGATTCTATGATTCTCCATGATTCTCTATTTGGAGGGACATCTGGACCTGAGGAACAGTTTGAGGTAAGAAGCATTAACTGCCATAGGCTGGGAAAGCGAGAACTTAAACTGTTTCATAATATTCAGTGTCCAAGGTGCCAAGGACTTGACTTTTCAAGTCCTTATGTCTGAAGTGTTGTTCCAGGAGAATTCAGCTATGACTAGCCAACACCACTTCAAACCCGATCTCAGATCTTTGGGTAGCTCTCTGAAAATGTATAATTAGTGACCATCTGGGAAAGTTAGATTAAATTTACTTGTTTAGTATCATGAGAACTGTCAGTGGCAAGGAAGGAACCTAATTTTCAGCATCTCCATGCAGGTGGCTTTCCTTCTAGCAATCCACTGCTTAATGCATTTCACACCTTCTAACTGCCAGAGCCAATGAAGCAGAAGTTTTGTAATCTTCAATTTACAACCTTGTGGAAACCCAGAGGAGATTTCTTATAATGGGGTTCCATGAGTAAGGCTGGCTTTCTGTAGAAGAAATAGTCTATCATCATGCCATAATAGTGTATCATCATGCTTGTGCCCAAGGGTTCAAATTGAAGTTTCAAAAGCAGTATCAATGTTGGCATTTCCTATGTGTTAAAAGCTTGCATTTAACCTTCCCTTACGCCTTTAAAACATTGTTTTAATGTTTTGTTTGACTCTTACTCACAGTCCTATTTATGCCTTTTACATTCATGTCTTCTTATCTACCCAAATAATTCAGCTTAACCACTAACCAGCTCCCAAACTACCAGTTAGCCCTCTTGCACTACCTAATCCCTGATTTAGCTGGTGTTCGTTTTCGATCCCATTCCCTGAAATCCTCCTCCAATTCACTTCACATATTTGTCCCGGTCCCTTTGCTCAACTAACCTCAATTCTTTTCCTTTTTCCACCTTGGTTGTTTGTCATTCTCTAAACCTCAACTTCCACACAAGCTCCCAGTCCCCATCTCCTGCATCTACACATGGCAATTCATGGTCCCACCCTAGATTATCATACTCCTTCCATTTCTTTCTCCATGTATACAACCTCTAACTTCTAAATTCCACTTTTGCCTACACTGCATTCAAACAATATTTTTTTTGTCCTCTACACTCTGTCAACTGAAAGGTCCCTGAGAGGCACACATTTTGTGGTGCTTGGCTGTAATTACAGGAAGAATTATGTCTGTGCAGCCCTGAGTAAGCCCACAGCAGACGGGCTCTTCAGAGTTTTTATCTCTAGTCTAAATCTCTAGCAAGTCTTTGCTGAACACTTTTGATACGGAATTTTTAAAATGTGGATAGGTTTTTCAGAAGAACAGCTGGAATATTTCCGTAGCATAAAGCCCCTCCATTCCTGTCAAATTTAGTATTTTTACTTCAGTGAGTTAAGTAAAACTTCAAAGGTAAAAACCTACATTTTCAACGTGGGCAACATAATGCACTTTTTGTCTAGCCTCATTCTCATAAAGGCTTACATTATTTGATCTGTAAATTGAGAAACAAACAATAAAATGATCAGGATAAGGAAAAGCATCTGGTAAGAACTTTTTCAGTCTACAGACCATTTGGCAAAGTTATAAGTAACTAAAAGAGGTATCTTACAGCGTGAAATGTTGGGACATCTTCACTACAGATTGTGCTATCAGATAAATCATAATATATACAATTACAAGCCCTGTGTATTAATTGTCTCCAGTGGAATAATTTCCCAGGTGCCAAACCTCAAAGCAACTTCAAGCTTTGTATTTATGAAGATGCAGAATATTCAAACAAAAATGTATGCATACAAAATGTTCTTCCAAATACATATTACCATCTATACAGAACTACTCAAGCCTAAAGCCCGCCTTCCCAACAGTCTGCAAAATTATGGTATATATGGTATATAGGAAAACTATATGTATTCTGACATACATAATACTTACATGCACAATAAGTTTGTACTCCTATCTGTTTTAATTTAGACTGCTTAATTCACCTAGCTCCAGGTTTCAGAGTAGATGCCCAATTCCAGAGAGGTCAAACTTTAGCCTGGGTTTGGGTTTTTTTTTTTCAGCTTTTATACATGGGAATGAAAAATTATCATATTGAAAAAGTTAATTTTTTTTTCACCTTGAAGATCAGAACTGCTAATTTTTAAGCTACTTGTCAAGACTCAGGATTATTTTTATTTTTTTTTAAATCAAGATACCTGGACAATATAATCCAAATTTTCAAAGAAGCAAATGACCCCCACATTCAGTGGATATTATTACATGTCCTGCATAACTCTGACACCTTTTCCTATGGTAGCAGTGGAGAGCTGGCTGGAGGCTCACCGGGAAGAGCTCACTGCTCAGGCTCTGCTGAGTCCAAGAGCGCCAAGACTTCCTGTGCCTTGGATCTGGGGACATTAAGACTTCACTCCTTTTTTTCTTGCTGGTAAAAGACCAAGTGATTCATATCCTCACAGTCAACTCAGCATGAGTTTGGATTGCCAGAGGGGCATGGGGGATGTTGGTTTTATAGAATCATAGAATCATAGAATAGTTAGGGTTGGAGAGGACATTAAGATCATCTAGTTCCAACCCCCCTGCCATGGGCAGGGACACCTCGCACTAAACCATGTCACCCAAGACTACATCCAACCTGGCCTTGAACACTGCCAGGGATGGAGCATTCACAACTTCCTTGGGCAACCCACTCCAGTCCCTCACCACCCTCACAGTAAAGAACTTCTTCCTTATACCTAACCTGAGCTACCTCTGTTTAAGTTTGAACCCATTACCCCTTGTCCTATCACTACAGGCCCTAATGAAGAGTCCCTCCCCAGCATCCTTGTAGGCCCCCTTCACATATTGGAAGGCTGCTATGAAGAAGCAGTGATTCTTGTCAACTGGTTTATCAAAAACTGCTTTCTTTGTGACTCTGCTTGCTGGGAATCATTACATAGCAGATGAACTGCAGCCAAAAGCTAGGTTCACAAGTCAGAAAGGTAAATCTTTGAATGAATTACTTATTTCCCCTAATGGGCTGTTTGTGGCCTACAGAGGCTTTTATATGTGGATGACAGAGACGTCTTAAATTTGCCATCTAGGTCTACATTATCTCTTCAGTTATGTTAGGATTGGAGTGACTGGGGTGGATGAGTGGGGATGGGAGCTGTTGCTGGAGCTGGGGAAATCTCCCAGCTGTGCATTCCAGATCTGGGTGAACCTCATCTGCTCTCACATGCTGCGCAGTTGTGCAAAGTCACTGCAAGTTCAGTTCCCTGGGCTGGCATAATGCCTTTTAGAAAGTTCTAAGTTAAGACTTTGCAAAGCCATTGAGTCCAATAGGAATGATGTATGTAAGATCAGATGAATCTGTAATGCTCACTGCAGTTCGTAGAGGGCTGCACTCAGCAGTTTGATATAATTACCGCTGTCACTTTGTTTAGTTGCTTTAATTTACATAGCTTACTTTCGGTCACATAGATCAGTCTTTCCTAATGCCAAGCATATGTAAAACACTGCAATTATTATTTTTTTTTTTCTTAGCATTCATAATGTTAGTGGTATTTTCACATTCTGAAGTTCCATTGTATAAACACAAGATCCACTAAACTCATGAGGTTTTGGCTCCAGAAACATTAGATTTGTTTTTAGACACAGGCAAAATTTTCAAAATGGTCTAAAGGTTTTTGAGCCCAGTTCCCACTGGGAATTAATGTCCTATTGATTTCTGGGGGCTTTTGGTTGACCAGTCACTGAGTGGGTTTTAGAAGTACATTTTATCTTCTAATTTTTTATTTTGCCTCATTTTAAAAACATACATAATGATCATGCTATTGTAATCTCACACATATATATACAGAATAAAGCAGTTACATTGTTTGAGGGATTGGTGCCCTCATGTCTATATTGGTGCCCTTATTTCAAAATATCAGCATTGCTATCTGACTCACTAAGTACCTGAGAAATTGGCATGATTTCCTGGGATATAGAAACTACCCGGTCCTATGTGCTAACTGGAGAGCTCATCAGTTATGATGCAGATTTGATCTACTGTATATTCTACCGATCTCGATCTACTGCAAATTTCTGCTATAGATTTCTTCTTTAATTTGGTTTATGTTGGAAAGGAGGCAAAAAAAAAAAAAAATAAAATTTTGATGGTTCTTCAACAACCAGTGAAGATGACCTTGTAGTCTTGATTAGTTTTCAGAGAACTGGGCTCTATGTCATGGAGAACAACTAGTTTTTGCTTTTATTGACAGAGTCAGCTGAAATACGTTTGAGTCAATGTGCGCTAAAATTGAGCTATCTTTCAGCTAAGCTCAGGTGGCAACTGGAGCCTAAATTTGCCTCAGGTGGCTACTTTTATATTTGTGTTAAGGCAGAGAGACTAACCAGTGGAAAAAAAAAAACCAACAGTTTTTGCCCTTTCTATGCTGTACTTGAACAATTAGATTTGCATCTTACTGGTTAAGCAACCAGATCTATGCTGCAGAAATGCTCCCCCTTATATTATAAACTCTGTATTAGAGCTACAAGCAGGCAAGTGCAACAAGGTTAGAAATGGTTTTCATTCTAATCCCCTATTTTCAGCCATTCATTACTTACACATTTTAGGCTGAAATCTTCCATGCTTAGCTTCTACCAACATTTACTTTTCACCCATTAGAATACTATATGAGAAAAACAGTCTCTGTTATGAATGAATTCCTGCCACATTTTTTTAAAAAAATAATGTTATATACAATAAAATTTAGAATTTTAAATAGAAATTGGTATGGATATATTCATTACTTTGGAGTACATGATCCTTTTACTGTGAGGAAAACTAATTCTGAGTTAACTAAGCTTTAAGGATTCGCAAGTTGGCTTAGAGCACCACTAATGGTAGCTACAGTTAAAGAAAGGTGCTCTTATTGTACACAGTCTGTTGGTTTAGGAACAGATATTGCTTGGTAAAAACAGATACTGCTGTGAGTATTGTGAAGTATTACTTATTCACAATTGCCATGTTATACTTCCAGCTCTTAGCTTTGAAGAGAACTACAACTTAAATTATTTGGAATTTTTGCTTGTGAATTTGCAAGCTGTGCAAGAGAGGAGTGGTGACAGTAGTTGTAAATACACATTGGTTTGAATTCCAGCTGAGCACCTACCTTGTCTGCGATGCACATATGCATGTGTCTGTTTCTATAAGCATGTCTTGACATATTAGCTATTACAGCCGGAGAAGCAGCATGTGCAGTAAGTTTATATAATGCTTCCTATCCTATTCAAATCTGCAGCTGCAGATTCCCTGATGTGTGCAGAACTGTGCTCACTAGAGCTCTATTCTGATCGGTTGGAGTAACGTAAACAAAACTGTACAGTACTGTGGCCTATTCCAGAAACGAAAGAATCTTAATTTTACTTAATATTTTTTGTATGCAGCTTATGCTTCTCAGACTATGTCATCTTACATCAACCTTCTGGTACAAATGCAGATCGTGATACCCAAAACCGAACACCCATCTTCCCTGCAAAGAGCATTGTACCAGGAAGACAAACCGTTCGTGTGTTGGTTCACATGCATGTAAACCATCCTGTCACAGAGCTTCATGGGTGCCTAGTATAGACCAAATATTACATGGCTTTCTTTATTAAAGTCCATTTATATAGGTGCTTTCTGCCTTCAGGAAATTATACAACAAATACCATTTTATTGTAATGTGATTCTGTTGTTATAGATGTGGGTCAATCTATTTTTATGTGTGCTTATATAACTCAATTATTTGTTTCCAGCTGAAACTTGGCTTACATTCCACAGAGAAGAGCAACCCTGTTACTTGTCAAAGATTAAGTATTTTAATATAAATAAATGTATATATAGCATATACTCTTACTCATTCAGATATATTTAGGTAATATCTCTTTTTCATTGGATTGATGCTCAGAGCTATGTCATCCAACATAGGTGAAGTCAGAAATATTATGAATGGAAAGAGATCATCCATCATCATCATGCAGAAGACAGTTTTTTACAAAAGTTTCTGGACTGATAACTGTGGTTCAGATATTCACATAGCCTATAATGTTAAGCATGCAAGGGGGTGCAACTAGATGATCTTAAGGTCCTTTCCAACCGTAACTATTCTATGATTCTATGATTTTATGTATCTGAATTCACTGTATAGGTAATTAAAAGCAATAAACTTGTAAAGTATATGTTTAAATCCTACTCTAAGGAATGTTCTTCACACCATTGACTTTACAGAAAGCCTTAGCTCCAAGCTCAGCATGTAAGAGAGATGCCAGAAGTTAGCCATTAAGAATAGCCCCTAGATGAGGTTTGTAACAGTACCCTTGCACATCATCATCACTGTGATTATCTTTGTGATTAAAGAATATACATGGTGCTTTCAGAATGATTACATATTTATGAAATTATTAGTTACATCCATGTTTGCTCAGGTGAGTAGTGAGAGATGAAGACACTTTCTCTTTAGAGCCAAAACAGCAGTCCATCATTGGTGTTTAGCCAACAATCTCAACGTTCTTCTGTGCTTTCTTGGATACTAACAAGTTTTAAATGTTCCTTGGGAACTTGCCAACACCCTCGAATGCAGTATTTGTGCACTGCAAATCTAAAAGTCCTTCAGTTTTAACTGAATTTTTCCAGTTTAAATATTTGCAAGTTAGGTAAAATAGGGTAGATATGCTTCCCAGCACAGTACTATAATGATTATACGGCTCATGTTCCCATGTCACATCATCTTCTTTCTTAAGCCACCGAGGATTTTCGGTTTGCAAAAAATTCCCTGGGTGGATAAGAAGCTAGGAGGACTCGATGTAAAGTGTTACATGAAGCTTGCCTTGAAACATGTGAAAATGAACTAGTTTCAGCAAAAGTATATTTTCCTAAGTTCAGTTCCTCTTGAATGCTTAAGAGCATGCATCAGTTCTGTTATCACTGGATACTGAAATCAAATTATGTTGTGAGAAACTGTAAATGTAAACCAACATGAGTAGATTCTTCCATGAACAGGCACTAGCCTGCACAGACTACTAACGTACACAGTTCTGTACTCAAAGCGAAAAGAATATCCTGCCTGCTTTGTTGTGGTAGCCAGGAGACCGAGTTCTCCATTAAAACGTGTTTGTCGAACCTTGAAATCTGTAGCAAGCAGGTACTCACACCTGTTATTATTGTGCATAATTATTTTTCCAAGAATATTAGTTCACACTTTTCATTATTTTCTTGATAACAAATGAGATTTTGGTAGATTGATGTCCTAGCGTGAGGCGTTAGCACATAGCATAAAAGTCCAGAATGAGAACTCCCTTTTACTCACTGAAGCCACTATTTACATTTAGATATATCAATCCATGATAGCAAATATATAGCCACAATGCTCACTATTCAAACCCAGGAACTGTAAGAGTTGGATCCACAAAGCCTTATGAGTCAGGATTGGCAACAACAGAATATAATTTTTTCTGATTCTGAATAATCCATTTGTTGTCAGTCTCAGAACCAGGGCCCATTAATATTCTCTGTTGCTTGTCAAAGAGGGGAACGCTATTGCTGCGTGTCCACGTGACACGACGTCATTCGAAAAATGTTATGAAGGATGCACTTCTTGTTCTACAAGGGATGTTGGGCCTAACAGCAAACAGGAGAAGCTTTCTCTATTGCTTTAATTGCAGTCACATTTGGTAGGCCTAGCGGATACCTCTTCTGCTGCAACCCTAATTTTGAATTCTCGGGTAAGGAAAAACTCTCACCAATGTCCAAAAAAACTTTGTTCAGTATTTGCTCCAGCCTCGCTGCATTTCTGTTTTCCTTCTACTGCCTTTAACCATTGTCATCAGACTTCTGCATTAGCCAATTCAAGGAGAAATCTGATTGCTCGGAGTAAACCTGTGTGTTACCCACATACATCAAGTGTGTATTGCCTGTTATACGCAATCCGTCTTACATCATCAATGCCTATTTAAAACAAAGGGGTTTATTTACTTGTTGAAGGACACTATTAGATAAAAAGGACTGAAAATAAAGAAAGAAGAGTCCGCATGCATACTTTGAGTTGTCTGATCTTATGTCAAGTACAAGCAATATTTGGGATTCTTTCCTCTTCATCTACTGCTTCATCAATTCATATTTTATGAGGAATGTCCACATGTGGTTGTGAGTCACTAAGTCTGACACATGTTGCTCTAAAAACTGTTCTATTGCTCCCCAGGGAGAGCAAGTTAGAGCAAGTTCTCACTCTGCCATTGTGTCTTAAGGACCTTGGATGGGACTTCCTCCTCCTTTCCCTGTGTTGCCAGGCTTTGCTGTCCAATCAGACCCACAGGGTGAGCTATTTATTCCCTTCCAGATATTTTCAGCAACAGTTATGGATCTAGAAATTCTATCAACAATTATTAAAATAACCCCTTCATTTGTTGCATTTCAACAGAATTGTTTTCCACAAAAGGAGTGCAGGCTGCAACCCTTTCTCATTCAGCTTCTGTTCCCAAGTGATGTTTGTTCCCGTGCTGCCTCATCAATCTGCCGCCTTTGTGCTTATTTAAAAATACAGCCTTAGCTCTCAGAGTGACTACTAGCTTTTTGGATGACAGGTCTGGAGTATCCAGCTTGAACAGGCTTTCCAATGTAATGCTCTGCTGCAAGGCCGTTGTAATCTTACACATGGTTAGAGGTGAAGCCTTTTGCTAAGGGAAACGATAATGGCCCTTATATGCAGAATGTGGCCACACACCTTAGAAAAGAGCATGCAGGAATAGAGGTCTATGTCAAAAAGGGCTCTGAGGTGGCTGCCCTCTCCCCCACCCATAATCAATATATTTCTCATTACTACCCCTTCAAACTTCATCTAGTAAACTCCATTTTTAATGACTGCAAATCTCCTGCTGTTCCAGCTTTTCCTGATGCAGGTTCCCTCCCTTCTTGCCCCTTTCCTTCCTTGCCCCCTCCCACTCTGTTTGCCCCTTTCCACAATGTTTGTCCTGCTCTGTGGTAAGTCTCTCTTAGTACTCCTCACCCTCCCATAGGACCTTTATTCTTGCCAATTTCTTTTGGCCTATCATCCATTCCAGATTGCACAGTCTCTGCTGTACCTTTGTACTCCTCCTCCCTACCACTTGAAAAAGTGCCGTCTCCGCCTTCCCTCAACTGATTCAAGATTTTGCCAGTGCTCCAAGCCGTTCCCTAATGCCTGACCCACATGTCCAAGCTTCTAATTTCAATCGTCTCCTGGCACAAGAGTCCTCATCAATATTCCCAATAGAGGTCCTAATTTGCATTTGACTCACTCTCACAAACAACTTCTGCTTTTATACTTCATTATTCCAGCCCAAGTCTTCCCAAACTTTTCACAGGCAACATGGCTCTAGATTCACTTCACACTGGATGACAATCCCGTAACTTTGGTGATTTATTTGAATTCCTTCAGGATGAAGACCACCTCTGGAAATCTTTGTAGTCTTGCAACTTTGATGAAATCTTTGAAACACCTACTTCACAATGTCTCAAAACTCCCAGTCTCTAGAAACAAGCTCTCCAAAGCTGCACCTAGAGAGCATCCAGGTGCATACTGGGCTGAAACCTTCCTGGAAAACACTGCAGTTTCTTTCAAGTACTCAGACTCAAGCTTCTCTCTCAGGAAAAAAGACTGTTACATACCCAAGTCTCACTCTGGTATGGAGTTGGGATGTGGCCAGGGCACACATTCAAATTTTAAAGCTAGGAAATAATACTGGCTCTCCAGTTTAGCATGGCATCTGAATCAACTTTGATAATTATTGTGAGCTTAGTGGCAAAAACCACTCAGTTCTATTGAAAATGACTTGGTCATTATTTCTTCACATCTACAGGGACACCAAGTTCCCTGAAGAGGAGAGAGCACTGCCAAGAGGAACTGGAATCACCATAGACTGCAATTTGCCTGTCTTTCTTACTAGACAGGCACACACACCATCTCTTCTCAACCCCAGTTTCTTAATGCATTTACACTTCTATTTTCCTGGCTTAGAGTTTTATACACAACATAGCATACCAACATTTTTTTGCCAGTGGGTATTTTTTTGCCTCAAGCCCTTTTTCCTGTCCCCCTGACTTGGCTTCGGGAGGAATCAAGTGGCAGACTGGTGACTGTCGCCGGTGAGAAAGGTCACACAATTTGCTGCACAGGCTGCTAGAAGGGTGATAAAATGTTATGTGCAGGCTACGTTTGAGAAATAAGGCCATCTTTAAGGCATCTTAATCTGTACTGCAGAAACCAAGAAGTGCTATGTAATTGGGATTTGGAAGCCATGTGTATGGATGTTCATGCACATGCTCTTAGAAAAATAATCAGTATCTTGCTACAGCACAAATACCTATTCAGTGACTTACAAGAATACTTATAGACCAAATTTAGCTACGCCAAAATCTGTCATTAAACATACTGCCAAAATCATATTAAACGCCATACTTACTTATAGAAAACAAGTGTTCAAAATCCTCCATCTTCAGAATACAGATGGAAGTCTAGTATAAAATAAAATGGCAACAGAACTAATGTTTAAAGAGCATATTTGAATAACATTCTACCTATTTTTACATGATAAATTTTTATTGACAAAATAATGGGCTTATTATACATCATGAGCTGCCACAATATAATTAAGGCAAGGATCGAAGAAGAGAACAAAAGGTACCTTTATTAATTTCCCAAGTTACTTTAATCAAAGGGCTATCCATTTGAAACTACTGATCCAATAAGTCAGCTATACCCAGGTTCAAGTACTTCGTTTCAGTTCTGACTTCCAATGTATATCCTTCAAGGAGCTTTTTCACCTGTGTCTTCATCTTTTGTAAGGGGCTACACTCCTATGACTTCTGCAAGTACGTTAGATGGATTATATTATAACAGGGTTTTATGAGTTCTATGTTTCCCTTGAAGATTTTCAAAGGAAAAGGGACAAAGTCTTTCAAGCATAAATAAAATAACTGCAGATAACTCATCATTTGTATTCTTATAAATGCCTCTTCGTAACAGGGTATGGTACACCCTCCCCCAAAACCTCAATGTCATCTGGAGAAATAATTAGTACAGGTTGAGCATCCTAAAGAGTTTTAAATAGTACCAAATTGTATCATTCCTTAACTGTCTTCTGCAGAGCCCAGCTAATTTAAGGCTACAATAGTATAATCTAGTTATTTGGCAACTATCTGCATAAAACCATTTCAATAACATTGGGAAATAATTTTCAGAAATGCACTGAATGGCTTCAGTTACAGTTTATTCTTTGTTTCTAACCCATGAATTTCCTCAGCTGAGAGTTCACTGGTGGAAAGTAGGAATTTTCTCATCCTTTACTATATTTTGCATCTGTGTTTTAGAAGAGTTTAAATGTATGTTATCACTAATCATTACAATTAGGTTAATACTGTTTTCTGTAATTAGTTTCTAATGAACATATGTTCATTGACAAAAACTGCAGCCTACATGCAATGCCATTTGAGCTGAAGCGGCGTGAGAAATGCTCGTCATAAAATAGCTGCCATGTATTGTGCCTAGGCACCAATCCTGCAAACACTTAGGGGTGAGCCCATTTTACTGTTGTGAGGAAAAATTGATTTAAATAAATAGAAACTCTCAAGATAGTATGGTAAAATTCTAAGTGAAGTCGTGTCTAAATTGTTTCAGCATGGAGGGAGGAGAGTTGCCAAGTGTGATTCTTAAATATTTTAATACACACTCGGAAGTAAATGCTCTACTGAACAGAAGCTGAGACTGAGAAGTCCTTTCAGAGAAGGAGCACCTCTATCCTGTGTCCAGTGCAATGCTGTCCCTATCATGGGATACTACTACAATAGAATGAATATCCTCAATAGCAAAAAGGTTGCATTTGGTCTTGTATAAACCATTTTATTAGTGAGCCTGACTTTGCAGGTGAGCATTTTGGCCATGTATTTATTTCTATTGATATTTAATGCTGATACTTGTTCCTGGATATTTATTAGTATTTATTAGTATTTCTGTTGTAGTAATCAAGAGAAAGCTTGGATGCTGATCATGACTGGGATTAACATAACACATATTGAGATTTGAGAGTTATTTTAAGGGATATATAATACTAAGCCAAACTATTAAAAATTAGAAATTCACTTTGCCATTTTTTGCCTTAAGGATGTAGTCACCTCAGGGAGATATTCTGTGGTTTAAAAAAACCCACTAGGATTAGTATAATTAAGGTTATGCTCTGTGTTGTTTTACACTTTGCCTGAAACTATATATATTTTTATGCACACACATTTTTAAAAGTGTATATATATATACACACTATCACCTGGTTGTGATCCATCCTCCTTTCTCCCTCTCCCCCAGCCTAGTTAGGCCTCATGTAGGTCTATTTCGCCTAGTGTCCTTTTGCATAACTGACCTCCTTGTAGGTGAAGGAAGTCCACCGAGGCCAAACCCATCAAATAAGGAGGGCCTTCAGTTTTTGCTGTTTTCTGAGCAACAACAAGTGACAGAAAATAAATGCTGAAAACGGTATTCTGGTATTTTTCTTTGGGAATGCAGGGCAACGATGGAGAGAATCCAGGCAGGTGGCACATCGGAAACTACTTTTAGTGTGGAAGCGGGCTAGGTTTTAAATGAGACGAGGCGCATCCTAAGGACCATGCTGAGTAACTCTGCGTTCCTGGGGCGCCCGAGGAGCCCGGCTGCGGGCGGCCCGGTCTCGGACCTGCCCCGGTGACCTCTCACTGGAATCGGAGAGAGCAGCGCCCTCCCCCCCACGCCAGCGCCCCGCTCCCACCGCCGGGGCAGAACTGTCCCACCGCTGCCTCGGGTCCGTTTCACGGAGAGGACGGGGCCCAGTCCCCGGCCTGAGCAGCACCTGGCAGGGCGGCCGAGGCCCAGCCGCACAGTCCCTCTCCCCCAGAAGTGCGAGGCATTATTTTTGAAAGCGCCCAAAATAGCGCGCGGCTGCTGCACAAGTCTCCTTATTATTCCTCCGGCGTCGGCAGTAAATCAGGGGAGATGATGCACCTCCGCCGAAGCCGCTGGCGGCGGCCGGGGTTTTGGGGAGGGCGACGGTTGCCGCCGGTGGCCGGTGGCCAGTGGCGGCTGCCGGAGCTGGGGCGCAGCGGCAGCGCGGGCGAGGGAGGAAGAGCCGCGGCGGCGGCGGCCGTTTCCCCTTTCCCCAGCCCCGGCTCGGCGGGCGCATGCTCACTGGTGCCCGCAGCCCTGGACCATATTTGTCAGAACTACTCGAGAGACGGAGAAAAGAGAGAGAATTTGGGGGGGTAAGGAGCGGCGGGTTCCGAGCTAATCCGCCAGCCGGGCAGGGAGCGGCAGCGGCGAAAGCTGGCGATGGGGTTTGATTTTCCCCCTCGGTGAGAATGAAAGTTGGGAGAGAGCGCGAGAGATAAAGGGAGAGGCGCACCTCCTCTCCCTCCCTTACGAAACGTATCTGGGGAAGGGGAGGGGGCTTCTCCCCCACCACCTCGGGCGGGGAGGATGGAAGTTAATGCCGGGGAAAGTGGGCAAGTGACTCGCAAGTGGCTGGGGAGCGGCTGGGGCACCGGGGACCGCACTAAATCATAAGTGTGCGAGTGTGAAAGAGGAACAAAAGAAAGAGAGGTGCCTGGTATTTCTTTTTCTCTTCCCAAACACACGAAGGGAGTACATGGGTAGATGTATGCGCTGTGTATTTATATACACACACGGGCACGCACGCACGTATGTGTATGTACATATATATATATCTACGGGGGAGGGAGCTGTGGAAATGTGTTGGGGGGGGTCTTTTTGGGGGGTGGGGGGGAGTTGGTTCCGAAGGGAGGGGGAAGGGAAGGGGAGAGACATTTTGCAGACTTGCCCCACCAATGAGCTTGTCAGTTGGCTCCATTTAATGACACTTACGGGGCACCGCCGCGCTGTTGGGAACAATGTGATGCGGGTGCAGCGGCGGGGTGGCGGGGGGGGGGGACGCGGACACGGACACGGGTGTGCGTGTGAGCGCCGGGCGGGGAGCGAAGGAGGGGGGGAGGGAAAGAAGGAAGGAGGGAGGGGGCTCGCTGCCACCCGAGCCCCCCCTCTCCAGCCCCGGCTCTTTGTTCACACAGACTGAAGGACGGGGAGAAGTGCGGGCTGCGAGGGGGCAATGCGCGGCGGAGAGGGGTGTGAAGCAGCCCCGGGTTGTTTTTCGGTCGGAAGCGGCGGGAGGTGGCGGCTGCCGGGATATACCGGTTGAATGTGCCGTGGGTCCCCGTGTGCGAAGGCCTCTTAAGCGCGCAGCGGAGAGAGTTTGTGTTTTCCGTCGCTCCTGCACTTTGTGTGATTGTGTGCGAGAGATATTTAAAATATAATCATCTCCCAATTTCCGCCATTTTGGGGAAAGTTTGCACACACATACACATACCAAAAAAAAAAAAAAAAAAAAAAAAGCTTCTAGCCTTTTTTTTTTTTTTTTTTTTTTCTTAAAGAGGCGAAAAAAAAAAAGTCTTTAGCTCGAGTGCTCAGTTCCTGCCTCTGTGCGGTGCGTGCGCGGCGCTCGCTGCGCTGCGGCAGACACGCGAGGCGGCGGCGAACGGCCCCTGCCCGCTCCGGGCTGCGGGCGGCGGCGGGGCCGGCGCCTGTCACCGCCGGCGGCTCCGCGGGCCGGCCTGGGGGGCTCCCGGGGGCTGCCTCGGGGTGCCGGCGGTGTATGTGAGTGCACATACACGTGAGTGCGCATTTTGCTGGGGGGGGGGTGAGGGGGGCTGGGGGCAGGGAATAGGACGCGGCTTTCCTGTGAAGTTGCGCGCTCTCGGCTGGAGTGTGGCCGGGCTGGGGGAGCGGCCCCCGCGCACACGCCCGTCTCTCCCTCCCCGTCCCCGCAGCCGGTGCACATAACAACAGGATATGGGCACACTTGTTCTCGCTAACGTGTGTGAGGCGGTGTTTTGTTGGCGGGGGGGAGGCGGAAAGCGATTTTTTGGGGGTTGGAGGCGGACGACGGGAAAGCGCTCCCGCGGAGCCGGGGCTCGGGAGAGGCCGCCGGGGCGGCAGCGCCCGAGGCGGGGGGCGCCGCGGCGGGGCCGCAGTGGAGCCCGCTCCCCACCGCCATGGCTTCCCCCCCCCCCCGCCTCCCCGTCGGAGCGGGCGCACACGAGAGCGTGAGAGAAAAAGTTGCAGCGCGGGGCCGGGCGCTGGCGGCTGCGGGGCCGGCGGGGGGCGAGCCCTCGGGGGGCGGCGTGTGCCCGCCCCGCCCGCGGGAAGGGGCGACCTCGCCGCCGAGGGATGCCCGGGGGTCGGCTGCGAGCGGCCGGGGAGCAAACCCCCGCAGTCCCCTAGGAAAAAAGAGCTCGCCCCCCTCCTCCTCTTCCTCCTCCGCGCTGGGGGAGGGGAGGAGGGAGTAGAAGGTAATATTTTTTTCAATTTTCAAATATTATTTTTTTTTTCCTTTCCACCAGGAAAGAGGCTCCTTTTCCCGGATCCCGTTCTCGGGGGGGCGGAAGGAGGCGGGGGGGGGGGGGTGGGAAGGAAAAAAAAAGCCAAGGACCCGGTAAACAAGCAGAGTCCCTCTCTCGTTGTGCAACTTCCTCAGGAACACTTTAACACCCAGTTCCTCTCCCACCCCCCCGCACGGCGCTTGCCCCCTCGCCGGGCAGGGGCACTCACCCTCCGCTCCCTTTAATTGCTCCCAGAGGGGGTGTGTTGTAGGGAAGGCAAATTCAGGAGACAAACGGAACAACTTGAGAACCGCTTTCCCCAAGCGCTCCTCGCAGGAGGCGGCCGGGCGGGCGCTTTTGTCTCGGCGGTTCTGTCCGAGCCTGGGGAAGACGCGGACCTGAGCCCGGGTTTTCTCCAGAAAGTTTCAAGTGCAGCAAAAACACGCCGCAAAACTGGCCAAGGAGGGACCTCTGGTGGTAGGCCGCGGGCTGCCGGCGCCGTGGAGCGGCGGCCGCGCCCGCCGGGCCTCGCCGCCGCGTTCCGGCTGCCGCGCCGCTCCGCTCCGCCGCGCCGGGAGGGAGGGAGGGAAGGCGGGAGGGAGGGCGGCAGGGCCGGCTCCGGGGCGGCCGCGGCCTGGGCCCGCCGGCTCCGAGCCGCCTCGCCGCGGGTGGGCCCGGCCCACGGCCTGCGTGGGGAGCGGCGCGCCCCGTGGCCGTGTCGCTTGTCCCGGTGAAAAGCGCGGTGCGAGCGGCAGCGGGTAGCGCGGCTGGGGAAGGAGGCCCCTGGAGATGCGGCAGTCTCCGCGGGTGGTGAGGGCCACAGCCTCCTCGGTGGTGTTTAATTACCTGTGCTTAATTAATAGCATGGGGGGGGGGGTATGTTTAAGCTTTGCAGTGGAGGGAACCACGAGTTCCATTTTCAGTTTTGTTCTATTTTCCTTCTTAATTTCCCTCGTATAGTTGAGTGGCGTTGGACTGACCATTTTTGCTGTTTGTTTCTACTCATGAATGGTGAATCAGGTGGTGAGCATAAATAAAACTCGGGATACAAAAACTTCAGCGTGTGCCGTTTTCGGAAATAGTCTGCATTCAGGATCGTGACACAGTTTTCTTAATGCAAATTTAAAAGCTGTTCAGGAAACTGGTGCGTTTTACCAAGGAAGTTATCAGGTTCACAGAAGTTTGTGTGATGAATATCTGTCAGAGAGAAACTCCCTGAAACCGGCAGCTGAAGGCAGTAAAGCACTCTGCTTAAATCGGGTGGTGCGGGTATTCGCTTTTTCCTGGTGTGATTTCAGCAGCTTTGACTGTGATGCAGTTGGTCTTCTCCTGAACTGGTGCTCTAATGAAGGCGTCCAAGCCAATCATCTTGGATGGTTTTTGTTGACAGTTGGGCAATTGCAGTGAACTCTGGTTTTGTGTGTTGTAGTGCTGTATGTTTCACCTCCAATTTAATGAGTTTTTCTAGTGTTGTTTTTAAAAGTTCTAGTAACTTAAGAAAACGATTATGTGATGAGTCCTTTTCCTCTGACTTGTTCAGTTTTATTAGGCATCGCCTATTCTGTGAAGAAAGGCTGTTGGCTTTTTGTGGGCTATTCCATTTACTCTCTGGGTTTTTAAATACTGCTAGTAAGAAGGATGATGGATTGCAAGTGGTGGGTGTGAGGAACCAGTGATTACCTGGCATGGGGCTTCCTGAGAAGAGTGATAGTGTGTGTGCATAGTTGTGGCTTATTAGTGCTCTAGTAGTAGGACCGCCTATCACAATGGGAGAATCGAGCTCTTTATGAGGGAGAAGGGAAGGTCTATAAATGCAGTAACCTGTTGAGTGTATTTAGGAGCTAGAAAAAGGTGAATTAATTGTTAAAGGACAGCAGAGCTCATGGAAGCTGCCGAGAGCTGGCAGAAGAAGAAGAGTAGGGCACGAGTCGGGCAAAAGGAGCCTTTGGATGTATATTGAATTAACTTGGTGTAAAAAATAACAATTTGAAATAGGTCAGGTGATAATTCAGTGAGAAGATTTGGTGCGTCACAGTTCTTCTCGAGGAGGTGTCTGCACAGGGAAGAGGACACAAATACAAAAAGGCGGAAGTTTTCTGTAACTTTCTGTGCCTGGTTCAAGGAATTAAGAGAAATCAAGACTTTTCAGAGTTGTACTCAAGTATTGCTATCTGAGTAGGTTAAACCTCCACCCGGGCCTGCACACAGTAACAGGAATAAAGGAGTCATGAAAGCATTGCAGAGGAAATGCTTTTTTGGTGTGAGGTGCAGGTTCTTTATGAACAAGATGAAAGTCGTCAGTGGTTTGTTTCATTAGATGATGGGATAGCTTTGGTATTGGGTAACTGTTGTTACTATAGAGTTCTGTGGATATTTGAAAATGAGGTGGTAGATGAAGGCTTCGTGTAACTGTGTTACCCAGTTTCTTTCTAGCGATGCTACAGCAATACCTATGTTAGCTTGTTGACAAAGGTAAGACTCGGGTGAGGACAGCATGAACCTCCTTTAGCACTGGTGCAGACTCAGGCTTCACAGCATTTTGAATGTGTCTGTGACCACATTTGTTCTGTGAGGAAAAAGGTTTCAAGCTGAAGTATTGGGAAGCAGGAACAAACAGACATGATACCCCTGGAGAATCTAGCAGGCAGAAGAGTAGCAACAGGTAAAAGAAGAGGAAATAATGCTGAAAGGACATCATCAACAGGAAATCTGGTCCATTTTCTGTTACAAGTGTTCAGAATGGCAAAGTTTTTTAAGCTGGTGTCCCTTTGTGAGTACGTATAGAAGCTAAGTATCTCATCTATAAATTAACTTGTAATAAACTTCATAAGCAACTGGCAAAATAGTAAAATTTACTCAAACAGCTCTTCAACATACAGAATAGAAACATGGCAGAACTAGTAGAGTAGTTCCTAAACAACAAAAAATGAGACTTGGAAGGAAATGTGTAATCTGCAGATATTTTTTTTAATGAAATATAAAAATAGTTGAATCATTGAACAGGTATAAAGCAAAGCGTATATTAAAATGTGGTGGATGGCCTCAAAGCATTTTACTATTTCCTGCACTGTTCTTCTTGTGGTTGTTTTTCTTTCAGTGAAGAATCAGGTGCAAAAAGATGAAGGGTGATAAAAAAACAAGTGTTGGGTGCACCCAGGCCAAAGAGGGGATTGGGAGGAGAAAAGCAGAGCTTGCCCTTCTGGGTTTACAGTGAGTTGGCTTTGATTTTGCTGTCATCGTGAAGCCAGCTTAATACGAAGTCTCTCTGAAGCAGATGCAGCTTAAGATGTGAGGGGGTATTTCTGCTTTGTGTGGCTTCGGCGGTGTAACAGGTCAGTCCTGGTAGTATTCACATTCTTAGGTCAAGTAAAGCTGAAGCTGAGCATCCACTTGTCCCTTGGTGCCTGGAAGTGAGTAAGTGTATTTGCAGATCTGGTACACCAAGTTGTCCCCTTGTGATCTGCTTTGTTTTCCTGATTTATTGTGTAGGGGAAATGTGTCCTTGTAGCCCGTGGGTGCCACACCAATCAGCCCCCTCCTTGGAGGTGCCCAAAATAACCATCTGTGATGTTAGGATAAAAAACTCACCTGTTGCCTTTGTTTCTGAACATCCATCAGTGGTGGTGTCACCCGGCCTTGTGGGGAAGAGGGACCATGCCTCGGCTCTGTAAGGACTTCTGTTTGTTCCTTGGACCTCACCCTTGGTGCTGCTGGCCGAGACCTGCTCTGGCTCCACATACACAGTTTTGCGAGAACACAGTTCTCGCAAGAGCTGTTGGCTGGGGAGAGGACCAGCAAGGGGGAAATCTGCTAAGCTATCCTGTCATGGTGGCTGCAGAAATCCTAAAAAGTAAAAATAAAGAGTACATAGGGATGCATGAAAAGAAAAAGACATGCCATTGCAGACCGGTTATGCCAGTCTGGCAGTGCTGACTGGTGGCTTTGCTGCAGAAATCTCCTGTCTCTGCTGCCCAGTGACCTGGTCTCGTGTTGGCCCCGCTGGTTAGAAATCATACAGACATTTCACAGGTGGCATCTTAGATTTTCAAAATTTGGCTAGGTGTCAGGTAGTTTTTTAAAGCGCTGACTGAAAAAAAGTATCCTATTACTTTTTTATGCATTCACTACATAACCCTATAATTATTTCAAAAACTACTTGTAAGCTTAATTGGCATATTCTCTCCTGTTCCTTTGCTTTACATCTTTGGAGAGACTTTCACCAGATGAAAGTATCTAATTTTTAGTGCTGTTATTAAGTATCTCCTCTGTGAGGGACTCATTTACTGTTGAACCAGTTGGCAAAAATAAAGTTCTTTCTAAGGGATGTGGCTAATCTTATTTTACATGCTTGCTTATTTTAATTCATTTATTACATATGTCTAAACCAAAGTTGATGTTGAAATATTAACATGCAGCAAACTCCTCTATAAATGTTATAGCTTATGTCTGTGAAGACTGAGATACAGCTACATCCCTAATAGTAGATTTTGGAGATGCTTTTGGAAGATGACTGTTCCAAGTTCTTACTTTTATGTCCTTTCCTTCATGTCAAATGGCATTCAGTGATAGGCATAGGAACAGTACTGTACTTACTTTGCCTCATTAATCTAGTATTATTATTTATCTAGTTATTTGAGTATTTTTACTACTTTTCTGGAAGTGTAGCAACAGAAATGATAGCAAATGAAATCATTATGGAAGGAGTTACACTGGTTCAAAGAACTACATCAGAGCTTTAAAAACAAAAATGAGTAGATAAGACATTCTGTAGTTTGTTCTGTGATTTAGATGTATACATTGCGATGATTTCATCCTTTTTTAGTATCTTATTGCCGTAACAATTTGACTGGTCTCTATCTCGCTCCTTATTACCATTAGCAGAGGGAAATAGTCCTATCTTTTATCTGTTCAAAATCAACAAAGCTGGAAACCGATATTTTGTTAAATGTTACTCCTTTTGGTGAATTAATTTCTACCTGCGTTGCCCTGTGACCTTTTCATCTCCACCAAGAACACTTGTGAAGGCTGCAGAGTGTGAAAGTACACATTGTGTCTTTGATGTAGAGTTAATTTTAAAAGGAAAACACTAATGAATACCTTATCAAACACTGGAATATGTTATTATTGCTGATTGTTACCTGGGGAAACTTTGTTAGGTGTAAATAAGTTAAAATCTGTACATTTTCTTGAGAGAAGTATGCTCTGAACATTTTTGAATATTTTTTTTTACTTTCACAGTTCGCATCCTGCCTAAGTAGGCTGGGCTCTAAATTTTCTTTTTTCCGATGTCATTTTTTCCCAAGTGTTTCTGTTGCAAAGTGTGTCTATAACAAGAGTGGCACTATTGACATATTTTAAAATTAATTTTTGTGCATTGATGGTATGGTTTTCAATACTTTCTCACAGAGGATTACTGAAATTGGAGATGGAGAAGACAAGATCATGTGGTTCTAACTTCAAGCTTGTCATGTAAAATACATGAAGTTTTCTCGAAGAGCCTTGTATCAACCCTACCTGTTGTATGAAAAGGGGAATGTAGAAGCTTTCACCCTAAGCAGTGGTTACTGACTGAGGTCCACCCCCTGTTATCTGGTTGATATTGTGTAGTGGCTGTAGTGTAACCAAAGTATTCGTGGAGTAAGGTGTTGTTCAGGGTTTTAAAGAATTCTGCTGGGAATGAGGAGGAAACCAAGGAGAACTACAAGGGAGTCGTCATTGCGGACTCAAAACCAGAGTAGTATCTGTTTGTTGTGGTGGTATTACAGTGACTGGTACAATTTTTCTGATTAAAAAAGTGTAAATTGGATTATTTTTTTACGCAACAGAGTTAACTAGCTAAGCATTTTTCCCCTCAAACTTTCAGTAAAAGGCTTCTAAATGTCCTGAGTTTACTTCTGCTTAGTTTGCATCTTTTTCTGTTATCTGTGAGTGAACAAATACCACTCAGTCTTTTTTTGTGGAAATTCCAGATTTCCAGAGCGTATTAATAGATATTTACAGATTTTGGGACTGGGACCTAAGTTAGAAATTAGATTTTAGAAAACAAGGTCAAGCACTGAAGAAGCTCTCTACCTATTTGAATTTCAAATACTGATACTTGCAGCAAAAGTTTGCAGTCTGCAGACGGAGTATGAGGCTTAGAAAGCATTTGCGAAAAAGTTCAGAAAGTGTAAATTTGTAGAGGGGTGAGTTTTTGCTAGTAGATCACAAACCAAAGACAGAGCTAATTTTCTGCAAATTATTTCAGCTGCAAGGCGTAGCGCAGTAGTTCTTCAGGAGGAAAATGAATGAGTCAGATTTCGCATTGTACAGATAGTAAATTAGGTGCCAGGCCACGGATTCAAAGATTGCTGGGTTTGTAGGAAGAGGAAAGGAGGAAGTTGGTAGTCAAAACTGGCTGCTAGAAGCATTTACAATTCAGTGCAGCTGATGCTGTCAAGCAGTGGGCCAATGCCAGGGGTCAGTGGCAAGTGTTACAGGCTTCTGTTTTGTGCATATTATTTGGGTTAAACTCTGCCCACAGAAGAGGATGTTCAAATCCAGTATTTCTGAAGATAAATATTCTTTCCTCTCCTTTCACTGGTCTGAAACAGAGGTATCCAGTAAAATAAAGTCTTGCAAAGTAGTAGTTTTCTCTGGTGTATGTGTGCTTCTCTCCATGTAAATAAATCTTAAAAATGCAAATCAAAATTTAGTGAAACTGTATGTACGAGGAATATTTGAGTCTCCTGAGTCGGATGGTGAAAATGAAAGACGGTTTCAAATTAATTTTGAAATTTCAGTTTGAACTTGGGTGAAGCATTCACAGCAGCATGTTATCGGATATTAAGGAAATGCAGGTCTATTAATCAGTGCTTAATGTATTTATTTTAGGCATGCACTCGTGTCTTGCTTTCCTCAGAACAAATGTTTCTTTTAGGTTTACTTGAGGTATGTTTTCCCCATGTCAATTTATCTGCAGTTTGAAAGTTCTCATTTCTTTTCAATACAGCCTCATTATAGCCTCCTAGTGTGTTAAACGGGTATTATTTTTTAAGGTTTTCAGAAGATTTCTCCTTTTATTACATTAATGTGTATTATCAGCACTGTCATCAGTTGTTCACATTGCCAGTATGCTGAGGGAAGCATTTGCTACTAGACTATGAAGTGCATTCGAAGAAATGTCCAGTGATACAAGCATTAAGCCACTTACAGCATTTTCAGATAAAAATCTTTATTTTCTTTTTTCTTGTCTGTCTGGTTTTTTTGTTGTTTTTTTTTAGTACATGCATCATGAACGAATCTGCCTCTAGTGGAAATGGTCAAGAGTTTGATGTATTTAGTGCTATGGACTGGAAGGATGGCATAGGTACTTTGCCAGGAAGTGACCTAAAGGTAAGATACATAATTTTTTTAGTAAGTGAAATAAAAATGTTAAATGCTGAAAGAATGCATTTCACAAGCTGGTGTGTAGGTACCTGCTGTTATGAATAAAACATGAATCTGCAGCTCGAGTTAAGAGCCTGTAGCCTGTTAGCTTTTAGCTCTGGAGTTTCTTGATTCAGTTTTTGGTGCTGGCACAGACAGCCGTCATCCCCGTAGGAAGGCATAAATTAGCACTGCCTCACTATATAGACAGAAGTAATCAAGTGCACAAAATCCAAAAGGAATCTCAAAAGTGTGAAAATTCAGTCCACTTAGAGCATTGTATTACCATATCACTAAGAATCTTTATACTGTCATTGACTCTCAATGTCTCATATTCTTAGTTCTTTTTAGTTCTAAAAATAGTTTATTTTTGCTGTGCTTTTGTCGTGTGGGTGCCTAGAAAAATTAATCAAGCGAATGCTTCTGAGTTGGATTTAGTTTAGAAATTTGAATTACGTTGGAATAGTACTTTCAATTACATTTTTCACTCTGGTTTTATTTTTTGAAGAAAATTATAACAACTTTGTTTTCAAAATATGTTTTATTTATCTCATACTTTTTACTGTGTCTTCAGAAGATGTCCTCTGCTGCATTAGCTAAATTAGAGACTTTCTTGTGCCTGTTTTCTGTTGATTATAGTCAATATTTTCATATTCCATTTAGACTAACATTGATGAGGTTTTCTTATAGTTTATTTTTTTAAAAGGGATCTCACAAGAAACTCTGTGTTTTTTAAAATAACTTTATATCTCTCGGTGCCTGATATAAGCTGTGTTGTTGGGGAGTCAAAAAAGTTTGAAAATTGGGACGTATATGTTGCGAGTGTGTGTTTGTGTTGGGGTTCTTTTGTTGTTGTTGTTTTTTCTCTTATTCACAGAACCATAGAATAGATTCACAGAATAATGTTCTTTAGAAAGGACCTCAGAACACCACAAGGACTTCAGGGTCTTGTCCAGTACGGATATGGTTATCTGCAGGGTTGGAGGTACCACAATCTGTCTGGGCAACCTGTTCCAGCATTAGTGATTTTTTTTTATTATTTTTTTTTTTCTTTTTATGGATACTTTGTTGGAATTCCCCTTTTGCAGCTTGTGTCTGTTGCCTCTTGTCCTTTTCCTGTGCCCATCTGAGAAGAACCTGGCTCCATCCCTTTTATATCCTCCCTTAACTACTGGAAGACAGCAGTAAAATCTCTCCTTCTGTTCTTAGCACCAAGCAAACAAGTTCACTTAGCTTCTGCTTGCATGTCATCTGCTGTAGCTCCCACTTGTTTTGGTGGACAGTCGCTGGATTTGCTGCAGTATGTCAGTGTCTCTTATGTGCTGGACACAGTGGTATTGTCCCATCAGTGTTAAATCAAGGGGAATAATCAGTTCCCTTGACCTGCTGGCTACCCTCTTGCTAAAGTAGCCTTGGATGCTTGTGGCCAGCTTTGCTGCCAGGACACATTGCTGACTCATGTTCAACTCTTAGGTTGTCTTCTGCAAAGCTGCTTTCAGATAGTTGCCTGCCAGGCTGTACTAGTGCACTGTGCTAGAGCTGTGCTATCCCAGGTGCAGGGCCTCATGTGTGTGTTTATAGACCTTCATGAGATCTTGTAGCCCATTTCTTCAGCATCTTGAGGGCTTTC
Source organism: Strigops habroptila (assembly GCF_004027225.2). NCBI lineage: Eukaryota > Metazoa > Chordata > Aves > Psittaciformes > Psittacidae > Strigops > Strigops habroptila. The sequence continues at coordinate 5,815,185 of NC_044282.2, read as the reverse complement.
TGAATCACAACGCTGTCCTTCAGCCACTCTTCCAATTTGGTGATTTGCTTTTGCTGCCTGTACACATATAGAAGCCTTTCTTGTTGCCCTTCCTAGTTTCTTCTCCAGCTGAGCTTTGGGTTTCCTAATTTCATCATTGTACACTGCAGCAATATCACTATATACCTTCTCTGTATAACATTTCCCTTTTCACCACCTGCTTGCTTCGTTTTCCATTTGAACTAAGTCAGGAGTCCCTAGTTAGTTCTTGTTGGCCTTCATCTACATTTGCTTAACTTTTCTTAACTTCACTTAACTTCTTGCACATTGACATGCATCATTCTCCTGGTTTGAACTCCCTGGAGAGATATCCAGATTTGCTGGGCTTCTTTACCCTCTAAAGCAGTCTTCAGTATGATCCTGCCAAGCAGATCTCTGAACAAGCCAAAATCTGCCTCTCCTGAAGTCCAGTGCTGTTTCAGTGTTCATTTTGCTCACTTTCAGGATTTCAGACTTCACCATCTCCTGGTTGATGCTGCCAAGGCTATCATCAGCCTCTCCTCATCCCTGACCAGTTCTGGGCTTTTTACTTTTTTTTTAAAGTCTAGGCTTTTAAAATTCCTTTCTGTTTTAATAAACAACATTGTGTGAAAGGCAAACATAATATTGAAATGTTCAAGGAATACAAATCTTCAAGGGGAACAATACGGGAAGATATAACAATCTCATATAAATCACTGGTGCCTGCTTTATTCAGTTCTGGTTACTCTGTGTCAAAAGAAACAAAACCAAAGCAAAGTTTAGGTCATTAGTTAGGTGAGGAATGGGAAAGCTTCCATACGAAGTGAGGGAAGAGACCAGGAGGTGTAGCTGAGGGTAACGTCAAGAAATCACATAAGGAGGTTCTTACTTATGTGCTGTTCATGAAAAGCATGAGCTTCATTTCAAGATTGCGCTTCTGTTTGTTGTTTGGTTTTTTTTGTTTGTTTTGTTGGGTTTTTTTTGGGGGGGAATAGGGAGGTGTTTGTGGTGTTTTTCAGTTTTTCATTTTTATTTGGAAATAAAAAGTATTTTTGGACAAAGATTCTTTGATCCAGCCGTTAGGGAAGACACAGTCAGAGGTGCAATGGTAATGTACCCAGAATGATGAAAGATACAGAGAATTGGCCAGGCAGCTCATTCTGGTTGTGTTTTTTTGGTTTTTTTTTTTAAATATAAAAGCAAGGGTTACTGGATGAAATTGAAATTGAGTCATTCCAACACCGACTGAAGGAAAAATATTTTCTAACAATGCAGAATTAGTGTGATCACTGGACCAGGGAGCACCAAGACCCAGTGAAAGACTAGGCATTTATATAGATACCAAAATAAATTGAGCTGTTAGAATAGTAAGGATTTTTAAGCTTTTGAGATAATTGTAACAACTCATTTTTCAGGGCTGCTTCGAAATACTGGTGGTTGAAAGGGTGACTAATCTCTTGAAACTGTAAATGTGATCATGGAAGATATGTTCTGCTCTTTGTGGAATTCTCAGAATAGGGTTAATGTGAATGGTTTACCTGAACTGTCCTGGTAACAAGAGTATTTTAATACTGTGTCCTGAACCTAAAGAAAATGGCCTTATGTAGCAGTTAGTGCTTGTAAGCTTGCATGTACGTTTCAAAAATTATAATAACTTATTCCAGTAAAGATATTAAACCGTTGCCATATATTTACATTGAAATGCAATTGAAAAATCCGGTGAAGACACTATAGCAAGATGCACAAATCCAAAGATTACAGCTAGGTAATAAATTAGAGTGCTTGTGTTTTTTATAATAATAAGCAATAGCTGAACTATTCATTGCAGACAATGCATTGCTTACATTCTCACATTTAGTCCCTTTTCTTCACAGAATCTTGGGGAAAACTGTCTTTGAACACACAGATTTGCAAAACTGCATCTTGTGAGCATGCTTTAAGTTAAACGCACACCAAAACATTGAAATGCTACTTTTTAATATTGACATTTTGGGAGTTACCTACTTGAAGTTTTTATTTTTAGTCATGTAAGTCATATGGCATTTGCTTGTCTTTACTGCTTGCATGATGAAGCTTCATGCTTCTTTTTACATATGCACTTTTAAAGAAATCTCTTTCTTGTGTGCTGTATTAATATCCAGCCTTCTCAGGTTATCAGGTCTATCTGAGCAGCCATTCTTTTTAAGAACCACTTCACCACTTCATTTTTGTGAATATAATTTCCTCTATGAATAAAAAACTATTGTAAATAGTGTAAAATGCTTGAAACACAAATAACTTTTCTCAGTATTTTTCTTATTGCTTAAATTTAGTTTTTCTTAGGATACAGAAGAACAACTAAATCAGAAACAGGAAAATGCGTTACTTCTTTTTGTTACAAAGTCCGATGGGCAGTTTCATGCCTACCAGACGTTTCTGCACCAGGGGGCACTCACTTCCCAGTCTCATCAAAGCAAGGGAACCAAGTCAGATACCAAACCTCCATTCTCAGCCATGCCATGTTCTCTTATGCTTGCATCTGTTTCCACATCGGTAAAATGCTGGAAATGTTCTTTTTCATTTAGTTTAAGCAGTGTTAATGGTTAGATTTTTGTCACCTGTAGTTGGAGAAGGCTGTAGAAATACATTCTCACACAGATTTTGTTAAACCTCTAGCACAAATAGTCATAAAATAGTTAATACTCCTTGAATGCTGCTTTGAGCATGCTGTGCGACAGGTTGTGGAAAACGCTAGAATTTCAAATTACAGGGGGGATAGGGAGAATTAAAAATTGTACAGTATGATGCACCAAAGACTGAGAACAAAAATTTTAGCATTGTATACTAGTTCTTTGAAGATGTTTAAATAAACAGAAAACTTGAATTCCAGTAGAGTTTAAAATAGTTTACAAATTACAGAATGCCGTCATGTGGCAGGCTAAGTAATGTATGCTCGTCTGAAAAACATCAGTGCCTACCAGTTACTCTGCATGGTGTGAATGTAAATGTGAAATACACTTCTCTTTTCTCTTTTTTCTTCCTTTTTTTTTAATCTCTGTGCTGAGTGCACACAGTAACACCATCACTTCAAGATTTAAATGTTCTCATTAAATTGGAAAAGCTGTAATAATTTACAGTCACTTCCTACTGCAGTGACAGAAGTTTATGAAGTACTTCGTAATGAGTTTTCTAGTGCTTCTGTTTGGAAAGTGAGCTGTTATATACTGCATGGACAGAATTTTGGTCATTATTTCCAGCTTGCAAATTGTGCTTGAAGGGAAAGAAAAAAAGAAAAAAAAAAGATGATGAAGAAATTAAATAAATAAATAAAGTTGGGCAGCTAATACCATAGGAAACCTACTGTAATAGTGGACCATGAATGGTGGAATAATGATCATTGGTGTTTGGTATTTCCAGCTGCACTGTAAAGAAGGTAATGGTGATTCAGAGGGCTGTGTTTCTGCATGCATATGTACAACAACTCAAGGCAGTAAGGTACATTCTTCCACCTGCCTATTCTGAAATTGCGTTCAAGCTTGCTTGAGATAATTCACATTTTGAAAACATTTTTTTTTCTCACATGGTTATATGTCAGAAATACCGTAAGTGTCTCAGGCAATAACTAAGTACTGTGCTTTTTTAGTGCAATGGTATTTCATTGCCATAGGTTTCTGGTTAAAACTTTATATTGTCATAAAATGATTTGCCTTATTTTAAAAAAGCAAAGAAAGGAAGTTTTGCTATTAAAATTGCTAAAACTCCAAAGCCAAGAAATGTCAGAATTAGATTTACCTTTGGATCTTTAGTTGGACTTCCTCATCTGTAGTTATGGTAGAGTCTTCACTTAAGTGATCACGTGCTGTTTTGCTACAAAATGTACTGTGTCATTTGCTGTGGATGCTTTTAGACTTTTAAATAACTGGGCAGAGGATTTCGGGAAGGAAAAGGAATAATTTTATGATTAATGCAGGTAAATCCCACACAGGAAAGCTTAGTGCTGCACTTGCTTCTACCACAGCTTTCCTGCGTGGGCTGAACAACTTACTGGAACCAAAACTTTGGCAGGTAGCCATTCATTTTTTATTTGTAACTTGCTTGGGTTCCCCATCAGGTATTGGTGTTTGGTATTTAGAAATATTCTGGCCAAAATAACTCAGAGAGGGTTGCTTTGTAGGTCAGCTTCTGGATCAATAAGTGTCATCTTGGCAGGCCTTGACTTCTGGCTCTGTCGCTGATGTATGTGTCACCTTAAGAAAGTCTGTTTCACTGCAATTTCCCACTCAAGTGGAGATAATGAGGCAGACTGAGTTTGCAGTGGAGAGAAATCACTGAGAAGCCCTCTGGTACTAAGATAATTCTTGAGCATTCAGGGTGGAGGGCAAGGATTGGAGGAGCCTGAGGAGTGTCGAAGAATAAAGTAGACAAGCATTACTGCAAAGACGACTGGGGTATCAGCAGTTTGCTCGGGAAACATCAGTCTCTCTTGCTAAAGGTGTGTTTTCTGATGGTACCTAAGCTTTCAGTTCAGAAGTGATGAGACAATATTCCTTTTTTTTTTTTTAAGGTTGTAATATGATAATAATCCTTTCTTGCTTGTGCCTGCGCAGATAGGAAAAAACCTTTCCTTTTGGATGCATATTGTTCTCTCTACTCCATTACTTGAGGATTTGCCTATTCCAGTGTAACTGAAGCATCTTAAAACCAATAAAAGATTGCTGCTGACAGCATCACCCCAGTGAGAGGAGGTCTGGCCCTGCGCCTTGGTCATGGTGTGGAATTTAATCTCTGCCAGTTATGATTTAGGAAGCCCTAAACAGCCTGGGATCCTACTGAAAGTTTTTTGTCTTTAGCCATACTTACAGAGCAGGAGCGTGCTGCAGGATCTCTTCTCATCATTAGCGACGAAGAATAGTCAGGTGCAGGGACACATCCCCCTAGCCTTCTTCATACCTGAAAAAGTCAAAATTTTGTGACCAGGCAAGCATGAGGGGTCACATGCTTACTGAGTGCTTTGAAATAAGCTGGGAGCAAAGTACTCAGAAGGATGAAGAGCTAGGAAGAGATACTTTTATTTTATTTTGTAAGTGGCTGAGAACAGATTTCGTTTCAGAAATTACTTTGCACTGCATTGTAACAGTAATTGCTAGAGTGCCTAAAGCTTTCTTAGATACATGCTCTTTGTTATTTCAGTGGGGGTTTTTTAAAAGAAAATAAATAGTCATTCTACTTTCAAACTGTGTAGAGTAAATAAGACTAACTTTACTGCTTGAAGAAAAAGCGTAAAAATACCCAACAGCTGCCTTATTTTCTCAATGCTATTCAGCCCCTGCCTGGGGCCGGGGTTCTCTGGAAAAAATAGTTTGTGATCATGCAAGTAAAGACTTTATCACACATACACAGAAGAGGAGAATGGTTGAATGGACAAGTTCTGGCATTTACTAAGTTATTCAACTTAAGTAATACGTAAAAAAATAGTTTGGCTTATAGCAGGATGTGGTTGGACAACACAATGTCTATAGGTGATTCCTTTGCTTTGAAGAGAGGAGGAGCTGTAAGATGCCAGAAAGGCTCTGATTTATCTGAGCAGTCCTACTGAAATCACTGTGCGGTCATTAAAATCAAGAATGATGATAACTGCTTGCTAACCAGAGATCTGAGTGTAGTTCTTTGGCTTGTATCACTGTGGAGTCCCAGTTGTCAATCCTCTTGGCAGACTGCTATATAACTCTGCTGCTTTAAGTGTAGTTAGTTCATGGGCATAAAAGAGTGTTTACTCAATTTACTTTTGTTTTAGGTAATACAAATTTTGCAGGGACCTTCTGAGCTAGTCCACACTCACAGTGTTGTGGGGGTCAAGATAAGTTTTGTTCTTAAGTTTACTGTCAGAATGCAGCAATTGTCTTCATTGCAATGCACTCTTTGTCCTTAACTTGCCCAGTAGATGGTACTGTTGGCTGTTTTTTCTAATTTATTTTAAAGCTATGCAATAAGATGTTTGGGTTTTTCTCTTCCTTTTTGTCCTTTGCACTTTGATTGTTCTTCCTTTTTCTTCCTTTTCCTTACTGCCTGTTCTCCCAAAATGTATTTTTATCTTGTATGAAACAATAGCAGCCTTTATTCTGATTTGATCTCTGTGGGTACTGATGAAACCTTATATACTCTTAAAAGGGCACAAGTAACAGCAAACAGATAGTTTGATCTTTCTTGCTCTGAATTAGACACATGCCACGGCGGGGACTTAATTTGAAACTAGATTGTATGTATTTCTTCCCAACAGGTTTGCGTTTCTAAGAATTAATCTGCAATATGATAGACGTTTCACATTGTTTGCAAATTTATTTTTATCCCATGTAGTGACAAATGCACAGAGTATTTTTGTGAAATGTGGAGAAAGAGAACTGAAAGCCCTTTTAACATATAATTCCCCTGCATAAAACTACGGAGTGCCTTCCAGGTTGCGTGGTAAGGCAAAGAATTTCCATTAGAAATTGAAAGGTTCTAAAGCCACTGGAGGAGGGACAGCAGAAGTCCACAAGAAGAACAGAAGGAGCTTGTGCCTAGCCTAATAAAACTAAGTTTCAGGGTAATAATTCCTTGCTTCAAATATATACCCATAGTAAGCGCTGGGGTGCTAGAGCTATGTAATCCATAGGGTTAAGAACAAGTGGATATAAACTGGCTATGAATAGATGTAAATGAAAAGTTAGAAGAAGGTTTTTTGAGAAAGAAATTCAGGGATGGACACTCAGTAGAGGCACTGGTAACAGAAAACTGGCTGTTTCTCCATTGCAGCTGAAACATTTATGAAATACTTTATGTGGTACTATTGCCTGCAGTAAACAAAGGCTTCATCTCAGTGACTTACGATACTTTTTCCAATCCTGTATAAATTTTAACACAATTTTAATTTATTTTTTTTTTAAATGCGTATTCATAGTAATTTTGATCCCTGTAGAAGAACTTAGCATGTGGCTAGACAGAAATTGTTCAGAAAGTATTTATGATGTTTGATTATTTTTTATTTAAGCCTTCATTTCCCTCAATGTGTTCTGTATTTGTTCTATGAATATTAAAATGTTCCTGGGGATTAAATTAACTGTCATCTAAGCTGAAATCCTGGTATATCAGGGCATCATTTCCTCAGAATGTGAAAATGTATCTCAGCTCTTGAGTGGAAGGAATCTCTAATGATGTTTAGATGGAAGCTACTGTTTAATTCCCTTTTGATCCTTGTGGAAACTTTTAAACAAGGCAGCTAAGTAAGTTCTGTGTTGTATACTTACTAACAGTTGGATTCATCCTGCCAGCTCAGTTTGTGTTAAAAGACCATTGGCTTAATTGGGTGGCATAGAAAATTATCTTCCTAAGAGGTTACTTAAAATTTGCAAACAGGCATTTGACAAAAGTCAAATGGATTAAATTCATACCCAACAAGCTTTGTAACTTATTCTCTTTTAAACACTGAAGTGACAAAAATCAGGTTTCTTTGTGAGATAATTTTAAAAGTATTTGATAATGGCCTGGATTTGTTTCCATCAATGGGAATTTTACTATGTGTCTTAATGAAGACAGGTTTAAAGAAAATCCCTTCATCCAGTGCAAATATATACATTTACTTCTGGAGTTTTGTGACTTAAACCCAAATTTTTACTTCTCAGAAAGCTATGGATCCATCTTCAGAAGTTAGCTCAATGGCACTATTTTCTTCCCTCTGTATCACCTGCTGCAAACTTCTACACTGTCAAGACACCTTGGGAGGACTGCTTTTAATATGTTTTGTCTTGGGTCACCAAAAATAGAGGAAATGTTACGACAGAACCTTTATTTTTTTTTTTTTTTCCTTACTTTCGAAGTAGAAGAGGCTTACAAAAGTGCTAATTTTTTTCATAGACACATAAACCACGATTACTCTAGCTCCCTTTTGTCACATTTCCAACAGTAGACACTAGCTGGCACATTGCTCTGGCAGCTCTTACCCTGTGATGGCTTCGTGCAGCATTCTGCTCTCTACATCTATGTAGCCCAGTTTTAAGCAATTAACCTCTGTCACAAGTTTTTCATTGCTTTTTCTCCCCAGCTAAAACCAGAGTCCCACTCCCCAGATTTGAAGCATTTTTCTGGTCAGCTACGGAGAGCTCAGCATGCACATTAATGCTAAAGCTGTAGTTAGGGAAGCAATGAACGAAAGCAGACATATCTCCTTCAAGTCTGTGTCCAAACAGGAGCTGGAGGCCTCTGACACTGATAAAGGGGAGGCTGTGGGCAAAAGCAGGAGATAGAGAGGTCAGATGAGGCAGCGGCACAGCCACGTTGTTGTGTTCTCCTGCCTGCTAAGGCAGTACTGACTGATTATTCTCCGTCACTGCGCCCATCTTGGTGTGGTAGCCCAACTGTTGAAGAGCTGCTTCATTAATGGTTTGGCTCTTGCTGCCATGAACACCCTCCAGTGAAAGGGTAGCTGGGAGCAGCCTTCCCTGCAGTCACCAGTCTTTCATCATGTTTGATGCCTGTCAGTCAGCCATCTGAAGCGAGAAGGACCGGTGGGTCACTGCACTAGCCAGGGTGACATCTTTACGTACCACAGGAGGCCACAGTGGAGGAGGAACATATGTATAGTGTCAGCGCTGAACATTGATCAGACCATACAGAAATATCATAGGTATTAATTAGACTGCTCAGAAATACCTTTGGTTTACAGATGTTCTGGCTGATTATATATGAAGGTGCAGGCAAGTGTTTCCAGAAGTCAGTTAGTAACCTCTCTGTGGCCTCTTAGTTGGTAGGCTGCAGCGCCATGTTTTAGTCTGTGCTCGCAGCCTGTTTGCTAAGCCAGCTTTTGCAGAGTTAGAGCCTTTGGAAGCAAGGAAAGTTTTCCTCCTGGCATCCAGCTATTCCAGCAGCAGCAAAGCACCAGTAGCAAAAATGAGCATAACCAGAATAAGAACCATGTTGGGTACGTAAGTCAGCTATAAGACACAAAGATCTTCTGAATGGTAACTGCTATTCTTTGGATGGAACAACGTGAAAGTCTGACCACACACTGGAGTATGAGCATATGGTGTTACTGCCTTCAGTTCAAGGCTGAACTCCTGGACTTTCAGACCAGATGGATGTATCAACAGTTTGCCCACACTTGCGTACCTGTTCTGAGCATTGTCATAACAAGTAAAAATCTTGGCTGCGGAAGCCTTATGACTGTGTGAGGCCTTCCTCTTCTTCCTCTCCCTCCCCTCAGCTTACTTCTGAGCTGCTCACATTCCTTAGGACCCAGTGGTTCTTTGCAAATGCTGAAGTTGGAAGGACTGTATTAGTGAAAGCACTCTATTGTGATATATACGCATGGGGCTTACCTTTGCTTTCAGCCAGAATGGCTTATTTTTAGTACTGTACCATAGCTGCAATTCATCCTGCAGCCTCTGGAGGCACAGAGAAAGTCAGTGTAGTGCTGGGCAGTTGTTCCCTTCTCATTTTCCCCAGGTGAAGTTACCTGACCAGAGAAACAGAAAGGGGCTTCATGCTACTGCCCTTAAGGAATATTCTCACAGGTGGGTGCTGTGGAACTTTGAAAAGACTCTCAGGTGTAATTATTCTTGTTGATGAGAGCATCACACTGATAAAGACCTGTTCTCTGTGGCAAAGCTCAGAGAGATACACCCCTTCACTGTTCAGTCAGGGACAGAATGCTGCCTTGAGTTCAACATGTGTAACCAGCTGGGCCTGCAAACAACGTTGTGACTGGAAAGCTGAAGTTTATTTTCCTCTGGTAGTGCTGTAATCATTACAGCATTTGGAAGATGCTTTTCAGCTGGCAGCAGAATGGCTATAACTCCCGGTGCTCCTGTGTAAGCACAGCATGTGGGGTATTGTTGAGCCTTGCTTCTGGCTGACAGTAATACCACGTTCAGCATGTAATTAAACAGCTCATAAACTGCCTTGAGATGTTTGTTTATGTGCACTTTACAGTGGAGAAGTACTGTGTTTTCAGAGGATGCTGAAATTTCTGTACTCTGTGAAGCATTTATATTTGACATTCAGTTCCTTTTTCCTTGACAAAAATACTCAGTGAGTGGAGTGTGTTATTTTGCTGGCAATGAAAAGCATACAGTTAGGAGATTTTCCCATGAAATTCTGTTATTGATTTTTGGATTATTGTGTGTGCATGTGGAGGCATTTGTAGCATTATCTATTGCAAATTAATATTTTTAGATAACAAAATGAGTTTGCATTTTGCTTGATAGAAACAACAAAGGCTTGTTTCCAATTCCTTGGGGATAAGCAGCTACACATAGAAATAAGGTAATATGGTGAGGACACTGTGTAAAAACTATCTTGGTGAATAGAAGAAGATGCTGTAAGAGAGTATTAGTAAATTTTTACTATCTTCTATGGCATTTGTTTTATGTTACAGTTTAGAGTGAATGAATTTGGGGCCCTGGAAGTGATTACAGATGAAACTGAGATGGAAAGTGTTAAAAAGGCAACTGCTACCACTACGTGGATGGTTCCAACTGCTCAAGAAGGTCAGTTAAGAGGTGATAGACATTTTCTGTGATAGACTATATTTTGTTTAATATATCGGTTTTTCTTGAAAGATTGCCCTCCAAAAACAGGCAAACCAACCTTATTTGCTTTAATGCACAGGGTATCTCTGATTTTACTTGTTTCTTGGGGTGTTAATAAGTGTGAAAAGAAATACATTTTAAGTTTAAAGGAAATAATTCCACTGTTAAACATCTGAAGTTCAATTGCCGTCATGTTTTTTTCTAACAGTAACTTTTTCTAAGTTTAGAATTGATATTTTCCCCCTCTGTCAGATTTGCGAAATAGTCAATTTCTTACTTTTGAATAACTGAGAATTTTTCAGATGTTATTTTTGTTGAACTCGTTCACCAGTCTGCCCACAGACTTTACTAACTGCCTACAGTTCATTTGTGACTGAAATACTGTGCACTGTAAACTGCCTTCACATGATACTGGCTGCTGCTCAGCTGCTAACACTGATGTCAATGTGTTTGCACTGTTGCCTTGTTCCTGCTGACTATGCTTTTTTACACTATTAAAATTAGCGTGTAGTAACCATTTATGTTTATCTTGAATAATAAAATTCTAATAGTTGTAGTATCTGTCTGCCAAATAAGGTGTTTCCTGGATTCAAAATACTAATCTAAGGAAACACCTTTTATGTTCAAAAAAAGCTGGTTTTACATGGTCATAGGTCCTGAAAATCTTGACGGTCTGACTCCAGCAGTGAAGGAGTAGTGTGAAAGAGAATATCACAGCTGGTTTTGTGATTACTTACAACTACCTAGTTTATTTCCTTGATATTGTATTTTACCAATTTTCTTCTAAAATACTCATTCTGTATGGTCTTTGAAAAGCAGACTTCAAAATTTTGGTTTAATAATTATCAGTATAAACACAATAAGCAAAGTCAATGAAAGTTTTCCTTTGCTACTCTCCCACCATTAAGTCTTAACTTTTGTGAATAGGTGAAACATTTACACCAGTGGGAAAGTAGTTTGGGCCTCAGCTGTGAGGTCTGCAGGTTCAGACCACAGGTACACTGTTCTGTAGGTCTGCCTCCAAGGCAATGATAGTTATTCAAGATTCAAATCTGTGATGAGAGTGGCAACAGTGTGATAACATAGTAGCAGAACAGGTTCTCTCCTTAGATTCAGAGGTCACAGTTAACTGCAGTAAAGCACTCAACTTTATCACTGTGGTCTGAGAAACCTAAAAAAACCCCAAACAAATAATACTAATACTGAATGAAAGTATTTATGAACACATAGGTAGGCTAAGTAAGCATCCTACTATTACGTTACACTTTTCTTGACTAATTTAATGCTCCCTAGAAGTAAAAATATCGCTAAAATTTTGCATTGTGAGAGGAAATAGTTGTTTTGAACCACTAATGATGCTAGACTGTAAATATAACACATAAATGGTATACTCTTCTAGTGGAAATAGTCTGCACAGATAAGTTCATTTGACTCTGCCTTCAAAGAGAGTAAGGTGCTCAAGCAAAAGAAAGAGTTTATGACTTGAAATTTGCCTTTTGGGGGGGTGCAAAGTCAATGACCTGCTCTAGAAGCTGGAGAACTTGCCAGTGCTTCATACTTGCCTGTGAGTGAAAGAAACTTCATTCTCTCCTAGGCTACACACCTCTTGTGGGGAAATTGTAGCTTAGGATGAGTAACTTTGTATTTGAAAAAAATATTGTTACAAATCGATGATTTTTTTACTTGTGGTGGAGGACAGGCAGGTTGAGCAATAGCTACTGCTGTGAGAGACTGCAGATTTAGTCAGTGGTTTACTTCCAGAAATAAGTTCACATGTTGAAAGATCACTCCCCCCAAGATCTTTTTCCCAAATGACCTTTTATAGAGGTCCAACATGAGGCATGTCAGCAGGAGGTGAGGTGATGAGGTCCATGCAGTAATGGCTGGGCAGCCAGTGCAGTGCCTGTCACAAAATTCACTCCTTCCACAGGTAGTCACATCAAGCAGTGTCAATATTTCACTGATTTCAGAAGCATGAAATCGGTGGATTCCTCTCTTGTGTTGCAGTATGAAAACCCAATTTACTTGCCAGGAATATGGACCCCATACAGACACTAACTCCCAGTTCTTAATTCTAACAAGAGTGGTGTGACTTCTCTTCTACTGTTTGCTTGGCAAGGCCTGCTGAGGATGGTTGGAAATGTGTCACCTCTACCTAAGTGAAGTTATTTTTTCCATTGTGCAGCCTTTTCAGAAAAGACAGGGATTCCCACAAGGTTGAAGGAAACTGCAAAAATGGATGGACTTGTTTTCTGTGAAAACTGTTACCACTATGGTACCATAGAAGAATTTGTTCCTGAAGGAAAATTTTGCAGCCAGAAATGTGCCCAGCAAGTAAAAAACAAGTAGGTGCTATTATAATGCATAGAAACAGAGAATTTGGCATAAATGCAGCATGAAATCAAAGGGAGATATTAAGCAGCCATGTTTTGGTGAATTTCCGTTGGTTTCTAAGGTTCTTTCACTGTATTTTATGTAAATGCATTAACAGTATTTGGTTTTGTCTGACACTGATGTTGAAGACAGTCTTTTTTGCTCAGTGTGCTGTGTTCTACTGTCAGATGCAAGCGGTAAAACAGTCTATGGGATGCATGAATCAGTGTCAGACTCCCACCTTGTTTCATAATCATTAGAATTAAGATAATCAGTAATGAGATGGTTGGTGTGGTAACTTCATTATAATTAAGTGCAAGAGCTATGTTATAGATGACAGTGAGTGTAAACATGGGCATACTGTAGTTTCTCAGTTCCTTTTAGCTAGTGCAGTTCATCTCATCATAAAAGAAGGTTTGTGTTAGTATGTCCATTTTGTATTATATATTACTGCATTATGGCAGTTTTTAACATCTATGAATTTTTTTGTGTGCATTTTCCTTCATTTTTAGCTAATTGCTTCGAAGTTTTCTGTTCTGATTGCATGTTTAGCAATTTGTACATCACATACCAGCTTTCTCCAATTGGATTTGTCAGTCTTAACAATTACCTTTGCTTTCCTTTCTGTAAACTGCCCTGCAGTCCTAAACATTTCACAGTTTTCTTCTCCGTGAGACTTGATGGTACATGGGAAAAGACACACTGTTTAAAACATGCAGAACTTGTTCAGTGTAAGCTGACAGCTTTCTTTTTGCGGTTGCAATTGTGTGTCTTTCAGATTAGTTCATTTGACAGATGTAATTTCCAGTAGCATTTCTAAGAATATATTTGGTATGATACTCTGGGACCAGCGACCACTTGACCTTCGAATTTACTTGCTTTTTGCTTGTTTTATGAATATGAGAAGTGAAATAATATTGGCTTTGTGTCATTTTGTTACTCTTGTAATAGAGAACCAAAGGAGGAAAAGCCCAGCGTGGAATGCAATGGGGAAGATGATTCCAAAGGCATTCGGAAAAGAAAAGCAAAATTACCTCTCAGAGAAGAGTCCAGGGATAATGGGGAGAAGAAAGAGAATCCTGATGAAACTGTTAGTATGCATCATAAACCCATTCCCGCAAGTATGTCAGTGGGAGTTTTGCCTTATATTGCAATGTCAGTAACTTCATCAGTCTACAAAGAGAAGTGACGGCATCACTCTGTCAGCGCCACAATAAGTAGTTGATTTACTTACCAATTTGATTATGCCTCATCTGTAAATTGTAATTATTGACAATGAACTGATAAGAGCTGGTTTTGAACTCTTTTCCTTATTTTCTTAAGAAAACAACAAAAAATTTAAAGGAAAAATGATACTAAGCTAGACTTGCTATATGTTCAGCATAGAAAAACAGGAGTACATATTTGCCAACACCTGTTATTTTGTCACTCTGCACATAAATAAAAGGCTATAGACCAATAATTTATTTACAAAGAAAGCTACATTGCAGTTAAGAAGAGAATAGTTTCGATTTTCTTAGCGTAATTTGCCATAGAAAATCGTGGCTAAAGATTTGATTTTGGTTTATGTTAGTGTAATGTCTTTTGGGGTACCTTTTGGTTTTTTCCTTTTGGATTTATTCTTCATTTTAGAATTAACTTATCACAGTATCTTCCCATAATGTTCGTTTTCCTGTAATACTTGTTTTCTTCCCAATAGCTTTGACACTGCTGGGAGGAGCATAGTTTTGAGGGAGAAGGGGAGAGCTCTGCAACTGCCAAATTGTCAAAAGGCTGAAGACCCTAGGGTTGTTGGAAGGGAATTTGTAGCTGTCTGTATAGCAGTATCTTAGGCAAAAGTCAGGGGACACCTCCATGGCCTCTGTGCGTCTGCCTTCTCAAATGGGAACTTATTCTCTTCACCTGTTTAGCAGCTAACAAAACTGTTAATACACAAACAGTGAAATAAATAAAAAAGATCAGTGCATTTTATAGTTAGTAAAGCAATTGTACATTTGAAAAGAACAGACTAAAGCTGTAAGAGGTTTTTCTTTAAATTATTTTGGAAGCATGAACATGCCAAAGATATTGCTGTTTATCTCTGGTGCAGTAAGGCGTGCTGAAGGCTTTGTGATCTGTCCCTGGCTTAGAAAAGGCTGGCTGGCTGAGTGGTGGGAGTTGAGAGTCCTCTGTCGTTTTCATCCTGTTTGCTGTGATTTGTCACTGATGGCTTGCTTTGTTTTTATTAGACATCTACAGGTTTGTTTGCGATAGCAGAGAGCTATGTCAGTAGCCATTTAAAGGAAGTCATAGTTAAACCTTGGGTGTCTTCATTTTTACTGTACTAGACTTCTGAACTAATGATGTTACTCTATTCTTTTTTTAATTTAGGAAGACAAACCTGAAGGAAGGATCTTGAGAGTCTCTCAGAGAGCCAGGAGAAAAAGGAAAGGGGAAATAACAGTTTTGAAGCAAAGTAAGTTAGATTACGAAATAAAAATCTCAACTGTCAATTCTTTACATAATATCCATCTCTTATATTGAATTGCCAGCATTGTTTGACTGAATTTGTATTCCCTATTGAATAAATCTTTTTTTCCAGTTCAGTTCTGTAAAAAGAGAGTATTAGTGTTACTTATAGCAATTAAATTTTAAGGATTGAAAAATTGCGAGAGCCAAGAGAATTCTGGGGAAAAACCCCATCACTTGGAGATTGATTACCTTTTACAAAGAACCAGTTTGTATACCTCTGGCAGTGTGGAGGAGGATATAGTGAGTGTAAATGTAATTGATGCACATTTTAGGGTTTTTTTCATGCTTCTAAAGACTGTCAGTATTAAAGGGAATCGGGCCCATGGAGTTCCCAGATGTTGAAAGACATGTATTAAGCAGAAGTGAAAGTTTACTTTTCTTTCCTTGGGGATCAATTTTGTATCTACCGTATGTGCTGGAAATAGACACATTAATGGAACTGTTTAGGAATAATTGCTATAGTCAGTCCAAAGGGACATACACTGCATCAAGCGGCATAATAAAACATATTTTAAATGAGTGCAGTTTTTTCAAGGTGATAGGTACTTTTAGAAGGAATGAGAGAATCGGAAGCTATTATACCTCAGTGGTACACCAAGCACAAACCTACATCTTGCCCTGTAGAGTGTTTCTTATGGTAGACTGGGAACCATTACGAGAAGTTGCTGGGCCACTAATCAGCGCAGAGCTCCAAACAGCCCTGCTGCACGCTAGGCAGATGAAATACTGATTGAAGATGCAACACATAAAAGTTGTGGAAGATCACCCCCTGAGATAGAATTACTCCTGAAATAAGAATATTATTTCTAACAGTTGTTTCCAAAGCTGGGGTGATAAGAAGCATGTGAGATACAAGCACAAAGCTGATGCTCTATGGAAATCACTGCTGTCCACTGACAATGATCTGTACAGATTTCTTCTGTTTGCTTTTATTTGGGAAAATGTCAGTTCAGCACAAGAGATTTGGAATAAAAGACCAATTTATATTCAGAACCAAGCACATAACTGTATTGTGCTGAGCAACAGATCTCTTAAATGGAGTAGATTAAAACTGGGTAAATCACAAATAAAATGAGATGAATGTTCTTTAATAGTGTTGCGCAATCGCTGTCATTCTGAATTTTGTTATCTTTTGGTTACATTATCATGTTTCTTCAGGAAAGTCTGGCATTGCTATTGTTATGGTTCATGTTTTAATCATAAGAATACTTAGCCAGACTGTTACTTAAGGGACTTATTTCTCTTTTGAGTAGCCCATGATCAGGATCGAGCCAGAATCATAATGTGGGCTGTGAGGAATCCTGCTGGCAGCATGAGCTTATGGTCAGAAATGCTAAGCTGCATGTGCAGGGGCAGCATTTTAGGTGAGGATCAGTAGAGCAGAGTGGAGGTGTATGAAAGCAAATACATACATGGCCAGCCTCACAAACCATCTGGTTTTAAAGTTCCTGGCTTTTGCTAGTGTACTTAGCACCTTATTTTCAAGGCCTAAAAACTGTTACTCGCTGATGTGACTGTAGCCAGTATTAAGGTGGACTGTAGCCATTATAACAGTTTCTGTGCAAATGTATAGAAGTATTCATACTCTACAAGCAAACCTGAAACTGGAGTTCTCTATCATGTGGTAATGACATGAAGGGGGTACGAAAGCACTTGTGACAGTTTTGATGGCTTGGAGAAATTACTGTTAAATCACTGCCTCTCCACCCAAACCCATCAAACTACAAAGTGATAGAGTAGGTTAGAAGCATTCTGAATACTGTTAAACAATCAAGTATTTCAACTGTGCTCAAAAAAAACATGTCACGAGTGCCATCCATTCACAAATGCTTTCCTGGCAAAGAAATTCTCAGGAAAAAAATAAAAATAAAATATTGAGCTACTTTGTGAGTTTAACTGGTCTTTTGACACATTGGCAAATTGTATATCTTAATGCTTCTTATGAGCAATAAGGGAAAAGGGACAGGGGGCAAGACTTCGTAAGTTGTTCCTGTCACCTGAAAGACCTTTTTCTTATTACTAATCAAATTTCTGTTGCCGGAAATCTTTTTATGCAAATCAGGAACCTTTGTGTTCCAGGTGCAGTTAAACCTACAGAGCTACTTATTTCCTAGAAATAAGTCCTGAGAAACTCCATGAATGCATTTAATAAAATGTAGATTTGAGATAGGTATATTATAAACTTTGAAGTGTTGTTTGGGTTTTTCTGTTTTGTTTTTCTTGAGAAGTAACAGTTGCAGAATTCTTTTGCTGTTGTGTGCTTCTTTACAGCTATACCCTCTAAAGGAAGGCAAGCATGGTGTTGGGCATCCTATCTGGAGGAAGAAAAAGCTATTGCAGTACCTACTAAGCTTTTTAAAGAGGTATGATGCTCTGAAGTTTAAGTCAGTCAGCCACCTAAGATCATGAAATTTCTAGGAAATAATTAAAAAAATAATTTGGAGATTTTAAAATTTCCTGGGGAAAACCCTACATGATTAAAATAATGCTATCCATCAGCAATCATCAAGATAGTTGAAACATGTGAAATTAGTTATCTTTCTCTGCTTTTCCAGAGAATTCTGTAGTTGCAGATGAATGCTGTCAACTGAGACTACAGAAAGCAGATGTTTTCCAAAATCTGCAAGTTCTAGCCTTTCCTTCTAATCTCTGAAGATAAGCATCTGACAACATACCCTCATTTTTTTATTGCATATCATTCTCTTCAAATATATTTAGAAAGGTGGTACAAAGGTAATCTTTCGGCTTGTTGCTTTGATTATATTACCTGTCTTTTTGCAGCTCCTGCTGACATATGTTATTAAATCAGATACTGGTTTGGCTTGTTCCCGTTTGTGTGTCATCTGATTGGATGTCACATCATCATCTCTTGCCTGTCCTTTGCTGGCTATGGTAGTCTTTGTCATTTGTCGTTTCAGCGTTTTCTCTAGCACTGCCTCTCTTGCTTGGGAGAGAATCCTGTATGGAAATCCACAAAGCTTCCATGCTGTTCTCCTTTCTTGCAAAACCTGGCAAAACATGTGAACGTGTCTCATCCGCTGTACTTCCTCTATGGA
Source organism: Strigops habroptila (assembly GCF_004027225.2). NCBI lineage: Eukaryota > Metazoa > Chordata > Aves > Psittaciformes > Psittacidae > Strigops > Strigops habroptila. The sequence goes on along the minus strand of NC_044282.2, from coordinate 5,796,704 downwards.
TACCCAGTATTATTTTTTGATAATTCTGTCTGAACTTGTAGCCTGTTTCTTGCATCTGTTTCTTAGTTTGCTTTATGCTTCAACTGTTAAATCTTTTGTGCAGAGATTAGCTTTTCAGTTTACATGTGCATGTGATGCTGACCTTTAATTGGTGCTTTTAGACATTGCTGAGATATAAAAGTAAAGAACCAGGATTGCAATATACAGAATCCATAGATTTGTAGGTGCAAGAAGGGCAGTTACCCAACCATCCGTAGTTATATCCCCCTGTGCTATTTACTGGTTGAAAATTTAACAAGAAAAAGGATCTGGATATGTAGTGTCTCCATCTGGAAGGTAGATTTACAAAGTGTTGCTCTGCCTCTCTGAAGTTCTGTGAAATGCTCTTGGTGGCACACAGGCATATACCAGCCTTTCTGGGCACTGCATGTGGTAGTAAAGTCTGGAATTACATGATGATGTACTGTTTCTTTTATTTTTCTCCACAGTGTACCTTTCTCTTTCCCATTCAGTGCATATTATTTCATATTTTGTTTTAAAGTCGTTAGCTCCTGGGTAACTCTAGGGTTTTATGTAGTGTGCAGTATTTAAAGCATGTAGTGGAGAGAGAATTCTTAATAACACTCAGAAGTAGCCAGGTAATTTTCTCCATTTTAGAGATGCACAGACAAGCCACAGGAACAGGAAAGTTAAAAAAAAAAACCAAACCCAAAAAAACCCAAACCCAAACATCACCACCATTTTTGAATCCTCAGTTTCCATTTCATTGTGAGAATTATTCTTATTTTTTCTCTATTTTTCCAGTTCAAAAGCAGTACTTTTCATGGTGTTTTTTCATATCCTTAATTAGGAATGGTCAGGGAAACAGAGAGTCCTTTCCATTTCTTGGTACTTAAATCTTAGAGTCATTTCTAGGCTGTGACTGACAAGCTGTTTCTGCATCAGTAAAAAAAATCATCAGCCCTTGAATTTTGATTTTTCAATCCCCAACTCTCCTGATGTAATCTTTTGGGATTTGTGTATGTTCTTGCACCGTACATAAGCATTTCTGATGCTTAGTTTGCCATCTCCTCATTTGCTGACTACCATTACCTTTACTCTTATTTTATTCTTGTATCTCTCCTTAACGAATTATCTTTAAGTGTTTGTTGTGAAGACAGTGCGTGATTACTAAGTTTGCCATAGCTTTACGTTGGGTGATGTACTGAGAATAGTGCACAAAACTGAAATCTGTTGAACAGTGTTAAAGTTACCTAAAAGTTGCCTGTTATTTTGCTGTAACAACAAAACAGATTGTGTTGCCTTAGAAGTTTTAGATTTGATAATGAAAAGAATAGTGATTAATTCATGTCTTAAATTTCAGGAAATATCTGTGTGATAATGGCTTAATTTTTTGTGTTTTGTTTGTAGAATTTTGTCCTGTTTGTACAGTAGTGTTTATTATAATAATGAAAGGATAAACAGATTTTTGACTTTTTGTTTCCTTTCTTTATAATTTTATTTCTGCTTGCTTTTGCAAAATGTCAGTTACGTTTTTTGCCATTGTTCCACAGTGTGTCAGTATTTGTAGGATTTCAGTTTTCCACTGAGGTTTTTTATCTGTGAAGTGTTTGTGATATAGATGGCATTAACTGCAAGTCCGTGCACCAAGATGAACTTTCAAAATTTGAGTTTATTGATGTAAAAAAAAACAATGCTCTGCTTTCACATTTCACATTTCCTCTTGAGGAAATATCCGGAATTATGCGTAGTGTAACTTCATTAAACTTTCATTGATAATAAAGAAGTATGGTGATGTTAGGATGAAATAACTTTTCAAATGCATGTTCTGCAGTCAGATACTCTGATGCCTTAACTGAGGTCTACAAAACTATCTAAGCTATTTTTAGATAGGGACTTAGAGCTGTGGTTAAACATCTATTAGCTGGCCACTTTAGGCTGATTTAAACTAGTCTGGTTCTCCATTTCCCTTCCTCTTGACTGTGTATTCCTGCTCTTGTGCCATGCACTGCATTTTTTTCTCCTGGGTTTATTATTTGGTTATAGCAGTTGCAGCCAAAACCACCAAAGAGAGGATTTGCTTCCTTCTGAGTAGGTGAAACCTCTCTGAGTACCTCCCCTGGTACCTTGCTCTTTCCATTGACTGCCGAGGTACTGCAGATGGCTAGGGAGCACGCATAGGTTTTAGGCAGGAACAGAAGGAAGGGGTGGCATGTAAGATGCTTCTCCCATATTTTGTCTGTAACCGTTTGGGACATAAAAACTGGCTGTGAATTTGTTAACCCGTGGAAAGCTCTCTTCAGTTTTATTTGTTTTTCTGATAATCCCTCCAATTTAACATTAATATCCTTCTTTAACAGAGGGCAGGGAGCATGATACATGGGATGCTGATGCCTTCCAATTGAAAACATCTGTTCTGCTTAGCCTTGTTTTCACTTTATCTTCTTCGAAAGATGTTCCTCTGGGTTCGTTATAATGGGATACAAGGGTAGTCATGTTCCTGTGATGCAAAAATATTCCTGAAAAACTAGCTAATCTGGACTCAACATATAAAGGGGAAAATGACATCAAAGAGGCCATCCCTATATACAAACAGTGTTTCATATTTCTGCCATACAGCTCATTTTTCATAGCCTGAGATGTGGAAATGAAAAGGCAAACTAGAGCATCATCATTATTATAATAGGAAAGATGACCACCAGGAAGGTGTCAAAATGTTACTGTACAGATTGAAAAACCAATAATTACATTGTTAAAATGTTTTATTGACAATTAGTGAAAAAAGTTGAGGGTAAATAATATCATCTTCTTTCCCTTAATTAACCTTTTTGCTAATTTTTTTATCGTTTTCTTACATACTCTCGAGTTTTAAGTCATTCTGATATCAAGGTGGTTTTTAAACAATCAGTTTCTCTTTTCCACCGTGTGTTTTTAAAACTACAAAACTTACTTTACAGTGATTTATTAGTTCTTTCAGGATCATGAATAAGAATCATTGTTCTTTTCCTTGTGAAGATACTCTTTCTCTTGTATAGTTTCAGAAGTATTGAAACTGTTCTTTTCCATTGCAGTATCAGTCTTTCCCATACAACAAAAACGGATTCAAAGTCGGGATGAAGCTGGAGGGTGTGGATCCTGAGCACCAGTCGATATACTGTGTTCTCACAGTGGCTGAGGTAAGGAGAGGCTGCGAGCAACCATGGTGTGCAATTACAGGAGAGACTGAACCAAACCAGCAGTAGCTGAAAGTGCTCGTTCTTCCATAACAAGCAGACAGAAATTGTATGTGGGAAATGGTTTTTAACTTAATAATGCTGTATTAAATTTACCTGACAGGCATGTAAAGGCTATCCAGTGCCATGCAGCAGTGACCGTTTACATATATTTAACTTAAGCAGCTAGAAGAAACAGCATTACACTAGTAGGATGATGTGTGATTTTTCTGTAATCCTGTAGTTTAGATCTATATTTAAAAGACAAAGTAAGTAGGAAAAACATAAGTATGACAACTGATATATAGTAGTTTTATAGACGTTTGATAGTATTTACAGTTGCTCCATTCACTGATACAAATACCAAACACTTTCTTGTATTGCAGTTGCGCTAATTTTTCCAGGCTGATGGCCTCCGAAATTGCCTGTATTGGCAACTTCTACAAGTTAGTATACAATATAAACAATATACAATATATACAATATAAACGCAGTTTGTGTTTTTGCTGCACTGTATGAAATATTTTTTCTCATGGCTGGCTTCTTTGCTTTTAATAGTATAAATGAGACCCTGTTTTTCAGTTACATTTTATGTGTCTTTCAAACATACATTAGTTTTTACATAGTTTTACCAAGGATCCTTTTTTGGTTTGGTTTTGTGAATTAAAACAGGGAAACAGGAGTAGGTAGGTACTGTGTCACTGTATTCTAGGCAGCAGTAGTTTTGCAGTTTATATTTTAATAGCCTGGGCTTTTGTGTTCCCATTTCTGGATCTCTTCATGGCCCATAGTCATATCCCATTTCTGTGGATGTCTCTTACATTTTCTTGCGGATGGTGTGTCAGGGGATGAGTGACCTGAATTCCACAGAATTCTGAGATGGCAAACTGAAAGTTATGTCAGAGTATAAATGAAATATAAAACAGGGTGACCTCGATGTCAAGAGATTTTCACTTGTGACTCTCATAACTCAGGGAGATGTGGAGAATTTTTGTGCAGAGAATTTTTATCCTGTTTTCCTCTCAGTGTTTAACTTATTGCTTCTTGGAATAAGTGAAGGTTCTGGGGGATACCTCCACTGACTTCTCATCTTCAATGTTCTCAGTATCTCTGTGGAGAGCCTGTTGAACATAGTTATTGTTGAGTGCTCCCTTGGATATTGATTAATTGGAATAGCTTGAGAGCATCATTATCTGTGCTTTGTCCATGATGATATTGGATGTATTCATGTTTTTCTGTTGGGTTTCTGTTTTGTTCTGATGTTGGGTTGAACAGTTCAAGTTCTTGAACACCAATGGCAACATCCAGCTTTTAGTTAATTCGTTTCACCAGAAGAGGAGGCACTCAGACTGAGAATAGCTTTGCTTTTTTATTCTTTCCTTTTTGTCAAATGAATTTATTCATCCAGTATTGGGTTTAGCAGAAGTAAAAGGCTGACTGAAAACACACTGTTGTTATACATAATACTTGAACTGAAGCTGTTGTGCGTAGGGCAAACATTTTAAAACACAGCATTGTATGTTGTACATTCTTGCTTTTAGGTTTGTGGCTACAGAATACGGCTTCATTTTGATGGATACCCAGATTGTTACGATTTCTGGGTGAATGCTGATTCTTCAGACATTCATCCTGTTGGATGGTGTGAGAAAACAGGTCACAAGCTTCATCCACCGAAAGGTATTGTTTAGTCTGAAATGTGTTTCTCTTAGTTCTGAGATTAAGTCTGTCTGTATAGTGCTGTAGTTTTTGGTTTTGGTAGAAATGTTTCAGTTTAGTCAGAGTATTTGAACATGGCAAGTTAATTCTTGCTTAAAATCTGAAGGTTGAAATCCTACCTTTTTTATTCGGTGCAAATTCAGAGAAAACAGGAAAACAAAATGAACTCTAAGAGTCACTCATAAGGCATTAGGAAAGAAAGTTAAGCAATAAACCTAGACCCAAAAGGAATGTTCATTGCAAGTAAAATGGCAGCATTCTTGTGACATGTATGCTTAAATTGACGTCTCACAGGCAGCTGAGAATCCTTTAGTGGAAAGTCTTAGGACATTTGCATTGCTAGAGACTGATCATCATTATTGTACATGTGTTGGCACACACTAGCAAAGATTGTGCTCTTTCCAAAAAGAGTAAGCTTGAAATAGAGATGAAAAGAGAAATGAACAGATAAAGATGGAGAAAAAAGGGTAGGACTACAAGCCTGAAAGTGTAATTTGTACATAGCTTATGTAAATGGTATACAGGTGTTGAAATATGTCATTTGCTTGCCGAATTATTCTATTATACATTATGTAGCTCTTTTATTTTGGCAGATGGAGGGCGTTTGCACTGAACTGTACCAAGAAAAAGGGATAAATGGGCTCCCTTTTGGGACAGGGAAGGGAGTATGTGGGGATGAAGGGAGCAAATCCTAAAGAAAGGAGAGTGAGAAATAGATGAATGTGGTGTTTTGACATACATATGAGGGTAGAATAACGTGGTTTAGAAGGGCTGCGAAATTATGAGTGTACAGAGTCAAGAGGATGTGTTACGGAGGATTATAAAACTGGACGTAAGCACTCAGGTGTGGAAAGCGAGAGTAAAGCCACTGGAAGTATAGAGTCATGGGGCCTGCCGGTGTGGGAGAGCATGGCATTTTTCCAGCTGAGCTTTGGAGGAGTATGACTGTGTGTGCTGCTCTTCTGAGTGCTCTGCTAGCTCCACTCTGGCTACAAGGGCAGGGAGTGCTCAGTGCTGCCACCCCCGTGCAGGAGTTTTCCTTGAGGCACAGTTCTGCGTAACTGTGTGGAGAAATAGCAGTTTCTTGAACATAAATTGGAAATTCTCAGAAGGTTAGCCTCCGCTGAAGTAGTAAGTTATATGCAGCAAATGGGTAGTCCCCAGTTGTAGAGTACTGATGTTATTATAGCATGCTTAGGAAGTTCTATATCATCTTTTCAATCTTAAATGCCTAGTTTAGAAAGCTTAATCTTTAACCATGAATTACTGCTGCTGTAGGAAAGTTACTGACTTTCTCTGAGTCACTTTTATGAAAAGTTTCTTTAGTCTCTCTTCTAGTTTTAAGCTGGTGGGAAGATTGTTCTTTTCTGTTTATTTTTTTCATCATACTGAAGCAGTGGATAGGGTCTTTCACTTAGGAAAGTCATGGAGCCTATCAGAAGTGTTCAGGGAGACAAATTAGGGGGGTATATGAAGGTGACTGTGAGAAATCTGATTGTTATCCTGCACAGCTGTGTACTATCTCCAAGTCATATTCTTGACTCTGAATAGCAAGGTTGTTCTCTGATATTTTATCTAAGACCTGCAAAATACTGTCCCCTCTGCATGGTTTGGCTGTTGCTTCACCTCTGTGGTAAACAATTTCATCATTGATGAGATATGGTTTGAATGCAAAACCTGCTCTTGTACTCGGGGGATTTCTTGAGTAGCCCCAGCACAAGCTTACCTTGCACGTGGGATGAAAGAACAAGCAGTATCACATAGTCATGTGTTGGAAGGAGGCTGAGGGCAAACAGCTGTTCATTAATTATACATACTTTTTCTAATTTTACTGATATTTGTGGAGTTCTGTTGTTCCAAGGGGATGGAGAAGATGCTGATCTTAGCTTGTTGGGACTTCTTGTGTATTTTTATTGGGTTGGACAGATTGCTTAGATTTTTCTGTGGTATAACATTTTAATGATTTCAGTGCTCACTGCAAATCATATGGACGCTAAAACTATACCAGTTATGACATAGGGTACCATATCTTATATAAAATACCACTTCAGAGAAGAACTCAAAGGTTTGCATTAGTAGCCATTCATTTTCCAGATATAATGCAACTTTATGACCTTCGTGGTATAAACCACAAAGAGTCTGGAACCTGGTGGCCTCAGAAAGGACCAGAGAATCCTGCCTGCCTTTCTGTGCAGTGTGGCCCTGGTTAATCGTTCCTGCAAGCTTGGCCAGAAGTGTCCTGCTTCACAGGAGTGGGTTGTAAAGGTGTGTGCTCAGGGGGATTTGGGGGCTCAGTAACTGACTCCTTGTTTTCTGAGAGGGTTGAAGGTGGGTAACTTTCCAAACAGGCATAAGTTGATCTTTCCTGGTGAGAGTTGTGAGGCTGTTTTATTGTTGTGGGAAAGGCCTGTGGGGGGTGAGAGGGATATGAGAATGGAAGAATATTATTCTAGATGTTTCTATTGTTGTTTATTAAAACAGAAAGGGTGGGTAAGTCTTGGTGCCTTGTAGCAGGATGTCTCCCATCCCTGTGGCACCAGCTGCTGCTGGGCTACCAGCAGGCACAGGGGAGTGGAGCAGCAAAACTGAACTGGGCTTCATGGGAAGGAAAAAAAGATGGTGTTTCAGGGTGCTGTTTGTTCTCTGTGCAAAGGAGATCACATTTCTGTCTCATGTGGGTGAGACCTGCAGAGAGGGGATGGATGTGTGTGTTCCTAGAATTATCATGGGCTCTGCTGTGATAATACTGCTTTTGCCTGAATTGGTCAAGAATCATATGGATGCAAAAGGGAGAAGTTGGTGCAGTAGAGGTTGCATGGTCTTCTGAAACCACTTTAGAGGAGCTGCTCTGCAATCAGCAGAGAAGGGAAAAGCCTTGAAAACTAACTGTCACTAAAGGTCCCAAGATAAAAAATTGCATTGACTGTTCTGTATCTACAGTGACCAAATCAAATTCACCTTTGGTCCTTTCTGAGAGATAAGGTAGGAGCTAGAGATCTCCCTTTCTCACTTAGTGATAGAAAGAACCCTTTGTCCAGAAACTGTTTCATGGTCTACTGAAGCCGATTTTTT